>NC_054744.1:4069995-4391558 GCF_018143015.1 Lytechinus variegatus | reverse complement strand
GAATCCCCGCTCGGCCATCATATTTAAACAATAAGGCCAAAGCCCAATGTTTAAGAATAATTTATGTCGACTGCGATCGTTTTCACAAGTGAATCTTAAATCATCATTGTAATGATGACTGCAATCCGTCTTTAGAATCATCGGACGTTTCACACGCTCACTCGAAAACTTCGATTTGAGTAGAATTTGAATTCTTGATTGTGATTAGCATTCTTGATTCTAGTTTTGTTTCACACGTGCTAAAATAAAGTCGGCATTGGCCTTATTTTTCACTGGAATCATCATTCGAAATCCAATTATGATTTTTTTAACCGTGCGAAAGGGCGGTATGACTGATAAACTTAAATGTAAAGGTTTCCTATGTAATTGGTTATAATTCATGCCATCTGGGCGTTGGAGCGGCGGAAAGCTGCTTTGCCGAGGTCCTACGGGAGTTATACTTCAGTTCTTAATTTCTGTAATGATTTTGTTTGTTCTTGTTTTTTTTTCACTTAAAAAGACTTGTGAGCAAAGTTGTTACCAGTATGCTGTGAGAAACGAGTGCGGCTGTAGCGACCCTTCCTTCCCAAGCCCTCTCTACAGTAACGGTACCTTCTTTCCTTGTGATATTGACAGTGATGTAGGTAAGTCTCACCAAGATACTGATAAATGAACCTTGAAATACATTCTAAAACACACAAAAAAAACGAGGATAGAAATGTTAATTTGTATTTTTTTTTCATTTTTATCAGGAGAGGGTTATAGTCTGCAGGCACAGACCTTGATTGAAAATATGATCAACATGTGGGTCTTCACGCATAGACTAGCACGTAATAAAACGGTCTTGACGTACGTAATTGAATTCAAATTCAAATTCAAAAGTTTATTGATATATAAAATCCTGACATATAAGGATCATCATCAAAAACAAAGAAACATTAGAAAAAAAATTATACAACATAAACATAACATAGTGACATAGTGACATAGTATGATGAAAAAAAATACAAAGAAAAAAAACAGAAGAAAAATACCAATCTTGGATGCAAATAGATGCGAGATACATAAATGCATACAATATACATAATATACCTAAACATTAATACACCCTATACAAATACATAAGTGTAATATCATATTTTACTTCCAAGCATCCAAAGTCTCTCCACGTACATATAACTTATTCCTACATAATTTGCTTATATAATAATAATAATACCAACATGCTTATATAGCGCATATCACTGCCAAATGCGTCCCTATCCATGTCATTGCTACCTAATAATATAAGGTTTTTAACAAAAACAAATTCCAAGTAATATTATTAATAAGAATTTGTTTTTGTTAGTTATTTTCATAAAATCCGGCAGTGCTTCCTTTAACTTGTTAAATGATTTATTTCGGGGTTCTTCAAGGGCCTTACAGTGTACAGTGAAATGGTATTCATCCTAAATGACGAGCAAACAAGGCATATTCTATCGTTTACAGCAATCCTATTATATCTACCTTGTTCTATCATAAGTTTACTATTGCTTATTCTTAACTTTGCAAAATTAGTGATGTGTGTCTTTTCAATATCTAATAGTAGGTAATTTTCAATCTTATAATCTTTTTACAGTACGTAATAAAACGTGCTGTTTCAATTCTGAGCGAGAGGGCATTCAGTACGCAAGTAATTGTAGTTTTGGATTCAGACCATTTAACCCAAGTGAAGGGTTTGCACAGCTGCAGACTAGTGGCAGATAAGGGGATGCAAGTGTGCGGGTGTTTGAGAAAGTAACGTGAATTGGGTGTGAGTGTGTGAGGGTTTACTGAAAGCAAAGATTTGAATTTCGATATATTGACCTGAAACTTGAAGAGTTTTAAGCACAAGTAATCGTAAAAATATATATCTCCAGAACCTGCAGAACATGTTTCATTTATAAACCAGTAATTCGAATGCACTGAGCGCGAGCTGACGTTTGTGGATGAATTGACCTGAAAATGGGACATTTTCAGCACATTTTGTAATCCCTAGTATCAAACATCATCCCTGGGACATCTCGCTGAAGAATCAAAAGGGAACATTTTTAAAAACCATTCTTGCAAAAATTTATGAACATCATAATGCATCCCTCTTTGAAAATAATGCGAGCGCAAAGCGCAAGATAATATATGATACATGAAAAATGTACAACCACTTTTTGTAATTCTGAACGGGACACATATCTTTCTACCTATGCCACTTCCCCTCCCTATCTTTTCCCCTACACCCCCCCCCCCCCTCATTCTATGCCACCCTTCGTCATGCACCCCTCCCTATATATACCTCTATGTGTCTCACTTTAATTCTACCTATGCTGCCTCCTCTCTGTTCTTTCTTTTCCCCTATATACCCCCTCTCATTCTATTCCACCCCTATCGTCATGCACCCCTCCCTATATACCTCTGTGTCCTTTCTTTCTATACCACCTCCTCTCTTTTTATTTCATTTTCCCTACCCGCCCCCCCCCCCCGTGGCGGACCGTGACCCGGAGGAGACAAAGCATTGGAGGGGCACAGCATTGTTCACAAACAATACAGTGCCCCTCCTATGCTTTGTCTCCTCCGGGTCACGGTCCGCCACTGCCCCCCCCCCCGCCTCCCTCTCTCATTCTATGCCACCCCTTTCGTCATGCACCCTTCCTTATATACCTCTCTGTGTTTCTCTTTACTTTTCCCAGCTCCAACCCTCACCTTCCATCTCCTTACCGCTCCCCTCTGACTATCTCTTTATCTATACCACCCCTCCCCTCTGACTATCTCTTTATCTATACCACCCCTCCCCTCTATCTCCCTATCTATACTACCCCTCCCCTCTGACTACCTCTCTATCTATACCACCCCTCCCCTCTGACTATCTCCCTATCTATACCACCCCTCCCCTCTGACTACCTCTCTATCTATACCACCCCTCCCCTCTGACTATCTCCCTATCTACACCACCCCTCCCCTCTGACTACCTCTCTATCTATACCACCCCTCCCCTCTGACTATCTCCCTATCTATACCACCCCTCCCCTCTGACTACCTCTCTATCTATACCACCCCATCCCCTCTGACTATCTCCCTATCTATACCACCCCTCCCCTCTGACTACCTCTCTATCTATACCACCCCTTCCCCTCTGACTATCTCCCTATCTATACCACCCCTCCCCTCTGACTATCTCCCTATCTATACCACCCCTCCCCTCTGACTATCTCCCTATCTACACCACCCCTCCCCTCGGACTACCTCTCTATCTATACCACCCCTTCCCCTCTATCTCCCTATCTATACCACCCCTCCCCTCTGACTACCTCTCTATCTATACCACCCCATCCCCTCTGACTATCTCCCTATCTATACCACCTCTCCCCTCTGACTACCTCTCTATCTATACCACCCCTCCCCTCTGACTATCTCTTTATCTATACCATCCCTCCCCTCTGACTATCTCCCTATCTATACACCCCCCCCTCATTCTATGCCACCCCTTCGTCATGCACCCCTCCCTATATATACCTCTATGTGTCTCACTTTAATTCTACCTATGCTGCCTCCTCTCTGTTCTTTCTTTTCCCCTATATACCCCCTCTCATTCTATTCCACCCCTATCGTCATGCACCCCTCCCTATATACCTCTGTGTCCTTTCTTTCTATACCACCTCCTCTCTTTTTATTTCATTTTCCCTACCCCGCCCCCCCCCCCGTGGCGGACCGTGACCCGGAGGAGACAAAGCATTGGAGGGGCACAGCATTGTTCACAAACAATACAGTGCCCCTCCTATGCTTTGTCTCCTCCGGGTCACGGTCCGCCACTGCCCCCCCCCCCCGCCTCCCTCTCTCATTCTATGCCACCCCTTTCGTCATGCACCCTTCCTTATATACCTCTCTGTGTTTCTCTTTACTTTTCCCAGCTCCAACCCTCACCTTCCATCTCCTTACCGCTCCCCTCTGACTATCTCTTTATCTATACCACCCCTCCCCTCTGACTATCTCTTTATCTATACCACCCCTCCCCTCTATCTCCCTATCTATACTACCCCTCCCCTCTGACTACCTCTCTATCTATACCAATCCTCCCCTCTGACTATCTCCCTATCTATACCACCCCTCCCCTCTGACTACCTCTCTATCTATACCACCCCTCCCCTCTGACTATCTCCCTATCTACACCACCCCTCCCCTCTGACTACCTCTCTATCTATACCACCCCTCCCCTCTGACTATCTCCCTATCTATACCACCCCTCCCCTCTGACTACCTCTCTATCTATACCACCCCATCCCCTCTGACTATCTCCCTATCTATACCACCCCTCCCCTCTGACTACCTCTCTATCTATACCACCCCTTCCCCTCTGACTATCTCCCTATCTATACCACCCCTCCCCTCTGACTATCTCCCTATCTATACCACCCCTCCCCTCTGACTATCTCCCTATCTACACCACCCCTCCCCTCTGACTACCTCTCTATCTATACCACCCCTTCCCCTCTATCTCCCTATCTATACCACCCCTCCCCTCTGACTACCTCTCTATCTATACCACCCCATCCCCTCTGACTATCTCCCTATCTATACCACCTCTCCCCTCTGACTACCTCTCTATCTATACCACCCCTCCCCTCTGACTATCTCTTTATCTATACCATCCCTCCCCTCTGACTATCTCCCTATCTATACCACCCCTTCCCCTCTGACTATCTCCCTATCTATACCACCCCTCCCCTCTGACTACCTCTCTATCTATACCACCCCTCCCCTCTGACTACCTCTCTATCTATACCACCCCTCCCCTCTGACTACCTCTCTATCTATACCACCCCTCCCCTCTGACTATCTCCCTATCTATACCACCCCCTGACTATCTCCCTATCTATACCACCCCTCCCTTTCTCCCTGATTACCCCAAGAAACATTGATCACGTCAGATAAGAGTATACAATTTTCAAACTTTAAAAATTTATTGATCAAAATCCACACATATTGGACCATTTTCAATTTTACAAAACAAACACTGATGTAGACAATTACAGGGAAACACAAAATTACAAATCCAATATATATCATATAAATAAATACGAAATATAGAGAAAAGGGTATATAGATAGAAATTTAGTGGCCCCTTACAGATCATAAGAAACATTAAAGATACTAAGGTCACATTCTTGAAAAATTTTGGTTAACAATTTTCATGTTGAACCCAAAAACATATTCGATGTATATTCAAAACATAACAAATATATATAAAACATATATAACGAGGCAAATCATATTTCAAATGATTTTAAGATTTCAATAAAAACGCGCTATTTGAGGGACGTGCATGGATTCAAATCCCAGCTATGGCGTGTTTCCTTCTGCAAAAAAAATCACGCACATTGTGCTGCACCCAACTCAGGTGAGGTGAATGGGTAACTGGTAGGATTAATTAATTAAATGCTTTAACGCCTATATGGCGGCTCAGCTCCCGCCTCAAGCCAGTGTAATGATATATTTACCTAGTAGTATGCGCAGTAGAGTATGCATGTAGTGACTGCTCAATATGAGCAGGATAAAAAGAACTTATTTAAACGGCTAGGATCAGCCACAACTAAAAGTTTTTTTTAAACGCGATACCATAAAGTTTACATGATAATAATTTCTAATTCCATACGTTCTTTACTCGTTCTATAATCAGTTAATCGTGGTGTTATATAGTGCTATATACATATTTTTAAAATTATATCTTACATGTATGTTATATTACTGACAATTTCAAACACGAACGAATTAGATAGTGCGTCCCAGAAAAGAAACCGTAATTCTACTGTATGTAATGCTTTGCCATTATAATTATAAATTTGCATCATGAGATGTACATTAATGACAAGATATGCTTCCCCTCTTTCATTGAAAGCTAACCCAACATTCATAATAAATATTAGAACAGTGGAAAGTGAGTTTTCCTGTCTTAAACTGCTATATATCTATTCTTAAAAAAGGTTCATATTACTAAGCTATTCATTTTTCTTCTTTTATAAAGGCACTCTAAAAAAACAAAAAAAAATTACATGTACCTCTTAAAGAGCGTGTATAGTGACCATTGGCGGCGGAAGCCAACAAATTTAGGGGGGTCCATCTGCAAATTCGGGATGGACACAGGAAAAAACATTGACAAGCAAAAAAAAAGGTTATCAAGCAAAATTTTAGGGGGGGTACAACATTTTTTTTGACAAGCCAAAAAAAAAATGTTATCAACAGAAATGTTGGGGGGTCGTCCCCCACCTCAAAATTTAGGGGGACAGGACCCCTCCGCCCCCTCACTTTCACCGCCTATGATAGTGACTGCAGTTCGGAGTGCTGATTTGTCTAGTTCAAATTTTAACGAGAAAAATCAGCGCTCCGAAGTGCAGTCACTATAAGAGCTAGATTAGCTCTTCGTTTTTGGAGTGTATTATAATGATACCTTCTGCGTAAAATATGATTGATGCAAGGTCGACGGAGAAAAAGTTGCACGAAAACATGTTTGATTAATTCGACGGATCGTTGGAAAACAAGCATTTCCAACAAAGCAGCAGACAATGGGCTAGCTAACGGTGAATGCAAGGTGAGATGGCTTGAATGTCAGATCTAAACTGATTGATGAGGAATGAAATTAATCACACAATGGAATGGAATGAAATGAATAATAATGTGGTAGTGCTCACACGGTAACATATTTATTTTGTTACTTTAATAAAGAGGTGACTTTGCAGTTTGTTATAAAAAATTGATATAAAAATGTAAGAACACAAACAACGATATCTTTCGAAAACATAAACACAAAGCATACAACTATGTTAGACGTAGATACACTTCCCGATTGTTCAGTATACACTGCAAACATGCTGGTGTTATACCCCCATTACACCAACGCTACGTCCATGCAGTTCTCGCTACGTCAAAGAAAAATTGCCATGACGCAGTGGGAACTGCTGCAGCGTACTGAGAGCGTAGAGAGAACTGTTATTGACGTGGCAAAGTCTGCATGATCTCCGAAAACAAATTTTCCGCTACGTGGACTTTGAACATGTCCAAAGTCCGCGTAGTATTGACGCAGTAAAGACCTACCAACAGCTTCATAGACGTAGCGGACACCGAAAGAACGTGGCAACAACTCTGTCCATGTCTATTGTACTGCCACTAGGCGGCCACCACGTAAACTCGGTTGGCTCTACGTCCAAATAGACGAAGGTACAGAAAGTCGCGCAATCTGCTGGATGTAGTCGGAACGTAGCGGGAACCGTTTCGACGCAGCATGGACCGGCTCTGCGCGCAGAATGAACTTTGTGGGCACACTACACACGCAGCATAAACGTCACATTAACGTGATGCGGACGTAGCACGCACGTGACAATTTCACATCTTTCGAGAAATTCAAACAAAGTTGGCGCCACGTCCCAGGGTTTCTTCTGAACTTCAAGAACGTAGCGGGAACTTCGTCTGGTGTAAAGGTGGTATTAATTTAACACCAGCCTCGTATACTATATCGGTCCACACCAGTTAAGAATTAAACCGATATTGGTTTAACACTATAATTGTTGATGCTTAAATGCTAAATTGGTGTTAGTCTAACGCCAAACGGGTGTCGTTTCAACACTTCTCTGGTGTGTATCGATGCAGGCTGGTGTTAAATTAACACCGGCGTTTTTGCAGTTTATCAAAATTCATCTGTCATGGATTTAGAGGGTAAATAGCTTGTTGAATATGAGAATATTATCTCCATCGCATGATATCATATTCCCCGATGACGTCATCGTCACTCGAGATGCTAGAAGGTGGTTGAATCTATTCAGTGTTCTAGCTGATATAGGGAATAGTGTTACTCTTCTCTTCTTCTTTTCACCAGTACTCACTACCTGATCAACCACGCACGACCTGTTTCTCTCGTCATCCGAAGTCACGACGTAGAGGGCGTCTGTTATACGATCAACGCACACATTCAAGATGACATCACTGTGGTAGATTTCCTCTTGACCACCATTTCTGTCTATGATGAGCACTCTGCGATCTCTTAGCCAAGGTTGGGCGATGATTTGACCTGATGGTAGCACATCGTTCATTATTATCTTTTCTTTACACGTGATTGTGTTGGTAATGTCACCGCCATCTGGGTTGATCACGTATATCTTAGACTGACCCCTCTCAACAGCGATGACCACCCCATGATCCCGATCAGCTGCAATATCCACCCATGTATCGTTCCGGGTCGTGTTTCTTGGTATTGTGACGTCATTGATGTGATTCCACTGTCTGTCGTACACACTGATGCACCCGTGCAAACTGTCGCCTGCACAGCCTTCGATGTATCTACCACATACTATCTTGTCATCATCCAGCGCTGCACATGAGTTAACCCAGGATGTATCACTGCCTCTTATGACTCTTTGAATGTTTTTACTGTGCAAATCTAACACGTAGGTATGCACTTCACTAGCCATTCCATTAATTATCACCGTATATTCATCTATACATCCTACAATGCGCGGGAATGTGATGTCATCTGTGATATTTCGGGTATCCATGAGCTTCCATTCACCATCATATCCATCAATTCTTCCATCATACCGCCCTCTCCCGGTACCCTTCACAAACCTTACACCCGATACAACACGATTCATTTCTTTCAACTCACCCTCATTCATTCGCTTCTCTAGTTCCTCACTCACTGATGCATGCACACGATGTCCATCTATGATAACATTTTTATCGTCTTCAAGAACTCTGTCCAGTGTCTCTTTTGCTTTCTCTGTTGAAATTTTGTCGTCTTGCCATGATTTATCTAGCTCTCCAATCTTTTTCTTGATCCTCTGAGCGATGTTCTGAATATCGGCATGAAGAACGCGTTGTTTGTCATAAATCGGTTGTCGTCTTTTCTCTGCAATCAAACGATTTTCTTCATGTAGCTTTTCTCTCTCCTCATTGTTCTTTTGAATTTTATCCTCGATCTCTTGAATCTTCTTGCGTAACTGTTGGTTTCTCGCGTCGATCTCCTGGTCGATTTTGCCAGCGTCTTCCTTTTCCTTTGTTCTGTCACTTTCAATAGCCACTTCAATTTTGGAATCGACGACACTCTGAATAGTTTGCAAATGTTCGTCAGCGACTTGTCTACTTTGAAGGATCTCACCCCCGTAGACTCCAGATAGCTCTAATTTGTTGGTCGCCGTTTTCTGGAGGATGCCGAGATTTGCTCTGATTTCCAGGAGGGCGTCCTCTATATCCTGACGGATGCAAGGTTTTTCATGATGGTCAATCACAGCGCACGGAACGCACAAAGCTTTACCATGAGTCTTGCAATATAGCTCCATGATTTTATCATGTTTCTCGCAATACAGACGAAGCCCGCCTTTTCTGGGTATTCCGAGGCATTCTTTTTTCAAGGCGCACGAATGACACAGTTGTTTCTTCTTTTCTTCCTTCACATAAAAACTCACATCAGCAATCGTTTCACAGTCGGTTTCTTCACAAACGGCGCCCTGTATTGAGCCAAATTTAGATGCCATGTCGATTTATTTTCCTGTAAAAGAAAATAAGGATTAAGAAGGCTATTAGTAGAGAGAATGAAGATGAAGAAGATAGAAGAAAAAAACACTCAAGGCTGATACTTTGTATTAATTTGACAAGCCAATAAAAAAGGTCTTCAACCGCATGTAAAGTACATTTCGCACCAGAAAAAAAAATGACAAGCAAAAAAAAGTCTTCAGGTTCATAGTAGGGGGCCACTTGTGGCTCGTCAGGGATCAGTTGTGACTCGTCAGGGGGCAGGGATACGTCCCTTGCATGGGTTGGACTCGTCAGGGGGGCAGTCTGCCCCCATAGGTACGCTAGTGGATGAGGGTTAATGTGGAAGACGATTTGTTCCACATTACTCCCCCCCGCCCCTGAATTTGTATACTTATAACGAATATCATATTACTATAGTCATGAAGAATTAGCATGAAAGTGATAACAATGTAATATATAATTACGAATAAATCAAAAAGAGAGGATAAATTTATTACAATGAAACAAAACGACGTGACTTAAGTGTTTGGTACCTGAGACATGCTCGTTAAACTGATTTCAAGATTTACATATTAATGTAACAGAATTAGGTAACGAATTCCAACAGTGGTAAAAAGAAAAACAATAAATACAAATAAGATGATAAAAATGATCGTTTAGTAAAGAGACCAGTGCACGTACCAAAGGAGGAGGGTAATTGTTACAATATCAAGTTTGATATGAATAGTACAAATTATTCATTTTAATCTGGGAGAGACTTTGGTAAACTAGCCTACCTACGTTGGGGGGCAGTCTGCCCCCTGACAAGTCACAACCCATGCAAAGGACGTATCCATGACCCCCCCCCCCCCATGACGAGCTTGAATACCTATTTTGCCCCCCTGACGAGCTTGATGACCTTTTTTTTTTTGCTTGTCATTTTTTTTTCCGGTACGATTTAAGACCTTTTTCATTGAAGACCTTTTTTTTATTTTGCTTGTCCAATTTTTGGGCGGACGAATTTCGAATTTGCCCCCCCCCCCAGTGAAAAATCCTAGGTAAGCCACTGCTTTGGTAACATCTGATTGTGGCTTAGGAACATATTAAATAAACAGGTCTGCAATCAGATAATGAAATGTTAATTCTGAATCGGTAGAATATTATTTCTTTGAGAAAAGGTGCACTTTCTGAGAGGTAATGGGAATGAGTTATTAGACGGATTGCTCGTTTATCGTAAAAGGAAAAAGTTCTGTATGTTTCTTTAGTTTTTAATTCCTGGTCCATGCAATTATGGGGGTTAATGGATGTGCTGCTTTGCCATGTCAGAACTGAAATCATACTCTAAAATTTACATATATTCAAATTTAGTAAAAAAATCAACCAATCAAATTAGAGAATGGCGGAACCAACTAAAAGTGAAAGAGTCTAATTTATAGAAATTACCAATAAGAGATAGTGGATGGAGATGAGTAAGATGTTGGGATGATTACATAATAAGAATGTTGAACGAAAGAATCAGATGTGAGAATGTAATGAATGAACACATCTGAATAGGAAAGGAATGACAGGAGAAGCAGGTTGAATGCCAAATGGAAATGGATGACAATAGAAGAATCAAGAATGTAAACAAAGCTGAACAAAATAACTACAAATAACTAAACTAAAAGGAAACCAAATGTAAAACTAACAGTCCTACACAATCACGCCATAATGGTAGACTATATACATAATTATAATTATCAAGACTTACTTCCGTGTTGAAGATCAATCCACTGCAACACAACACAATAGTCCTCACTAACACAAATGACTTGTCTTTATCTTTGTAAGTCACAAATAAAGCCGACTTCATTAAATCTCCGATAAGTGATAATTTTGTGGATATATTAATATCAGTTCAAAAGTAAAACTTGTAAGTAGATAATGCAAACAACGTGGCGATTATAGTTGTGCTAATTTACTTCAGTTCGGGAAGTGTGAACTTTGGACTTTGGAAAGACATGTAAGAAATTCGACCAACAAAGGAAAAACGAAAGTTATTGCTCTACTCAGTATTTAGTTTCCACTTGATGAAATTACCCGAATTGCGAGTAACCCAGATCATTTTCAGGTTATTTTCGGGAAAGGAAAAAAATTCCGAGGAATTCCGAAAATTTCAATTAAACGTTACAAAATTTTATATTCATTTTATTTTTGAATAACCGTTTGCCTCGAAACGTAGCTCAAAAATTGATTTTAGCGATATGGTGTGGGGGTGTCCCCAAAATTTTGAATTTTCAGGTCAGTATCGCTAAAATCCCGCACTGTTCTGACCGGATTTACGCCAGTAAAATGTAAGTCTACAACATTTTCAAATTCCTGAATGGAATACTAATCAGCTGCATGGGTACAAGTGAACATGATCCGGGATCGCCGTCCTGTGTCACTGCTTGTTAACTTACTGCTTCTTAACTTTCTTTGAAATTTAGAAACTGCCTGTCTTGAACGGATCGAGCGCAAATATTTTATCGGCAGTCTGGGTTGCGAGTGTCCAGCAGCTTGCCAGTGAGTAAATTTTGTGATATATAATAAAAGGTTGACTGTCAATCACGTCTATCTATTATCTATATCATGAACGATATTCCAATATTAAAATTTTGTCCATCGATGGCATAATTTTTCACCAAGTAGGAAAATGGGATGAGCGCATTTTTTAATGTAACTAGTCATCTGTTATATAATCCTTTTCTGTGTCATCTTGCGAGCAAAAAAAAAATAAAACGATATAGATGTACACCAATAAATTGGAATTGAATAACTGATTATTTAAACTATTGATTAAATTATCGGTGTTTTTCAAACACCCTGCTCATAATTGCTTCTGTACTCAAATTGAGGTATGTATATCTTTAAGATCAATACATTTCAACGCGATAATGCAATTAGTCTCCACAGTTTAAATTTTGTTATTCTGAGTGTGTAACAGAAAACGCAAAATATATCTTTCTACTCAATTTCCAGTGATATCAACTACTTGCCAACAATAAGTTCAGCCACTTGGCCTTCTGATAATTATGAGGTAAGATAAACATACACACAAAAATATTAATCCCAAATAATTCTAGACCATACCTTTATGACTTCTCCAGCGTCATAGTTTTTTCATGATCACGATTTAGTGGGCGTCATAATAACTTTAAAATGAACTTGCTCCAAATGCCCTCGTGATATAGGCTCGTTTTGACATCCAATCCAATATTTGTAAGATTCGTGATCAATGGGCCACTTTTGTGAAAAATAGCCGAGAGAGGGCGCTAGAATACGAAACAATGCCAATTTTTTACTACTAACGTCTGAACAAAAATTCAATGACCAATACACTAACACTTCATTGGGAAATTGCGTGATGTTTGTTTATAATTCACAGTATCAGCTCTTTACCAAAGTCTAATTGGTGGTTACAGAGATCCGTGCCGAGGGACGGTCTTAAAAGTTGGAGGGACTGAGCCAAAAGTGTGTGTGTGGTTGGGGTCACGTTTGCAAAAATTATAATCAGATAGTAATTTAAACGTTTTTGTACACGGTTTTGGATAAAATGGGGCTGAAAACCCAGGTCCCTCCGGTTCCGCGGCTTATGACCACCTCAACCTTTTCTACAGAGCGAAGTAACCCACTCTATACTTTTCCTCACATTTATTTCGATCATCCGATAAGAGAACAACAGTATTAGATATAGTAATGGAAATTGATGCAATTCTTAACACCAGGCCAGCGCTAGACATCGTTTTTCGCTGGGCAACCACGCAATATAATATAACCGTATATTTTGGCCCTCTTTGCTGCTACTTTCACAGAGGAAGCTTTTTGAAAAGATGACAAAATCTAATGCTGAGATGCGGAAACAAATCAGAGGTCAAACCCCATCTGACTGGACAAGGTAAGTCCAAGAGTGTTTTTTTTTCTAAAAATATGATTTCAGAATTATTTTTACAGTGGAATGAAATTGCACCTTTCGGTGAATAACCATCATTACATCGTGATAATTGCCGCCCCTTTTTATTTATACGTATTTTGGGGTCGATGGGTAATTAATATTCGCAGTTATGTAGAGGAGGAAAAATCTAAATACAAAAGACACTGTGAGTGTCAATGTGTGATGTCTTAGACTCCCCCGTAATTTCTATCTCACTTCGTATCCCATTTTCAACATTATACGGCTGTAGTTCATTTTTGTTATTGTGTTTTTTTTTACTTTCCAAATCTAAATGAACTCGTTCTTGGGATAGAATTTGCCTGTAATACACAGAGAGGTGATTCTTTTAAAAAAAGTAGGCATTTTTGCATCTTTTTATTCCTATTAAGACTTCAGAGAAGACGATACTTAAATTTATTTTAATTTTCTGTTTTATATTTGTTCTTTTTTTCCTTTCCATCAGGAGTAATATGGCTAAGGTAGAGATTTACTTTGACGAATTCAACTACGAATACATTCGTCAGGATAAGGCATATACGGTAGGTTTTAATTTTAACTTCCCAATGACCTTTTATGAAAGAAAGAAAGAGCACTGAAGTAAAATAATGCTTCATAATATTCATCCAGTCATTTAGTTTTTCGCAATATAAGAACCAAACATTTATATTACTGACAACGTGACATGAAAATATGATTTTGATATATGCTTATGTATGATCCAAGGCATATTAATTTTTATAGGTTATAATGTCAAGAAATTGAATAATCGGAACAGGCTAATCAACTCGAGGAGCCCGCATACAGAGCGAGACTATAGACGCTGCTTTTCCGACGGCGATGACGGCGGCGTCGTCAACATTGAAATCTTAACCACGGTTTAGTTTTTGAAATGTGTGTCATATAACTTGGAAAGTATATGGGCCTAGTTCATGAAACTTAGACATTTATAAGGATAATAGTGTATCCCTGAACATCCTGTTTCAGGTCACACGATCAAGGTCAAAGGTCATTTAGGGTCAACAAAATTTGATAATGTTGGGGTATTTGTGGAATTGTCATCATAACTTAAAAAATTTATGGATCTAGTTAATAAAACTTTGACATAATAATGATAATAATAATAATAGCGGTATTTATAAAGCGCCTTTTGCCTGAGGATAAAAAGCGCTGCTATTATTACCCCGACTTTAGCTCGAGCTGCCATCACCGGCGCTCAGTGCATACAAGGAATCAATCCTGCCCATTCACCTCACCTGGGTCGAGTGCAGCACATTGCGGATAAATTTCTTGCTGAAGGAAAACACGCCATGGTTTGGATTCGAACCCACGACCCTCTGTTTGAAAGGCGAGAGTCAGAACCACTAGACCACGACGCGCCCATAAGAGTAACCATGTATTCCTGAATATCCTGTGCGCCTTTCAGGTCACATGACCATGATCAAAGGTCATTTAAGGTAAATGTGTTGGGGTATTTGTTGAATTGTCACCATAACTTAAAAGTTTATGGATCTACACATGTAGTTCATGAAACATAGACATATGAATAATCAAATATGTTTTGCACATGTCTTAGGTCACATGATCATGGTCAAGGTCATGTTTGGTCAATGGACATAGTATTTTATTATCATATGAGAGTTTTCTTTTGTGAATAATTATTATATAGCTGTTTTCAAAGTCAACACTGCTGCTATATCGAATCGCGTACTGCAGACGAGGCTGCATGCCAGAGACGTTCCACTTGTTATTATTATTAGTATTATTAATGTCATCATCATAAACACCATTACAATTGTTGTTTATTCAGCATAATCGTACATACATAGAACCGATACAAGTGCTATAGGATAAGGAGAGTCACCTCGCCGACGGGAAAGGAACCCACTCTGTGGTGATATAATATAGGGGCTGGAAAGTGTGTATACTTATTTGAGAAATCACCTAATAATAAATCATTATGCATATTCTTATGATCACTTACGAATGTGAATATCGAAATATCATTATTACAATGATAGTTTGTTTTGTCATCACTCTAACTGTTTCATACAGATCCCCGACCTTCTGAGTGACATCGGCGGCCAGCTCGGTCTTTGGCTTGGCCTCTCGGTTATCACCGTCTTCGAAATCTTCGAGAGTGCTTGGGCCTTGATCGCCTTCTTCTGCTCTCGTGGTCGAAACAGGACGCGTCCAGTGCAGACCATTATTCCCCCGTCGTCGAAAGTGGCGCCGAGATCGTCGCCCCCGCCATCGTACAGTTCTCATTTCGCCGATGACAAGAAGTAGAACGCGGGGAAATCTGCTTCGTGGAAAAGCGCTATAAAACTTTATCCGGGACTAACACTTAGGCCTACTCTAAATCTTTCATCTTTCTTTTTTCCCCCACGATATTTGTTACTGGATTTCATTCCACTCTCCCCTTCCCCCCTGCTGGACACTCTAATTGTTTCGCCTTCGTTTTATTTTTATCTCCTCTTGTTTTCACTAGCAAACGTTTTTTTCTCCTCTTTTAAAAAAAAAAACCCAATTTCCTTTACTTCCTCAGTGATCACGATTACCTTTTTTTCAATGTATACTCCAATCATGTTTAACAAAAATAAATGTATTAATTAATTCAATTAGTATAAGTTTGGGATTGTCATTTTTTTCAAGCAATCTGCTTATGATGACAATCCTACTCCTGCAAATTGTGAATATCATATAGTTAATCTTTTTTGTCTGGAATTATCTCTTTAGTACTCTTTATTTATAATTCATGCCAAAAATGCTAACATATTATGTTTATTATGTTATGAAAAATGTATTATACGAATGTTATGGATGCAGAAGAAAACAATAAATTAAATCAAATCAAATAAAAAAAGTGGATTTATCAAGACTTGTGTCGTCACATCGTATACCCAACCATTCGAGAAAAGGGCCCCCTAACACTCCTTTAATTCTCCAAACGTCGGGTCCAGTTTACGCGACCATTCGATAAAAAAATTTTGCTATAATTTTCACAAAACATTGGGTAGACTGGACCCGACCTTTCTGAAATTTACGGGGGCCCTTTTTCTCGAATTGTCGGTTTTAGTGATTGCCCGGCAACCCAACGCTATAACCCGATGTGATGACACAAAGCCGTTTTACAATATACTGCAAAAACTCCGGTGTTGATTGAACACCAGCCCGGAATCTCTTATGCACCAGAGATTGGAACCAGAGTGGAAGCGTCGTGGTGTAGCGGTTCTGACTCTCGCCTTGTAATCAGAGGGTCGTGTGTTCGAATCCCACCATGGCCTAGCGTCCTTTGGCAAGGCGTTAATCCACACTTTGCCACTCTCCACCCAGGTGTTAAATGGGTACCCGGTAGGATGTGAAAGCCTATATGTAGTATGCCTAGCAATTGAGTCTCGGAACTCTTGTTGGAATGCTCCCCAGGGAGTGGAGAAGGTGCATATATTGTATGCGGGCATGCAAGGATCCGATGACCGGGGTAATAATATGTCTGTAAAGCTCTTAGAGACGTCGTTCCGATGTATTAAGCGCTATATAAATGCGGAATATTATTATTATTATTATTATTGGAACAACACCAGTTTGGGATCAAATCGATGCTGTTTTGATACTAATTTGTGTTGTATTAAACACCTATCTGGTGTAAGACCAAAAGGAAACTGCATGTTGTTTAACATTTCTCTGGTGTTGACATACATAGATTCCGGGCTGGTGTTAAATCAATACCAGAGTTTTTGAAGTGTACAAGCTCTACCTTTTAGTCTTCTATTTTTATTTTCATTTTCATATGGTAATCTGTAATTATCATATTGCAACAACGCTATATTCATGTACCAATCATCTTTCTACGATATTATAATTGAAATATTTCTTATGACGTTTAATCTGTTTTGTATATTTCTGTATATGTATATGTTTGTTTTTAGGTTGAAAATTTGAAAATGGAAGTACATAGACTCAAATAAATGTGATAGAGGACTATTTAAATCAATCTTGATTCATCTCCATCTGATCCATCTATGTATAATTGCCCCCAGAAAGCGGACGAAAACTTAAGAATTAGTGATATTCCGGATACTTGAGATAAAAAACTACATTATTTGAAATATCGTCAAAAATGTCCTCGATCAAAAATAATGTCTCCTTTCAATTAAAGTATTTATAGCATTCTTTCAAACTTTATTTTCCTGGAAAAATCAAGCTGATCGCTGCCAAATATTCATTTAAGACTGCAATTTAAGCGCCTTCTTTATTTTGAATAGATTTGTGTACATAACTGAATTTAAGAATCCAAATTTTATAAGAGGGGTTCACCATTGTGCAAATAATTGTTTTAATCTTTCTCAGTGTAGATTTTGATGTTCGGTACGAAATTAATATTGTGCATAAGAATTATTTTATTCGTATTACATTATCTAAAATAGATGCTGAACAAAACAATAAAAATACATACTCAAAACACATCAAAACAATCTTAAACAGCCGGGGACAGAGCCTCACAGAGGCGTCGATCCTGGGAGAGGGGGGGGGGGGGGCAGGGGCGGTCAACCCTCATGGAAATATTTGGCAAATATATTGATTAGCCCCCCTATTGATTTTGACAACTATGCAAATATTTATTTTGAAAAACATTAGAAAACACTATTAATTCATTAAACTTGGTATAAAAATGATGGTAAACATGTAAAACTGTCATTTTTTGGCGCATATCACATCACACAACTTTATAATCTGGCGCGCCGAGATTTTTTGACATTTCTTTCCAGTCTTGCCCCCCCCCTCCAGATGATGATGGCAGTGTTCTTACAATTTCGGTTTCATTGGTCTAATATTATATAATGATATGGCTATATTCAACCTCGAAAAATACAGAGCATTTTGGGAACATGGTCATCTTAAAATCTTTACAAAATTATGAGTAAGTTTGTCTTAAGTTTGTTTCATATTTTGTAGGAAAAGGAGAATATCTAAAATTGTAATATTGATAATTTAAAAATAAACTGCTAAGAAGAAAATAATTCTTAGATGTATATCCAACCATAATTTGAAAAAGTGGAACAGGAATTTGAATGTGTGGGGTTGGGGTGTGTGATTGTAAAAGTGTGTGCGTTAATCTCAATTGCCAATTGTTTTAACATCATGCGCATCATATCTCAAACTCCGCTCAGACTATGTTTCTGTTTCTGTTTATGGTAACTCGACAGGACAGCATTTTGCTGGATTGTAAGTGACCGTGTATGAAATATTATGATTGAAGAAATCATGATCATAGTAACCACGATGACGACGAAGATGACGACAACGACACGGCAATCAAACCCGCCTCCCCAATGAAAACCTTTTTTTAAGATAAAGACAATAGAAAAGAATATGTTTGTAAATGTTTTTGGGCAACTGACATTAGACTGTTGGAGATATGACCTTTGGGGACTTAATTTATTTTTGCTCTTCAAAAAATAAAATAATATAAAAAGATAATATTACATGGAAAATCATAAACGTAACAACATGTTTGTATATTTGGCTTGTCGTTTTTTTAAAAGAAAATGCTGGCCCCTTTTGTGGCCCTTTTGTGGCCAGCTATTCTTCCTTAAGAGACCCTGGATCCGGCGCTGATGATAAAGAACGATGACGAGGATGATGAGAATGGTGATGATGATGACGGTGTTGATGATGATGATCGATGATGACGACGATGATGATGATGAGGTTCGATGGTGACGATGAGGATGGTGATGATGGTGAAGATAATGGTGATGATGATGATGAGGAGGAGGATGATAAGGATGCATGGTGATGATGAGGATGATGACGATGATGGTGATGATGGTGATAATGATGAGGATGATGGTGATGATAATGGTAATGATGGTGATGATGGTGATGATGATGATCGATGATGGTGAAGATAGTGATGATGATGATGATGATGATGATTGATGATGGCGATGATGGTGATGATGATGCCGGGTGATGATGATGACTGTACTTTAACGGATGATAATGATGATGATGGTGGTGATGATGATGATAACGACGATGATGATGAGGATGGTGATGATGGGTGATGCCCGGGGTGATGATGATGGGAAGTTTATTCGACAATCATTGGTCATTGGGCAGTGGCGCATCTCACCGCGTACCGAGCTAGCAAGCCGCGTTTCTCCGGCTCCGGGGGGCGCGTTTCCGTTTTACACCCTGGCGAAGGCATTTTCCGGAAAAGTAGCCAAAAAGCGACTAGTGAAGAGTCTACGTCTACGTTTGTTTACATTATCAGCTGGGCGCGCGATCCAAAGTCCGCACCGAAGTTATCCGCAGAACATACCGTACTTGCATGCAGCTGAGCTTATACTTTCCAGGTTCAATACGAATGTTTGCCTTGATCATTATTTTGCCTTGCCGATTTGCTGATGTCTGTCTTTCTCTCTATCTATCTCTCAAATTCTATCTCTATCTATCTATGTAACTGCAGTATCTATCTATCTAATAATCTTCTCTGTCTCTCTCATTCTTTATTTAACATCTATCTATCTCTCTCTATCTATCCATCCATCTGTCTGTCTTTCTCTATTTCTCTCTGTCTCTAACTACCTATGTAACTACAGTATCTATCTGTTAATTTGTCGCTCTTCTCTCTCATTTGATCTATCTGACATCTATCTATCTCTCAAATTCTCTATCTATCTCTCTATCCATCTATCTATCCATCTGTCTGTCTTTCTCTATTTCTCTCTATTTATCTATTTTTTAACTAGAGTATCTATCTATCTGTTAATTTGTTAATATTCTTTGTCTCTCTCTCTCTTTATCTATCTAACATCTATCTATCTCTCATCTATCTATCTCTATCTATCCATCTGTCTGTCTTTCTCTATTTCTCTCTATCTATCTATGTATCTATCTATCTGTTAATTTGTCTATCTTCTCTGTCTCTCTCATTCTATCTAACATCTATCTATCTGTCTCTCAAATTCTCTATCTCTCTCCTTCTCTAGCATCTGTCTGTCTTTTTTCTCTCTTTCTCTTTGCTATCTACAACATCTCTCTCTATCTATCCTTCTCTCTCTCTTTCTCTCTCTCCCCTCCCTCTATATATCGACCTCTCTGTCTCTCCCCCTCTCTCTGTTTATCTGTCTATCCATCCATCTCTCCCTCTTTCTCTCTCTTTCTATCTATCTATCCACCTCTCTCTCTCTCTCCCTCTCTATTTCTATCTATCTATCTGTCTGTCTATCTTATCTCTATCTATTTATCAGTCTTCTATATCTATCTTTCGGCAGCTATAAGTGTATCAATCCATCAAACTTCGATTTGTCTTTCCATTATAAGTATCTGTTTATTTTGATTTTGTCTGTCATTCTATTCATTTAGTTAATAATTTATTTTTAGAAAAAAAATATCATAAACAACGCGAATGCAAACTATGTTCGGATTTCACTCCTGACTGCCGCTCTCTCTGTACATGAAGTGCCGAGGAACTCTGTGCTCTGATCAGTAACTGTGCAAATTGCATGCGGTGTGGTGGACTCGCCTGTGTCGCACGCTGCATGCAACCAGCGACGTGTGTAGACTCTTCACTAGTCGCTTTTTGGCTACTTTTCCGGAAAATGCCTTCGCCAGGGTGTAAAACGGAAACGCGCCCCCGGGGGCAGCGCGAGCGCCAGATAGTATCGGCGCGGCCGCCTTGTGCAGCGCAGTGAGGCGTTAGGCGCGGAGGTATTGACTCTCGAAAACTGCTGTGGATTCTTATCTAAAATGGCCCGGGGTATGCTAGCAGGAGACCGTTCGAAGCTGTATGAGAACATAGACTTTTTAGGTGAAGGTCAGGTAGGTGAACTTTCATTCATGAAATTTTCCTTGAAACTACATGTTTTGGTGAAAAAGAGATAGGCCTATATCGTTTAAGAAGGCCACGATAACATTGCCGTGTCCCACATGCAGGTTTTAATGTGTGCGAATCATGACCAATATTCACCCCGTGCCCGTCGGGCTGGCTGCTGGCCGGGTACGCTTATCCTGCAGTTCAAGGGCCTCAGTGCAGTGCGTGGCTTGCCCCCTGACGAGTCACAACTGATCCCTGAGATTTCTACTTTCTCTCTGAAAGATCTAGCCCTAAATCATGTACATGGCATGGGATGCAACTTCATTTCCGACATTTCTACGCTATAAATTTTAATTTTAGACAAGAATTCATAAAAAAAATAGAAAAATATCATGAAAAGAAGGAAGATACTTGCCCGATCATGCCGATGCACTCACACATGACATTGTACGAGGTTAGTATGTACTAACCTCGTACAATAGACCGTGTTTGACCCTGGATTTCGAAGTAGTCGGCAAACATCGCTTCATTGCTGCATGCTGAAGTAATATTTGCCGAAACTCCTCGCTACGCACCGCAGCTCTTGCCGGTAAGTAGGCAATAGTTTATTAAATATGAAAATAATAATAAAATAATAATCAGTAAAAAAAAAAGCAAATTTCGCTTACCTCGGCCTCGAAAGTGACTTCGCTTGTCTCTTCCACAGAAATACAAGGAAGCCCGTTGGTGGCGCACAGCGACAAATTGTGTACAACGGATAGCGGAGCGTGAACGTAGCGGTCGTGTACATTTTTGCTTATTACATGACGTCATCCAGCCACTGCCGAGAACCAATTTATGAATGAATATATAGTAAGCATGCGCAGTGCAAGCCTTTTATTTCCCCACACAGAATTCCAACAAAACAAGTGTGCAATTCTCTATCACCTCGTACCAAAATCGACCTAGAATTTCACTTTCGCGTATTTTATATGAATTACGAAAGGTATTCTCGGAGGATCTATTTTCTCACCGATACCGCACAGGTAAGAGAATTTCGATTACTTTTTGCTTTTCCGTCAAAATCTTACAAATTAGCGTCTGTATGTCATCGTGTTCGTTGGAATTTGTAGAGTCTATCGCAACGTGCACAAAGTCAATTGGCTTCCGGGTTTCGGAGCGTCGCGTGAATATGCATGAAATTGCAGGGTTTCGATAATTTTTGATCGATACCGGAGCGATCCGATCATGAACCAAGACCATTTACCGCGTACACATCGTGACCGGATATCGTTATCGCTATCGATACTTCCGCACGCAGTCCGAAGGAATTATTTTTCGGACCACGTGATCATGACGTGATCTGCACGATTGACCAATCAGCGGTCTTAGAATTGCTGTGCGGAGACGATCTATCCGTTGTACACAGTCTATGGACAATTGTTCGTTGTGTGGCGCTAATAATTTCACTACCTTGATTCAGCTCCTCGGTAATTTTATAACTGTATCTAAATTCTTTGAATGCGCAATCCTTATGATTAATTTACTAATTATGGGAACCAATGAATAAATACCTTCAAAAACATAATTAAAGATTATTATTGGTGATGATAATACTCATTTGCAATTAATTCAAAAAGATGACTGTTAAAAAAAAAATGAAAATAATATACGTGCCTGGAAAGAAACCAGCAGTACAAGCTTTGACGAATGTCAATAATACGAATACGGTATACCAAAGTCTATACAATGAAAAGATTGGACACTTCACGGACTTTGCATAATGCCTTGCGTCGATATGCGTGTAAAATAGTGTAGGTGCCTATTCTTTTCCTTGTCATGTCTTTGATATGAATATAAATCGCGCGCCCTCTTCAGGAGAAAATTGATATCCACGCTGATTGATTTCTATCTCCGTGAAATCTTCACTAAAGATCAAGAAAATATACATATTTTTAGAAAGAAACTTCAAGGAGAAGTCACAGAAGGATCTAAATGATTCGGTAAGTGGCATAGCAGGATGTGGAATACCAAATCATACATGATGTTTTATGTGGGCAAAAGCCCACTGTATTTTGGAAATGTTGTGTGTGTCGCGTGCGTATGACTGATATTCCTCCGCACGCGAGATGATATGAACCCATGGGTGTGCCCGATGAGATGTTTACGCCGCCATCTTGTTTTCTATTGTTCTTCACCAACGATACAGACGCTTGCATCGGGTGACCGGTGTTTTGGATATAACCACACGCGTGTGGCTAGATGGTAAAGACACGTCACACGCACGCATGTGGCTGTATACTCTGCCTACAAAAAATAACTAAAATCATCAGTTTGCAATGTAAAAATGCGGTTATAACTTATACACTGGACACGATTTCCATAGGTATAGCCCATCTTTGAATTTACAGTTGGACAGAGGTGATGCGGCTCTAAAACGAGGATCATCCTAGTTAACAAGGATTTCTTCACACAAGAAATCTAGGAAATTTCATTCACCTCACTTGTTAAGTGCCGACAAGTGGCCGACAGAAACACCAGTCAAGTGTGCTAGTCAATGTAAACATACCAGGATACATGTATCTAGTCTGAAGGAACACGGCAAGTCACAAAGAAGTAGAACATGATGGGTAAATGAAGGAAGGTCACAGAATCTTTTTTTTTAATTTAGCACACTTACAGTGTAATTCCTGTGATTTCCATGCCTTTATTTGTCCCCTATGGGAAATTAAAAACAAAAGCTGTCCTCAGAGTTATAATAAAGCACAATCTCAATGTATGATTTGTCTTGGTTTGTGAGGATATCCTTGTTTTCTAAGTCAGTCCTCAATTTCATATCTGTGCCTCTGATTTACCATCACCACCCAGAAATTGGCGCTCGGCAAAATAGCAAGTATTAGCACCAAAATTTACTTCGAAATCAAGTAAGCTTTGCTTGTTCCTACATACATGTCATTTTGAAAAGCACTTTTGTTTCCTATATTCCTTCACTGGTACGGCAGTTTGGTAAACGATCATTACTCAGAAAAAAGCACTATTGTTTATCTTTCCCTCATTGCAGTTTGCTACAGTTTACAAAGCTCGAGATCTTCAGCACGATGGCAGAATAGTAGCAGTGAAAAAGGTAAATTTGAATTAATGAGAAGTCTTTTTATACCCAGGGTGGGTACTTCAGCTGTTAGCTGGTTGTTTCTTAAAGTGATTGGTTAACATTGGTTTGACTTTTAAAAAATCTGAGCTAGAAGGTCACACAGTTTGTCACCTGTGTCTGTGATATGTTTCAAAAATTAAGCCCAGAAAAAATTGCGTTCGAAAATAATTATTTAGTGCTTCAAAAGTTGAAATATAAAGTGACCGGAAACACCATCTTTATTTCATCCCATATAGACGCCTATTAACAAAATTGGGGTTTGCCTTGTAGTTTTAGCTTTTCATTCTCAATAATGGTTGTTTTCAGGGTTTATTAGTTCTAATACATGCACTTGTACTTATGTTTCATCTGGTTTGAGAATTTTTTAAATCAGCTGCTCACAAAGTTAAACAATCCCTTTAAACTTGTTATGATAACAAATGACAATAATAATGAGGTATATTTACCCAGGAAAGCCATTTCAGTTCTGAAAACTGTTCTCCCAACGGCAACTTTGCAATATCAGTCAAAAGCCAGCGAAATCCTTCAAGTTGATTGGCTGATAGTTAAATCTGATACAGAAATTGTTTATTCATTATCACAAGTCTTTGTGAAAAGAGACCCAGGGCCCTGTTTCCATGACATTTTGGTAACTTTGCCATCCAAAGGTAACTTGCATGGAATCCTTGGATTTTGATTGGCTGTTGATCGGCGTTACCATCGGTAGTTACCATAGTGGTAACTTTTATGCTATGGGACCCTGGTAATTGTATGGTTCTTACGTAATATGATATGTTATCAATATCGTTGCCCTTTTCCATGCGAAGCTGTTGAGCCCCCTACGATTCAAGAAAGAAGAAGGTTTCATGACCTGGGCCCCGTCTTGCAAAGGGTTACGATTGATCGTATCAATCGTAACTGGAAATCCATCAGTGTCATAATTTTTTTCTACAGGAAATTTGCAAAATGTCTTTTGTAAACAAACGAGATCATGCCAAATTGTCAAGAAATCAATAAATTTATGGATGTACATTCATATCTAGAATTTTGTTTGAGTAAACATGCATTCTATATGTTGGCTTTGCTGGCTTTCCATAGTTGCGTTTGATAGGATCAATAGCAACTCTTTGTAAGACGGGCCCCAGGTATATGTTCTGACTTGGCTCAGTCGCAACCTCCTTTTCATGGGGTGGGTGGTCGACCACAAACCCCCTGTTATTGTGTCAGTTATTGTTGATAGATTTTACAAGTGATATGTCATTTTAAAGCTTAGGATATTCCTTTTAAAACTCAATAAAAATCAAAATATTCATTTTTGGCGACTTAATGTCGGTTTGGAGTTGGCTGGTTGCGTATGAAGAGAATCGGTCCAGACACAAGACCTGCCAGTTCAAGTGTGTTTAGTGTATAATGCGACTTCGCTCACACTACACAGCATATATATGCAATCATGTAGAACACCTATTGATGCTATGTCAGTAACCATGATATTCAAACACCTTGTCGTACTGTAATGTTCTCAAATGTTTCTCTCTCTCTCTCTCCCTCTCCATAGATAAAGCTTGGGCATAGATCCGAAGCACAGGATGGCATAAACAGGACGGCTCTCAGAGAAATCAAATTGCTCCAAGAACTTAGGCATGAAAATATAATTGGAGTGAGTTATTTTACTACATGATTTCTGCTCCTTATTATTTTAAATCCTTCTCTTTAATTATTTTTCAAACTCTTCAAATTATTGCAGTAAAAGATATTTATATAGTCTGTTATCATCCTCCTCCTTCACCATCATTGTCATCATCCTTGTCAATGTCATAATCATTATGAAGGACTGTCAACAGCATCATCATCTACATCATTGTCATCAACACCATCATCACAATTTGTATTATTGATTATTATTTCCATTTAATTCCTATATGTTGCTGGTGAACAACCATTCCTTCCAAACATTAGCTCAAATGCATTTTTCTTTGCTAAACAGACATTCATGTACTTGTTGTTAATGTTGTTCATGAGAAGTACCTCTATTAAATACAATTGAACAATGAAACACTTAATATCTGCCCCTGCAAAAAGAATTTCAATCAAGCGGAACTCTTAAAATCAAATTTAACTGGATTTCCAACCAATCTGGAGTGCATATTTTGGAATTTTGCTAGATGACTTGATTTGCATTTCAAACACAACTCTTTCAGCAATGGACTCTGGATCCCTTTACAGATAACTGATATATTTTTCTCTTTTTTTTGGTAGCATCCTGTTTTTTTTTCTCAATATGAATTTGTTTTTTCAATTTTTTGGGTAGCTTCTTGACTGTTTTGGTCAGCGATCCAACATCAGCCTTGTGTTTGACTTCATGGAGACGGACCTAGAGGTATCTATACGATTGCAATATTATAATAATAATAATAGTAATCCGCTTTTATATAGTGCTTAATACATCGGAACGACGTGTTCAAGCGCTTTACAGATATATTTTTACCCGGTCATCGGATTCAATCAGTCATTCCCCCACACAAAGGGTGCACATCCTCCACTCCCTGGGGAATATTCCAGTCAGTCGCCTCTGAGGCGCAAACAGTACTGGACAAGCTACAATGACTTTCACATCCTACCGGGTACCCATTTAGCACCTGGGTCGAGAGTGGCAAAGTGTGGATTAACGCCTTGCCAAAGGACGCGAGACTGCAGTGGGATTTGAACACACGACCCTCTGTATAAGGCGAGAGTCAGAACCACTACACCACCGCTTCTCCACATTATATTATATTGGTGGAAACGTTGTGGTGTTGTGGTTCTGACTCTTGACTTGTAATAAAAGGGTGGTGCATTCGAATCTCACCGCAGCCTAGCGTCCTTTGGCAGGGCGTCAGTCCACACTTTGCCTCTCTCTACCCAGGTGAAAGATGAAATAATGATCCATTCAACTCTGCTACGCCTCATTGAATGGATCATGTCATCTTTCACCTCATGAAGTATTCCGTCCATTGCACTCATAAACATTCATTATTTGTATAATAATGATAAAAACATGTATAATCACGATAGTGACAATGGAATATAAAATATGATATAGTTTCTAAAAGAAGGGAGCTCCTTATTTGGCTTGATGGGGATATTGAATTTGTCATGAAGTGCATCTTGTCCGCCAATAACTTCTCTTTCCTCTCTTTCTCTTTGGAAATATGCTCTGCAGCCTTTTAAATTAAACATCTCTCATGAACACATTGCTTGCATGCAGAGGGTTAGAGTTACTTCAAAAATTGGTTTATCAAACTTTCAAGCGAATCTGCATTGACAGCTGAAATTTGAAGAGTGTTCCATTGGTGATAGATACAATGGTCCGAATTCACAAAGGTGGTTTTGAAAACCCACCGTTGAGTCCATGGTTTATGCAGATTTCCTGTATGAATTATACTTATTACTGCGTATATTAAAAAATGTCCATTGCTGATGCGCGCTTTTGTCACAGTGCGCCAAATGGTGGTTATCCACGCTATTTAATTCATGAGTCCACTTCTTTGAATTAATGAGTCCACTCTTCAAACAGTGGACTCATGAATACAATAGCGTATCTTAACCATGGTAACAGGCATCAAATTGGCACCCTTTGACAAAAGCCCGCATCAGCATTGGACATTTTTATACCCGCACCCGATACGCCCTCAATTAAGCGTAATTTACATATGAGATCTGCATAATCCATGGGTTCAACCGTGGGTTTTCAAAACCACCTTTGTGAATTCGGGCCAATATGTTTTATTTACGTTTTGTATTTTGTTCACAGGTTATCATAAAGGAAAATAGCTTGGTATTGACCCCCGCCCACATCAAGGCCTATACGATGATGGCATTAAGAGGTCTAGAGTATCTCCATTCCAATTGGATCTTACATAGGGTGAGATTACTATGATTTAACGTGAAGTTGACCCAGAAACTAATTGGTTTTGAATAAAAACAGAAAAATTGACAAAATGTTCTGATGAAGGGAAATTTTCATGCCTCTGCCAACTGTAGGTACTTGCCACTGTTACCAGAGGCTTTGTGATTTGCAGGTCATCCATTCATCTGTCACGATAGCTTTAAGAAAAAAATGTTTGATGAATTGTCCTAAAACCTGATCCAAATATGCATATAAGACTATAAGTGGGGGCATCGTGGTCTAGTGGTTAAGACTCCCGTCTTTCAATCTGAAGAACGTGGGTTCGATTCCAAGCCATGGCGTGTTTTCCTTCAGCAAGAAATTTACCCACATTGTGCTGCACTCAACCCAGGTGAGGTTTTAATGGGTACCAGCATGAAGTCATTCCTCAAAAGCTGTGCACACCGGAATCAGGTGGATACGTGTGCTATACAAATCCTATGTTATTTATTATTATTTTATTATAAGAGCAATTGGACTTTGGGTCACAAGATCGAACATCACAGATCGTTTTCTTCCAATAAATGAAGAACTTTTTGATGGATCAACTTCAAACTTGTCACATGTATGCATATTGATATGGAAATGATCACATTTGAGGGGTTCCAAGGTCAAAGGTCAAGCTCACAGAGAGCATTGTATACATGAGAATGGCTTGTTCATGCAACAGATGAAGAACCCGTGACTGATCAACTTTAAGCATGTCTTATGTATGCATATGGGTTTGACAGTGATATGTTCAGAGTTTTGATAAATAGGCCTACTCTCGAAGGTCAAGTGTCACATATGTTACTAATGACTTTCTTATAGGGACAGCTATTTTCCGTTTCAAAAAATTGCCTTTTCCGTTTCAGAAAATCTCAAATTCCGTTTCAGCATGTCAGAAAACGGAAATTCAGTTTCCCATAGACTTTGTACACACGGAAAAGTGACAATTCCGTTACCACATTGAATAGCAAAATTACACGTACCGTACACTCGCACTGGTCAAAATTGTATCTGCTACTGTACCAACAACACAATAGAATTCGTTCTAATCGGATCTATGCGGGTATATATGATATTTTTACAAAGAAATTTAGCATGCATATATCCTCACCTTTCACATTATTAGCATTATTTCACGGTGAAATGATATTTCATCGATAGTTTTGGGGGATTTTTGACATCGTTATCATCAGTCAACAGCGTTTGCCAATTCGCCATATTGGATTTTAAGACCACGATATCGTACTGTTACATCTTCAAACGTAGAGGGCAGCAACACACGACCGTGTAGTTGAACGATATGATATGTGTATACAGTGCAGTGAAGCCCAACCCGGCCGGCCGGGTACGGGCGCGGGGTACAATCGAGTGTGCTGATGTCGAGTGCAGTCACGATGTGTGAATTGTCATGATTGTAGCAAAGTGAGATCGTGTTTTCTGGGGTTTTGTGGCCATTTAATATTCTCATTTTGTTGTGATTTTGGAGTAATTTGTGTTGCTATTCTGTGTATTTTGAGGGAAAATACGTTTTCCGTGGTTTTCCGTTTGAAATGCCACTTTCCGTTTCAAAGGGCCCTTTCCGTGAATTCCGTCCGTTTTCCGCGATCGCGCAAAATCACTGTCCCTATTCTTATGATAACTAAAAACTATAAGATGAATCTGATGATAATGGAGGGAGCATCATGGTCTAGTGGTTCTGACTCTTGCCTTTCAAACAGGGTAGTGGGTTCCAATCCCAGCCATTTTATTTCATGAGAAAATTCATCTACATTGTGCTATACTCAACCCGGGTGATGGAAATGGGTACGTGTACCTGGCAGGGATTATGTCCTTGAAATTCTTGAGCGCATTTTAGCTACATGTACATGTACAGTTGTAAAGCCGGGGTAATTATGCTGCTAGGCGGGGGGATGGGGGGGTCCTGTCCCCCCTTAATTCAGTTGGACCCCCCCTAAAATTTTTGTGATCCCCCATAACAGTTTGGTTGATAACCCTTTCTTTACTTTATTTTTTATTATTTTTTTTTTGCTTGGCAAATTTTTTACCTGTGTCCATTCCAAAATTTCAGGTGGACCCCCTCCCTAAATTTTTCAAATAATGTGCATGATTATAGATGTAGAATGCTTAGAAAATTTCTCATAGAACGCTCAAGTGATAATAGCTGTACCGTGCATCCCACAAAAAAGGAAACTGGGATTTAGCAGTTATTTCTTTATTATAATCAAATGATTTATGCTGTTACATTCAAATTTTCTTTCTTATTTCGATACCAAATGTGATATTAATTAATAGTCTTCATATGATTTTCATAGATGAGCAAGAAGAGAATCAAAATTTAATGTCAAAATCAAGTTGCAAAGAAAAGTTGGTCGAGATCTGTTCAGGATGCTACAAACTTGCGCAAGAAAGGAATGGCTCATTAGCTTATCTTTTGTATTCTTTGTTAAAGCTTGTGTATAGTTTTGGTAAATCCACCAAAATGCACCTATCACTATTCCAATTCATTGCTAGCTAATATGAATGGATATGCCCTATAACAGTTATGATGTGGAGGATATGAAATGAAAATGTGTTTTACAGGATAAATTTTGCGATTTTACATGGAAATTTAACTTGATCGGGTCACCCGACCAAATTAAAATATCTGTGTACTTTTGTCTTTCAATTATATCCTATTCCAAATCATGGAATGGGCTGAAACTTTCAAGATATGTTCTTTGTCTGTAACTTTTGGATATCTAATCACTAAATTTATAAGATAAGTGTTTGAATGCCCATTTTTTAAATTTAAAACAAGCATCGCCGAGAGAGGGCGCTATACATCCAAGATTTGAATATTTGAAATTTTCTCAGAGAAGTGCAGTTGGAAAAATATCTAACGGTCTCTACGCTTCAGTAAGACTGTCATATTAGATGATATTCGATTATCAATCACATTATTGACCCTTTACCAAAGCTATACACAGGCTTTAAGTGTCTTTCACTTGTCCCTATTAATGAGAGTGGGTGTTGATTTACATGTGAGTGTCCGTGGAAATGGTTTCTGGCATGCCTCAGAATTTACTGGGGTTTTTTTTACTGTTTTTTACTCCACATTGTGTGAGCAATTCAGTAAGTATTTGGTGTCAAATAAAAAAAAAATAGATTTCATTCTTATGATCAATGTTATTTTTATGATCAAAACATGTCCAATCGGTAAGATATCTTACTCTGAAGACAGGTTTCCTTTTGTGGGGGATGCACTGTATAAAAAAAATGCAAGAATGATAATTACTGTTAGTATTATTAATTACGTAATGTGCTCTTTTTGTGTCAGCTGACACATGACTGACATGTTTGTGCTGAATTACTTCCACAGGATATGAAGCCCAACAATTTACTGCTTGATGAGGGCGGGGTGCTGAAGATTGGTGATTTTGGTCTTGCAAAGTTTTATGGCAGTCCCAACAGGATATACACACATCAAGTCGTAACGAGGTAGCACGAAATCTATCGTACATGTAGCACAGTTTGCAGAATGATGAGTTCTATAAAGAAATTGCATATTACTGTACCGTTTTTCTATTTCATATTTTGAAGGGTATGTGCAAAGTCGAAATCTTGTCATCGGAGGAATATGAATGCGTTGAAGACTGCTGGAGATTCTTGGGCCCGAATTCACAAAGGTGGTTTTGAAAACCCACGGTTGAGTCCATGATTTGTGCAAATTTTCTATATAAATTACGCTTGATTTACCGTGCATCAGGCGTGTGTATAAAAAATATCAAATGCTGATGCATGTTTTTGTCACATTGCGCCAAATTGACGCCTATTGCCGTGGTTATCCACGAGTCCATTGTTTTTATTCATGAGTCCACACTTAAAACAGTGGACTCATGAATAAAATAGCGTATCTAACCATGGTAACAGGCATCAATTTGGCGCAATGTGACAAAAGCGTGCATCAGCATTGGAATTTTTTATACACGCGCCTGATACGCGCTAAATGAAGCGTAATTTATATAGGAAACCTGCATAAGCCATGGACTCAACCGTGGGTTTTCAAAACCACTTTTGTGGATTCGGGCCTTGTAGTCTTGTATCTATTCTTCTGTAGAAATAAATTTGAGATGTGAAATATAAAGCAAATACTTATCTCCTGATTTTATATTTAATATGTATTTTTGTTTTATGTGACATACCATCACCATTATGTTTGTTTATCTTATGCTATGTAATAACTGTTTGTTTGTTTGTTGCATCATGTTATTTTGTGTTATATTGCACATTATTGCACATTATATTATTGTTATGTCCTATTGATTTCAATGAAATGCAATGTATGTTCTATTTATTGTCAAAACTTTTGTCATTCAGCTCCATGCAGGGATTGAAGTTTTTATCTAACCGGTGTGTTGGCTCAGTTGGTAGAGCGTCCGTCTCACAACCGGTAGGTCAGGGGTTCAGACCCCGGCCGCATCAGACTGGAAGACGTTAAAAGATGGGAGTTGCTGCTACCCTGTTTGGCGTTCAATGATTAAAGGGATAGAGCCCCATCGATCTGGCGCTGCACAGCGGCTGCCGTGCCCACGATCAATTAGGCAAAGCATATTTTCAGAGTATTTCATTTCATGTCTATTTTGAACAATAAATTATGGATTGTATTATCTACCTATATAAGCCATTTTCTGAATCGAATTGAATGTGAATTATTCACTTGTCGTTCCAGGTGGTACAGATGTCCAGAGCTGTTGTTTGGGGCGAGGATCTACGGCACGGGGGTGGACATGTGGGCCATGGGGTGCATCCTAGCAGAACTGCTCCTTCGGGTTCCCTTCTTCCCCGGAGAATCGGATCTGGACCAGTTGAGCAGGATCTTCCAGACGATAGGGACGCCATCAGAAGAAGAATGGCCGGTGAGAACTACTGCTTGTATTTAAAGAATGTTCACTAATGTACTTATATTAATTTTTTTGAAAGCATTCATAATGTTCTTGGTTTCTGTCTCCGCTTTAGTCTCTCTGACCTTCCTCTATTTCCCCGTCTCAGGTTTCTCTTTCTGTAATACATTTCTACTTCTACCCCCCCCTCACTTTCTTTCTCTTATCTATCCTTTTGTATTCAAGAAATACATATATCTTCATGAAAATTGATTTTCATAATGCCATTCAATCATTAGGACAAAATTATATTTACTGTACCTGTTATGTTTTTTTTTTCTTGGGTACTTTGTATTGATATTGTAAATTGACCCTTTTAGCCCTGCTGTTGGTCAGTATATGTGCATATACCAATAAATAAATAATAATAAATTAAAATAATAATTTATATTCTAAACTATCAATCTATGCATAATTAATTATGAAAAATTCTGGTTTTGAATTAGATTAATGGAGAGAATCGTCTCAAACTGATTGCAGTAGAACCTATTTTTTCATGTTGATTTTTAATACCATGCAAAGAATTTTATAGTAACTATAGTTAATTCATCTTAAAGGTATTGTTTAACTTTGTGAGCAGCCGATTTGAAAAATTCTCAAACAAAGATGAAACATGTGTACAGGTGCATGTATTAGAACCAGTAAACCCTGAAAACAACCATTATTGAGAATGAAAAGCTAAAACTACAAGGCAAACCCCGATTTTGTAAATAGGCGTCTTATAGACACCTAAATAATACACATACATGTATGGGATGAAATTAATTAATATTTTCCTTTTTATCTTGAATATTGTATAGTAATCATTGCAAATATTAAATGTTTCCTACTTTTGTACGCGCTATGGTACTTTTTGTTTTTAGTGCCTCTAAATACCTATTATTATTATTATTAAGACAGTGTTTCCGGTCACTTTATATTTCAATTTTTGAAGCACTAAAGAATTGTTTTTTAACACAATTTTTTTGTGGGCTTCATTATTGTAACATATCACAGACACAGGTGACAAGTGTGACCTTCTAGCTCAGATTTTTAAAAAGTCAAACCAATGTTAACCAATCACTTTAACCACAACTTTCCTTTATGTTAAACTTTTTTTTGGGACAGAACATGTCAGCCCTGGCAGACTATATTGAGTTCAAGAAGTTTCCTGGTACTCCTCTGCGGGATATCTTTACTGCCGCTACCGATGACCTCTTGACCCTTCTCAAAGGGCTCCTTCTCATGGACCCTTGCAGGCGATGCAAAGCCACTGAGGTAAATAAGGCCTCAGGGATCCCTGGGCCCTGTTGTAAAAAGAGTTACGATAGATCCGATCAATCGCAAATATGGACGGCCAGCAATGTCAATATCTATCATGCATGTTTTGTTCAAAATATTTTCTAGCTGTGATGTATATTCATGCATTCATTGTTTTCTTGAAAATTCACTGCACTTCTCTTTGCATAAAAAGGACATTGTGCATTTTCGTAGAAAAAATTATGACACTGATGGATTTTCATAGAGTTACGATTGATCGGGTCAATCGTTATTCTTTGTAAACAGGGCCCAGGTCCACCTCTAACAAAGAGTTATGATCGATCCAATCAAACGTTACTCTATGGAAATCCATCAGTGTCATAATTTGTTTTTACAGAAAATTTGCAAAATGTCCTTTGGAAACAAAGGAGATCACACCAAATTGTCAAGAAATAAATGGATATACATTCATATCTAGAAATGTTTTTAAATGAACATGCATTTTATATGTTGACGTTGCTGGCTTTCCATAGTTGCGATTGATTGGATCAATTACATCTCTTGGTAAGAGAGTATTTCATGAAACAAATGATCAGTGACTTTCATTGGCAAGTGTTATAAGCTACTGAAATCCATGCATCTGATTGGCTCAGGTCAGATAAATCGGTGAAACCATTGACAGAATGCTTCATGAAACACTCCGGGGGGGGGGGGGGGGGGATTCACAACGATTCAAGTATGACTTAGACTCACACTTAGGGATAAATACCAGTTTTGATAACAATCTCAAAATGAGTTTAACAGAATCCCATGGAATTACCACCAAAATGTTTGTATTTACATGTATAAATAAAAAATATTAAAGAATATGTGCCAAATAGCTCTGGAACAAAATGTGTAATTACTGAAAAATAAGCACAGAATTTCATCAAATGTCAGGTATTTTTTGAAACAATATTAATACACTGTCCCATGTATACTTTTCAGTGTTAGTGATCATCAGAATTATTGATTTCGAGCTGAGATTTCATGATTTTAAATAGATAAGTTTACATTAATGCATATCCGGAAATTAATAGGCTTTTCGATGGAATACCCATAAATCTCTAAAATTCATTCAGAAATGGTGTGAATCGTGAAATGGATTGTAACTGAATCTGATGGAATAATCACCATTTGTCTCTATCCATGAGTAAATGACATGTGTCAATCAATAGTCGATTTGACATTTTCCGAACCTAGAAATGTTCTTTCCGATGAAGTTTTTTTCTTGATTCGTGTTCCTATGGGGTCCTAGAACAAATTCAGCTTGGTTGCCCAAAGTTGCCGTTTGGGCAATTTTGCTAATTTGCATAAATCCAAAATGGCCGCCAGATGCCATCTTGAAAACCTAACTTTTGAACCCCTGTCCACAAAATGATGAGTAATAACTCGTTTTAGGGGTTTAGAGATGTGTAGAACCGATTTCAGTAATCATTTTTGCAATATAAGGTCATCGTCAGGTCAAATCTAAGATGGTCGCCATATGCCATCTTGAAAAATTGACTTTTGATCCCCTTGCCCCAGAATGACGAGTAATACCTCTATTTAGGGGTTTTGGGGTGTGCAGAATCCCTTTCTGCTTTCTATTTTGCAAAAAGATGTCATCTTTAGGTCAAATCCAAGATGGCCGCCATATGACGCCATCTTGAAATATAAATTGTTGAACCCTTTACCCCAGAATCATGAATAAAAACTCTATTCATAAGTCATTTGGTATGTTGATTTATTTCATGCAGTTATTTTGCACAAAGGATAATCTTCAGATCAAATCCAAGATGGCCGCCAACCGCCATCTTGAAAAATTACTGTCCGAGGCTTATACGTGTAGAACTAATGTAGTAAGAATACTCATTTCTTTTATTAATTCTCAAGTTCAAGTTCAAGGTCAAGGTGAAGTTACATCTTAGATGTCAGATTTCAACATTAATTGCTCAACTTAGAATGAATCCTATTTAGGTTTTGGCTATGATCCATTTCGAGTGTATTTTCATTTTTTAAGGTCCATCCATACCTTTGTACTGAAGAGGCTTTTAGGGTCTTATTTGAATTTGAAAGTGTTTTATCAATATTTTTTTCTAAATCAATGATTGGTAGGCATCAGTTCGCCTTAAAAGACGATGGTGTAGCGCTAGGCCTTACATTTTTGAGAGTGACTATGAAGCTCCACTCTAGAGTGGCAGTCTCTAGAGCAAATTTTTATAGATGAAGGAGGATGGCGCTGACACACGTTTATATAGAGATGCTGCCCTAACTTTCCTCCTAGGCCTTTGGTCTGCCAATTTAGCATTCCGATTATTTTCTGATGTCTTGACCCCCTGTACTTAGTAGCTCTCCATAGAATGGCGACTATCATCTACACCTTCATAAGTGTTAGTGTCTATGCCGGCAGGTTTTATGTCACGTTTGCAGGTGTCTTTATAACGGAGGTGTGATCTACCGATGGGGTGAGACCAATCACACAGCTCACCTTACCTTTGCGAATCCAAGAAGGGATTCGCCAAGGTTTCATGCGGCAAACATGCCCCAACCACCTGAGGTGCCTTTGACTAAGGAGCGAGAATAAGCTTTTGATGCCAGCACGTACGCTGAAGGGCCTCTGTATTTTTCACTGTCCTGCCATTAACGTGCATGATACGTCCGAGGCAGCTGACATGGAAGGTGTTTAGCCACATTTCTTGGTCGGTGTACATTTTCCAGGACTTACTTCCGTGCAGGAGCTTGGTCATGACTGTGACAGATATTACAATCCTGATGCTTGTCCTGTGAAAGGGAGCAATTAAGAGACATATAGTCGGTCCAAGGGAGATGAGGAGTCCATCACAACCAGACAAGTGTGTGCTGTTGATATACATATCTGGAGGACAGTCGGTGTCTTGAGTCTATCAGGATTTCTGACTCTCTCGAAGGCTGATCCAAACCCCTTACATGCACAGGACAGACAGCTAGCTGTTATGTATGACTAGGTCTTGTACTGCCACTTCTTGAGAGGCAGGGGCGACATCGTTTCCGTAAAACATTTCACGAATGAGAACACTCCTGACCGTGGAACAGTCTTGGTGGAGCCTATCTTCTGCAGGAGGCTAAAGAGTGCACTCCTGCTGACCAAGTCAATGGCTCTTGTCAGGAGGAAGAGTCCAATAATAATTATAAAGGAAGTTAATAAGTTAACTATTTTTTTTTTGAAAAAAAATACGGAGAAATTACTTTTTGATTCAAATAATACTTAAAAGTCATTTCACTGGAAAAGTATGGTTGCACAGAAATAAAAAAGGATCAAAGCTCCCGAAATCATAGCCCAAACCTTCAATGGTTTCATTCTAAAGTAAGCGGTTAATGACGAAATCTATCAACCATCTGACCATCTTAGACATGACTTGACCTCGAACTAAAAATGGAGTAATTAAAAGAAATGAATCATTCTCACTGAAATCCCCTTACATGAGCTCCAATACATAACAACAACCTTATTAGGGAGAGCACTTCTTCAAGGTTCAATAGTCTCGGAAGTAGTTTTTTTTTCTTAATATGGCGTTTAGTGGTCATGTTGGATTATTTTGACCTGGAGATGATCCTATATTGCAAAATTATTAACAGAAATGGAATCAACATACCAAATAACTCACGAAAAGAGGGATTATTCATGATTCTGGGACAAAAACTTGAGAATTAATAAAAGAAATGAGTATTCTTACTGAAATCCCTTTACATTAGTTCTAACACGTATAAGCCTCGGAAAGTAATTTTTCAAGATGGCGGTTGGCGGCCATCTTGGATTTGATCTGAAGATTATCCTTTATGCAAAATAACAGCATGAATTGAATCAACATACCAAATGGCTCACGAATAGAGTTATTATTCATGATTCTGGGGCAAAAGGTTCTAAAGTTCATATTTCAAGATGGCATCATATGGCGGCCATCTTGGATTTGACATGAAGATGACATCTTTTTGCATAATAGATATAGCAGGAAGGAATTCTGCACACCCCAAAACCCCTAAACAGAGGTATTACTCGTCATTCTGGGGCAAGGGGATCAAAAGTCAATTTTTCAAGATGGCATCTGGCAGCCATCTTGGATTTGACTTGAAGATGACCTTATATTGCAAAAATGATTACAGAAATCGGTTCTACACATCTCTAAACCCCTAAAACGATTTATTACTCATCATTTTGTGGACAGGGGTTCAAAAGTTAGGTTTTCAAGATGGCATCTGGCGGCCATTTAGGATTTATGCAAATTAGCAAAATTGCCCAAACGGCAACTTTGGGCAATCAAGCTGAATTTGTTCTAGGACCCCATAGGAACACGAATCAAGAAAAAAACTTCATCGGAAAGAACATTTCTAGGTTGGTGTATTGAGCCTATGAGACTGTCAAATCGACTACAACAATGGTAGCAAAATAGGCAAGATGTTCCTAACTTTTCTGACATGTCTTTTTCTGTGACATAAGTCAATGGGCATGCTCACATGTTGTCATCTGCATCACTGCTATCAGCACTAGTTGATATTATTATTTTCATTATTTATTTGACCAATATAAAAAGTACATACACATTACATTAGAATAAAAATTTACAGTACATTAACAGGCAAAGAAATGCGGGAATGGCATGTGGGTCAGGGGGCACAAAAGCAAAATCCATCACTGTTGCCCGAAGGCATGAGCCCCCACACGTGCCACTCCCACGACATAAATAAAATATATAAATACTCCTACACAAATTATTGCACGTTAAAAAGGGAATACTGAAAAGGGTGCCAGAATAATTAATAAGATAGTCTTGAGATGCATTAGAAAAAAATACCACTGCATCATTGGAGAAATATAACATACATGTAGTAAAAAATTAACACCTCGTTGCTTAACAGTAATGAAAGAGGCATTCTAAGTAAACTTGCTATAGAATTTGGAAATTCAAATATATAGGATTAAGGGGGTATCCAGCCTTGGTCATAAAATGTTGTGTTGGGAAGGAGAAAAATAAATTAAACAGAATGGTGAAAGTTTGAAAGAAATCCGACACGCAATAAGAAAGTTATAGCTGCATTAAAATTGAAATCACTAATATTATGTAAATTTCAAATTGGCAACTGGGTAAGTAAATTAAGACAAGGGGCAAGGACAACTTTCCCATAGGCCATGTACTTTATTTTCAGGGATTTGTGGTTTTCTCCTAAGTACTCATTCCCCTGGGGCAGTAATCTAAATATGACCTAGGTAGTATATTATTTTATGTCCTCATGAAAGAAAAATATAATTTGAAATAAAACTTTTGGGAAAAATGACATTTTAGCCATAATATGTATTGGAGTACATGGAAGGGTAGTCCTTGCCTTACATCACTATGACATCACATATGTGGCTAATTTCAAGTCTCCATGGGTATAGTGATTACCAATATTTACAACTTTAAAAAATTCATAACTTTCTTGTTGTTTGTCCAATATTATTCAAACTTTCACCTATCAGCTTGTCTGATTTTTTTTTTCCTTATAAAAACAATTTTTTATTTGGGTTGGATTCCCCTTTAAGCTGATCTGGTGTAACTGGAGTTCGGAAAAAAAAATTAAGTTGGGGGTACTTAGAAGTCCAAAATAGAGTGGAATATTTTCATTTTACTTTTTTTTATCATTTGACAGGGTTGTCTTGCTTCTAATTAAGTCAAAGCGTACTATAATGCTGTAATAGCTATTAATTCCAAAGACTTTCCATATTTCTGCTTACTGAAACATTTTGGATTAGACTTGTGAAGGTTTCATTGAACTGGTCCCTATCTTGAATGGATATGTAATTTTATTTTGAATCATCTTAATACATTAGAAGTATTATATTGCTAATTTCATTTTGACAAAGTTGTAGCGGTTGCAGATTATAATTTTTTTCGCAGTACAATATAGGCCACTATTTAAGTTAGTATTCCCTTTGGAATTTGTACATTTTATTAAAGATAAATGCAAGTTGTGGTAACGATCTCAAAACGAGTTCAAACAGAATATAATAAAATGGCCATCCAAGTGTTTGTATGAATAAAAAAATGGTGCCAAATAACTCTTGGAAAAACTGTAATTGCTGAGAAATGAGCAAAATAAGCACGGTATTCCATAACATGTTGGGTATTTTTCCAAGTAATATTAATACACTCTCCCACATATGTCATTTTTTGTCTGTGATCATCAGAATATTTGCTATTTCAGCTAAAATATAATGATTTCACAAAGATAAATTTGTTTCAATGTACCAGATCTAGATCTGTCATAATATTGTGGCAATTAACCTTGATTTGGAAGACTTTCACATGAAATAATTGTTTGCTGCAACTACTTTCTTTTATATTTGTGGGTGTGTCGTGGTCTAGTGGTTCTGACTCTCACCTTTGAAACAGAGGTTCGTGGGTTCGAATCGTAGCCATGGTGTGTTTTCCTTCAGCAAGAAAATTTATCCACTTTGTGCCGCACTCGACCCAGGTGAAGTGAATGGGTACCCGGCAGGGGAAATTCCTTGCATGCACTGAGCGCCGGTGATGGTAGCTTGAGATAAAGCCATTATTATATTTAATTTTTTTTCTAAATTTTCCTTCACACCAGGCTCTTAAGATGCCCTACTTCTATAACAAGCCAGCCCCGACACCAGGCCACCTCCTACCTAGGCCAGGAATGCTAGCCCCAGTGGACAACAGCAAGCCACAAACCAAGCTCGGTAGCAAAAGAAAGATGGCCGATGATATAGGAACAGGTCAGTACACCTCATTTGAAGCCATTGCATGATTTCGAGTTCAGTGTTGACCTTTGGTGTTGGTGTTTTGACTTTTACACAAGTCTAACGCCAAACATAAAATGAGGATGGTCCTGGAAAAGTCACTCACTAGGTGTTGAGCTGTCCAATATTGTGGTCTGGGTTATTGGTGTAAACTCAGAATAGGTTTTGGAGCTTAGGAAACACAATCCAAATTGAGCTTCCAGCTCCAGCACCGGACTTGAAATCACGCATTGTCACATAGATGTACATTTATTAGCATTAGCTTGGGTCTTGGATGAAGCATTTTATGATACAGAAAGTCAACAATTTTCACTGACAACTGTCATAACCTGAAATCCTTACATTTGATTGAATGAATGTTTCGGTAAATTCACCGGTATAGTTGCTTTGTGAAACACTCCCCTGAACTGCTCAAACACTTCCTGGTTCCTCACCCAGAAATTCAGAATGCAACAAATTGGCCAGGGCCCAGTCTTACAATGAGTTGCAATTGATCCAATCAATTGCAACCATGGAAAGCCAGCAAATTCAACTTATAAAATGCATATTTATTTTGTTTAAATCTTTATATGAATATATATCTATAAATCCATTGATTTCTCGACAATTTGGTGTGATCTCCTTTGTTTACAAGGGACATTTTGCAAATTTGCTGAGAAAAAATTATGACACTGATGGATTTCCATAGAGTTATGATTGATTGGATCAATTGTAACTCTTTGTAAAACGGGGCCGTGAATTCACAAAGGTGGTTTTGGAAACTGCGTATATTAAAATAATGTCCAATGCTGATGCGTGCTCTTGTCACAGTGCACAGAATGATGCCTGTCATGGTTAAGTATGCTATTTCATTCATGAGTCCTCTGTTTTGAACAGTGAACAAAGGTGGTTTTGGAAACTCTGTATATTAAAATTGTCCAATGCTGATGCGTGCTCTTGTCACAGTGCGCAGAATGATGCCTGTTGTCATGGTTAAGTATGCTATTTCATTCATGAGTCCTCTGTTTTGAACAGTGAACTCATTAATTCATATCAATGTACTTTATTGAAAAGTTAACCAAGTTTAATTTTGAAAAAACATTGTACATACTTGTAGGGTAATCAAGTACCACTGATAAATTTTTACAAGATTTAGGTCACTTGATCAAGGACATTGTGTAATAAACTGTTAAAGCTGTTCAATCCCATCTCATTCCTATTGGTGTATCTTTTTGCCATTTTGTGAATTTGGATTCTGAAACCAATTGATGTGAGGGGCTATAACCTCTCTGTGACTGAACCAATCTTTTAATTATTGACATGTGCCTAGTAAAGATTATTGAAACTAACCTGTGTAAAGATATTATTATTATTGATATTATTATTATTATTACTAGTTGGAATTTGTGCAGTGCCCTTGGAATGTTTTATCAGTTTCTTTTGGAACCCTTTTTACTTTGAATAAAATTCTGAACAATGCCTATTAATTTGTTTTTAATCAGGGTCAACTGCAAAGAAACTTGTCTTCTGATGGAACTAAACCAAGACCTACGCGGTAAGTTTTTAAAGATATAATCACTATTTGATAGCAATATTAAAATAAGAGAGAAAAGGAGAGTGAGAAAGAGAGAGAGAAAGGTGGATTGAAGGGGATGGGGAGTGGTTAGAAGACACGGTAAGGAAATAGGAGTTCAAAAGTGATTTCAAGCAAGTTGACTGACACACGTAACGCTCTCAACTTAAGAACTTGCACAATAACTATCTTTTTTTTTTTTTTTTTTTTTTTTTTTTTTTTAAAAACAAGTGCACACCTAGTTACCATTAATGCATATAGCATTTCCATTTATTTTCAAGCAGGATAAAAGAGCATTGTAGATTAAATGCCTTGCTCACAGGCATATCTGCCGCGGCCGGGGATCGAACCCTGGACTTTTTCATGTATAGCCAGGCGCCTTAGACCACTCGGCCACGGCATCTCCAAAGTATACATTAATCAATGTCTCCCTCTCTCGATCAAAATGAAATATTTCAGTTTATGCCATTATGTTGATAACTTTACTAAGATTTTTCCATGGCGTGTGTGTGTGTGTGGTGAAATAAAGCCATCTTGTCTTTTCTATGTCTCTGCTTTGCCATGTTAAGTATCATATTGTGAGGGTGTAAGAAGTGGAATTCACATGAATGGGTAAAAACATTTTTTTTTACAAATAAAACCAAACAAACAATACAAGACTTCTATCCGTCCCAATTTCTTTGAGTTGATTGTTGATATTACATCAAAAGCGAGACTCTGTAGTGTAATAATGATATTGAAATATGTGTGATTTATTCATGTGCGTACAGAACACCTGCCAACCAGAAAAATTATTTTTACTTCAGTGAAAATATGAAAGTATTAATTTTATTAAGATTTTTTCTCCATCATGTTTATATTTACTTCATCTCTATATGTGCAATCAGGCAATCAGTGATAGTAGGAGACTTGGTCAATCTTACTTATTGATTGTTAAAGTAATGTGAAAAGAATGTACCCTAGATTATGTACCACTCATTCCCCCCCCAAAAAAAAAAAGAATAGATAAATAAATGAATAATTAAATGAATGAATGAATGAATGGATAAATAAATTTTAAAAATTGATTAATTAATTAATATAGTAAATGAATATATAAATAAATAGTAATAATTGAATTAACATCATAATTTAAGTCAACTGGATTTTTTGTAAACACCTGTTCGTTTCATGAAAAAGAGACTCTATGATACTTGTTTATTTTAGGATAAGTGGTGATTCTTCAATGCTCGATCAGCAAGTCTTCCACTTCTAGGAAAATTGTTTTATTGTACATGTACATATTGTAGATGGAGTAAAGTTGCTTCTTGAGATAGGGAACCCCACCCCCCTCTTCGTAAAACATCTGAATGGTCTACAGGCTTAAAGAGAAATTCCAGTAGTTGCAGTAAACACTGATTTCATGAGAAAGTCTGTAAAACAAGGCTTAATTGTCAGTATATCAGCGAGGCTCTAGATCTGGTACAGTTACATTAACTGAACTTTGTGAAATCTTGAAATCTACGCTGCAAAATGTTCACACCGAAGATCCCCAACACAGATAAGCGCACGTGGGACAATGTATAATTATTGCTTAGAGCGTCAGGCCTGACGCTCTACCCGAATCCTGTGCTTATTTGCTGATTTCTCAGCAATTACACAATTTCTTCCAGAATCCTTTGGCACATGCATTTTAAATACAAACGGACACTTTGGTGGTCATTCTCATCGGATTCTGTATGAACTCATTTTGATATCGTTACCAAAACTAGCATTTACCTTTAACCCATTTGTTGCAAGAAATTTCACAGCCCATGTGATCAGCTTTTGGTCCTTGGATTGGCAATATCATTCTTTCTTAATTGATGCATTCTTATAACGAAATTATTTAACTAAAATAAAATATTAATGAAGAATCTTTGAAATACTGAAAATTAACAATTTGCATGAGAAGCAGTTTGATATTTCAATTATGCTGCAACTTTAATTATGTAGTGATTATTTTCTTGAAACATATTTTTGTCGGGGTCACACTGAGTCAAATTTGAAAATGCAATGAAAACTAGGCACATGCATGTATCTGCAGATTTTTCAATAAAATGAAAATGTTTTTTTCATGTATTTTTTTAGAATTGTGTGGCTCTGCATATTAGTAGAGCAAATTGCAAAATGTGTTAAAACTTTGCCAGAAATAGGTTAAAGTGTACCGTCACATTTATACCGAACATAGTATTGTCAGAGCTTTTAGTGATTTCAGACTTTGTTTGCATTGTGGTACAAAAGAAAATGTCAACATTGCCTCCAACATACTTCCAAAGTGACAACTAAATGGTTTGTATTGTTCAGAAACGCATTTCGCGAAGCATTCTTCGTAGAACTCTCACTGTTTATTCTTTGAATGGATGAAAAGGAATAGAGTGTAAAGTTATTTGCTAATGGGGACATTCCCTTGCCCCCCAAATACCGGTACCTCTCTAGCCTATTATCGACCCATTATAAATCCATTATTTGCAGGTCACGGCATTGTCCTCAAGTCATTAGCACCCCAATGTTACTTGCCAGTGGGGATAACAGAGGTATCCAATTCAAATATAGTCTTGAACAAGACTTTCTATTTTGTACTGAATCTCGACCTACTAATGCTTTACGTTATAGTTTGGGGTTAAGTCAGTCGGAGGTATAGTTTAAGTAAAGAATAGAGGAAGTGAAGACAGAAGAGTCGTGTTTGAGAATATATCAAAGCTCAAATATTGCAAAGAGATGTGTATTTTGTTCCTAATCCTTAATGTCAGACATTAATGGATTTTGGGGTGAAAATGGGAAAGCCTTGAGAGAGGCCAGAAATAATTGAAAGGCAAGTTGACCAGCATGACCTGCCCAGAAGCGTGTTTGTTTTAGCCTGAAGAGAATGTATACATTGCTGGATTCTTGAGGGGAAAGAGGAAAGTAATATTAAAGATAAATACCAGTTTTGGTAATAATCTCAAAATGAGTGCTAACAGAATCCAATGATATTGCCAACAAAGTGTTTGCATGTACAGTATATATAACAAAATATGTGCCAAATAGCTCTGGAAGGAAATGCATAATTCCTGAGAAATGAGTAAAATAAACACAGAATTCCAACAAATGTTGCATATTTTTTTAGCAATATTAATACGCTGTCCCACACATGCTTTTCTGTGTTAGTGATCATCAGAATGATCGATTTTGAGCTCAGATTTCATGATTTTACAAAGATAAGTCAACATTAATATACATGTACCAGATCTAGATGTACATGTATGGTAATATTGTGGTAATTAACCTTGATCTAAAAGACTTTCTCATGAAATAATTGTTTGCTGCAACTACTCTCTCTTACCTTTAAGTTGAGAAAGCAAAGTATATTAAGAAGATAGAAGAAAAAAGGAGCAAATTAAGTGTGAATATATCATAGGATGATGATGTAGAAGACAACAAAGTGGATACATTGGAGGGTTTGAAGGAAGACAAAGAGGGAGGGGGAGAAGATGGCGATGAATAGAATGAAGGGGAAGCAGACAGGAGGAGGAGAACAAGGAAATGTAGTAATGGAAAGAAAGGGAGGGGTGCAAGTAAGAAGAAGAAATTGAATATATGCATTTTATTTCCGTTTTGTGCATCAAGAAATGATACTGGCAATAAACTAAATCGAAAAAAAGAATGTGACATTTCACTAGACAGCTTTATGTCCAGAGCATCAAGTACACTATTGCGAAATGTTCATAACTTTTTCATACTGTAAATAGTGTAAAATGTAATTTCCCTAATGTTCAGTAGTATGAACATCATTTTCAAGAATGTACATGTAAATTGTAAAATTCCAATGATACTTTCTAATTTGATTTGAGATATAGATCTACACTGTAAATTGAGCTAATGTAATGTAGCTCTGTGCTTTTCCCTTAAAACCAAATCAAAATATTTCTTCTCTATTTATGATACCCAAGAAAAATTCAAATTATGATTTTCAATGTGTTTGCCCTTTATCTTTATTACATCACTGCATCTCTCTCATTACATATTATTGTATTAATAGGGATTAATTTTCTTTTAAGATTCTTCATATTGGCAAATTTCAAGTTCATTTCATTCAGCCACTTGCAGTTCTATAAGTTCATGTCTAGACCTAGCACTTCATCTCTATTATAAAATTTATCTCTCAAAATCCTTTCTTTCTGCAATTACTTGAGTTAAACACTTTTTAAAACTCTTGAATAGTTTGAACTGCCGGATGGCTGCACGTACATGTTGGTATTATGATAAGGACACCGCCTTGTCACCTCTGAAGCACTTGGGGAAAGTAAACACGCCTCAAAGGGTGTCCTCTGTGCGGCACATCTTGCTTTTGTTGGTAGTCGCTAGAGGGGTGAGCTGAGGAGAGGGTTTCCGATCCAGCCCGTCCAATTTGCCACTCACCAGGATGCCTGAGATTTGGGAGTTTCCACGGGAGGTGTCCTCACTCGACAAGATTTGTAATTGGTGGACGATTAAAGGGGAAGCTGACCCTCTGACAACGTGTTTTAATAAAAGCATGAAAATTAGAGAAATATGTTGGTGGCAGTTTGATGAAATTCCATCCAAGATTAAAGACATAATTTATGAATTTGTAAAGTGTTTTATTTGATAATAACTGGAATTATTAAGTGTTTTTTTGCCTGAGGATACATGTACTTGTACAAAGCGCTGCTATTATTACCCCGGCTTTTAACTGTGCCATATAGGCACTGAAACATTCAAGGAATTTCTTCACACCGGGTACCCATTCTCCTCACCTGGGTTGAGTGCAGCACAATGTGGGTAAATTTCTTGCTGAAGGAAAACATGCCATGGCTGATTAAAAGATGAGTCATAACCACCAGACCACGACACCCCTACATTTGTGATGCCGTTTGTTTTGTTTCGTTTGACATGAATTTCATAAATTCCTTTTTTTTTAATTGAACATGATGAATAAAAATATTTAGCCTTTAGAAGGGGATTTGAAATTAAGTGTTTGATGGCATATCTGCCTCACACATGAAATCTCTTTCGAGTTTTTAAGAAAAATTACATTTTAGGGAATTTATATCACATAACATGAAGTTGCTGGTCATACAGTGATGTCCCAAAAATAAAAAAATGAAATAAAAAAAGTGATTTTAATTTAGATTTGATTTAAAAATCAATATTTTAAAAGAATTCATTGCTATATTATCCTTCGAAGGATTTTTATAAAACCTTCATCTATATTTTCAGACTTCCCAACTATCCTGTTTTTTTTTTTTATACTTTCCCACCATTATGAGATTTACCCTCATTATACTAAATTGACATTTCCAATAACGTGCACATAGTGTACCTATTATTTCCACTGTGATGCGATTGACTGGATTTATGTGCAAATTCAATGAGGTTGAGGTTTTCCATTGTTTGTTAACTCTTCAAAACAGTGGACTCATGAATTAAATAAATGTACTTAACCATGGCAAAAGGTGTATATTTGGTGCAATATGGCAACAGCGCGCATCAGCAGTGGAATTTTTCAATATGCGCGGTAAACTAAGCGCAATTTACACATGAAATCTGCATAAACCATTGCTTTTACCGATGGTTTTCAAAACCATCTTTGTGAATGTGGGCCTAAATTGCTGAAAAACTTCTGTACAGCCAGATGGATAAGAAAAAATCACCTGAAAAAATTTCTCCACAAGTTTTTTTTTGTCTCAATAAACGAGATGAACAGTTTTGACTTTTGAAGTTATCCCCGCTCTCACACCAAATATTTCCTTACGGTGTCAAAATTAATTTCCACTGACCATCTCCGAGTGTTTGATTTGCCTGCTGGTCATAAATTTACTATGGTCATCCCAGTAGCTTCCTCATCGCCATGGCGATTGTACTTGTTTTAATGTCCTATACTACTGGCTGTAGGCTTTGGATCCTCAAGCTGGATGTCTGTGATTTTGTAATCAGATTTAATTTGATTTGATATACAGCTGCCAAATAGTACTAATTTCTCAGTATTTAGTACTGAAAATGAGAAGAATACTGTTGGTTTTATGCAAAATACTGATTTGTAAAGTTTAAGATTTATGCATTGTCTAATGGTATTTCTTTGAAAATACTGATGATTTCCTCACCAAAATACAGATTTTCAGCTTTTAAAATACTGGAATGTTCTTAATCACGCTGGTAACTCTGTTTATTTGATTTGTTTTGATAAAGGAATTAAAAATTAAACCAGGCTGGGTCATGTTCGTTGATCAGGGAAAGGTACATTATTGATGGATTTTTCATATTCTTTTATTTAAAATGTCTATGGCAAGTTTAGTTGTTCAAATACCTTCCTATTGCAAATGTGAGAAGAATTGACTAAAATGTATGGATTTAATGTTTTTTGTGGTCCCATGAACATTATTTGTGTTCACTGTTATCCAATATTCCATCTGCATCAAATATTTGGGGACTACAAAAATAAAGAAAATATAATTTTGATTTTGTTCAAATCGAGCTTATAAATAAGCACCATAAAATGATCTGGGACCCATAACACAAAGGTTAGCAATGATCACAGAACATTTTTCTACGATTGATTGCAATGTACAATCAATCGTAAAAATCAACCGTACAATTAATCGCTAACCTTTGTGATACAGGACCCTGGACTTAATTGTAGCTACTTTTTCCTTATCTTTAGAAATGACAAGAATATTAAGTTTTGTTTCTGTTGATTTTGTTGATATTATCTTAAAGATAAAAAAAATAAAATTTGATAGCCTGAAGAGCAACTTGGATTGAATTAAGAAAGGAAAAGGGCATGTCAAGGTTAGATTAAGAGTTATTCCACAAAGGATTCAAAAGTTTCTTGTGGGAACAATTAGATATTTACCCTATGACCGACTATATTCATAAGCTTTAGAATGGATTAAACGGTTTCTACATGCAACAAGTTAAGCTTTGAGATTGAAAAAATATATATATTTACCAGTTTTGAGTTTAAATACAAGGAAGAATTATGGTGAATTCTGTCTCTTACTTCACAGACTAATGGAATGAAAATACATGACTTTGGAAAAAAAAATTCTTCAGAAATAATTATATTATGTGATTTAACATATTTCTCCAAATTAGAACCCTTAAACTCTCTTCTTAATCCTACAAAGACCTTCAAAAGTAGAGTTCAAGCGATAATTAAAAAATATTTATTTGTCAACTTAGGCTTCTTGGAACAGTGTAGTAGGTAGGTTTCACGGTACACCATGTATCTCTCTTTGGCAAGTGTTGGTCCTGAAAAGGATCACCCAAACTCGACGTTTCAAGAAGTGTGTTCTTGTCATCTTTTGGAGACACTTGTCAAACGTTGAGTTTGGTTGGTCCTTTTCAGGACCATCACTTGCCCAAGAAAGATACATGGTGTACCGTGAAACCTACTACACTATTCTTCATTGGAACACTTTTATGGTGAATGAGTTTGTCCATTGTTTTGATGTTCTGTGAAACCCAAACAGTGTTTTTGCTTTAAAGCTTTTGTTTGCCTTATGTGTCAGATTTCCTTTTCCCACTTTTCTGTAAATTCACGAAGAAGTCATCATGCTTGGCTCGAAATGGCCTCCCTACCAACAAAGATGAAACACATCCGAACAAAGGAAGAAGAATTTCCCAACCGCCATCGGGCGCTCAATATTTAATCAGATCCTCCACCATCAAAATCCCTTTTGAGTTCAAACATCATATGTGATCTAGTTCATTCATCGTTAAAGGTCAAGTCCAACTCAGAAAAATGTTGATTCAAATCAATAGAGAAAAGTCAGACAAGCACAATGCTGAAAATTTCATCAAAATCGGATGTAAAATAAGAAAGTTATGACATTTCAAAGTTTTGTTTATTTCTAACAAAATAGTTATATGAACGAGCCAGTTACATTCAAATGAGAGAGTCAATGATGGCACTCACTCACTATTTTTTTTTGTTTTTTATTGTTTGAATTATAGAATATTTCAATTTTAAAAATTTGATGATTAGGACCTCCGAGAAAATCAAAATATTTCATATCCCATATAATAAAATACAAAAGAAATAGTGAGTGATCATGTCATCAGTTCCCTCATTTGCATAACGACCAAGATGTGCATATGACTGTTTTGTGAAATGAAGCGAAATTTTAAAATGTCATAACTTTCTTATTTTACATCCGATTTTGATGAAATTTTCAGTGTTATGCTTGTTGAATTTTTCTCTTTTTATTCAAATAAAGTTTTTGTTGGGGTGGACTTGTCCTTTAAATGAGAAAGAGGGGCAATGCCCAACCAAGATGCCGTTATTTGACGGTTTTTATCACCTGCATCTTCTCTTAAAATGACTATTGCTTAACATTTGCATTTCATTAGGGAAGGAGTATCTTGATATGATAAGAGAGATTATCTAAACATATTGAGTCAAAGTTGATTTCCTTTATTGAGTTTAGGGTGGTTGATTTATTGCCAATGAATGCCTGCTTACTCATGATAATAAATAAATGCTAATATGATGCACCACGCCGTACACCGGGGTACCGTAGTACGGCGTTGTGCAGCGCCATCTCGTGTTGTAATAGTGTACAGTTACATTGTTGTCATGGTGATCACGGTCGTACGATCGGTGCTACAATCATGACAATGATGGGGACAATGATCACAACGCCTATTTCCTTTCTTTGATACAATCTTATGCCAATAATAGTAAGCAAATAGAATAAAGTTATCATTTGTATGCATTAATTGTTACATAAGATCACTAAAAAGAAAATAAAAATCTGTACAAAACATTAAAATATACTTGTACACATTTTTGGTAACCCAGGGTACAGCGCAAAAAATTAAATAAATAATTCAACAAAATGGCGGATTATTATTTGGTACCCCAGGGTACCAAATACTGCACCATATAGCCCATATCACTGCCAAATGCGTCCCTATGCGCTTTTTGAGGAAGACAAAAAAAGTGAAGAAGAGAGAAAAATTTGCTGGCAATCGTGGCACTAACTCATTAAAAAATTCTTTTTAAATAAGTATGTTTTCAAAGAGGATTTAAACCTGAGTTTAGAAGAGTTCTTTACATATGATGGGGTGGTATTCCAAAGCGAAGGGGCAGCATGGGCAAAGAGTTGTTCTCCATATTGGTCTGAGCACTAGGACAATTTAAAAGATCCTTCAGAGCTGATCTAATACCCTTTTCATAAACCTATCCTCCAATTAGCCGCCTATGAGTAATGCGGATAATTCAATAAAAATTGCGTTCATAAACTCCGAAAATAAGCCGCATTATTTTTACGAGCGCCCGTCCTGAAAAAGGGGGATAATCGCCATGACAACTGGACACGCCCCCTCCGATGCGGTTGTGTTGGAAAAGGGTGACCTTGTGACCGCACCATGGCAATTATCCGCATAATTTGGAAATGCGTTCATAAACTCAAAATCTTGTCCCGATGCTGCTATTATGCGGATAATAGCAGCATCAGAGTAATGCGGATAACTCTTGTCCTCCTCCAATTTTACGACCAAATTATGCTGCTATTAGCCGCCTAATTCATTTTAATGGGGTTTATGAAAGGGGTATAAGTTTGCAAGACGGAACATAACTAAACAATAAAAAAGATTAATAAGAGCCCCATCTTACAAAGAGGTCTGTTCTATAATTTCTGTAAAATTCTCACATCCTAAACCCTTTCATTTATTCATTCATTCATTTCATTTAGTAATACATAAAAGAGACTCTTTCTAACCACAATATATGGATATAGCTTGCCCGATCAACCATAACTATGGAAAGCCAGCAATGTTAACATGTAAAATGCATGTTTGGTCAAAATATTTTCTAGATATGTATATTCATGCATTCATCATTTTCTAGATGATTCTGTATGCTCCTCTAATATAAAAGAACATTGTGTGAATTTCCTGCAAGGAAAAATTATGACAATGATGGATTTCCATATAGTTCAGGTTGTTTGGATCAATCCTAACTCTTTTTAAAGGCCAAGTCCATCCCAACGAAAAGTTGAAATGAATAAAAAGAGAAAAATCATACAAGCACAACACTGAAAATTTCATCAAAATCGGATGTGATATAAGAAAGTTTTTTTTTTTTTTCATGCTTGATTTCACAAAATAGTTAAATGCTTATTCTGGTCGGTATGCAAATGAGGGAAGTGATGACATCACTCACTCCTTTTGTATTTTATTACATGAAATAGTCTATTTTTCTCCTCATTGTCCTGTGAAACAAAGTTTAATTTTGCCCTGAACATGTGGAACTACTATTGTTTAACATTTTATGGTTCAGTCAAGTTGGTCCTTATTGTCAAATCTGTAACAAATGAAATATTGCATAATTCAAACAATACAAAACAAAAGAAACAATGAGTGAGGGACATCATTGATTCTCTCATTTGCATGTGACTAAATTATGCATTTGCTATTTTTGTGAAAAATAAACAAAACTTTAAAATGTCAAAACTTTCTTTTATTTCATATGATTTTGATGAAATTTTTAGCATTATGCTTGTCTGATTTTTCTCTTTTGATTCAAATCAACATTTTTCTGAGGTGGACTTGACCTTTAAGATGGGACCATGATCCGAGTATGCTGTTCACTGTGGATTGCTTAGATTACTAGGCGTGCGATTATAGCAAAAATTTGAAAGTAGTTTGGTAACAGGAGTTGTACCTGATTAAGATCATAATTTGGGGGGAGGGATAGGCTCAAGGTTGAAAAAAAATTTGTGGGGGACCGGAATGGAGGCAACCAATTTCCCTGCTTCCATCTCCCATAAATCCCAATTTAACATTACTTTGACAGCTCATACAGATCATTAAAAAGGTAAACAGCTAATTACTATATCTCTACCCGAATGTTCAACTGGAAAGTTTCACCCTGGCTGTCCCCTTCCTCCGATGTCCGATTGGGGAAGGGTATCAGTTTTCACCCCTGCCTTGTTGTAAGGTCGAACCTGGCAGGCCTTGCATGGACACTGGTCAGCATCTCTTATGTTCTCCTTCCATCTTATAGAGAACTCATAATAATAATAATAGTAATAGTAATAATGATAATAATAATAATAATGATAATTATAATGATAATGATAATAGTAATAATAATAAATTTAAAGTGGTAAATCGAACATTTGGAAGAGGTTGTCACTTCTCCAACCTTTCAAATGTTGATTTTATATTTCATTTTTTAGAGAAGTTTTAAGTTTATTTCTCTTCAAGAGGTCAGATAAAATACATAAAATAAAGATACGTAAAATAGACAATTAAAAACAATGGATAAAATAACAACGTACATCAAATAAATTATAGAAAATGAGGAGGGAAAAAGCCCAAACAAGGGAAGATACCTTGTGATTGGCCCACCCATTACAAACAAAAGAACTTAAACATAAAATCACGGTTACAGGTTACCCCCTCCGCCCCCCCAAAAAAAAGAAGACCTACACCAAAAACTAATAAGGAAGAGTATCTATGATTTTTTTTTTAAGTTGTAGCATTTTTATTCTTCTTCACAATAGAACAGGTGAAATCAGTGTTCTGATGGATACACCAGGTAGGAAGCAACCACTTTATAGGTCCCCCTGTGACCTTCTCACACGCATTCGTCTATTCCTCACCCGTACTTCCATTCCGACTTCCACGTTTCATTTTCGGAACAAGAGGAAGGTTTTCGGTCTCTTAAAAAGGTATTTCTGTATCCCCATGGGTCCTTGCGAGTGAGCCATGCCACGTCGTGTCGGGAGCCTTCCTTTTCGGAGGAGAAAGGCACTTCCCTTTTTGGTGCTAAGGGTGAATACCTTGCGGGTATGGAAAGAGCTGATATGATATTTATGTTCCCATACATTGTTTAGTCGAGCTTCATCATAGAATGATCATATGTATATTTAGGCTCCTTGTAGCAAGTAATTTAATAATTTTTATTTTGGCTGTGATCAAATGTGAATATTTACATTTGCATGATAATTTGCTTTTCCTTTTTTTACCATTTCTGATAAATTTTTGTAACAAGATGAATGAAGTGATTAAATATAAAATCATGCCAGTGATTTTAATATATAATAAAATACTTAGCTTACTTGTACCTTTTTCACAAAAACTTCCTCGGCAATTTGTAAAGGTATATCAGGAGATTGGTTAACAGTCTGCCATAGAGTTTCAGGATGTTACTCAGTGAAAATATGTAAATTAATATCTTCCTTTAACTCCCCCCATTCAATTAAAATGTACATAGAACAGTATTCAAATGCATTCTTTGACCTAAGTAATTCATACATTTATTTTTTTCTAAATTCTCTTGCACTCTAAAAAAGTATAAGAGGGTAATTATTATGCTTTTCACATTGCATTTCCTTAACCCCATACAATCCTTAACCCCGGACTATCCTTAACCCCATACTATCCTTTTTTCGATTCACACTGTCTTTCTTAACCTCATATTATCTGCTCAACCGTGGTTAATGCCTTAAACCCGGACTATCCCTCAGCTCATGAATATTGATGGTTTTACCAAACAGAGTGCAATTCAACTTCTGTGATTGGCTAATGCTTAGCCTCACTTTTGTTAGCCCTGTTTCATTTTCACACTGCATCTCTTAGCACCGCAATTGTGGTGCTAGCACCATAATAAGCCAGCTAACCCTGCTTTTTTGCAGGGCCAGATAGTACCGTACTATTTACCGTGCTAGCCCACTTTGCTAAAATGTATTGTAAAAACAAGGTGGGCTAAGCTTAACCCCAGGAAATTGGTGGGGCTAAGACCCCCCCCCCCCCTTAGCCCCAACATTAGGCATTTTTACTTATCCATTGTGTTGAAGATTTTGCCCATTCTAAAGTAATTGCTCCTTATTTTTTTAACCATACTGGACATTATGCTTCCCGCATTGGGTAAAATACTGCCCTAGATTGGTTGGACACATAATTACCCTTGTGCTGGTTAAAATTTTACCCAACATTTTACATAATGTCAGTGGAAATTCATGTAATTTTGTTTTTACCAGTAATATATCCTGCCTTTCTTAAAAGGTGGGTTGAAGTTTGTCAACAATTATCAATAAAAAGAAAAATAGCACTGCCCCCAAAGGAGGTTAAAGTATTTAAGGCATCAGCATTTTTGAAACCTCCACCAAAAAGGAACTGGGCGGGGGTGATAGTTCAGTTTTTAAACCTGATTTCAGCATGTTATGTTTCGATTTTCAGCTACAATGTAAATTTGAGCTTAATTTCAGCTTATTTTAGCTTTCCCCTGTTCAAATGTATGGAAGCCTTTCAATTTCAGCTTTTTTCAGCTCTTATATTTATTCATCACTCACCCCCCCCCCCTATTTTCATGCTGTGCGTTGTAAACATAACCTTAAGAATCGGTGCAATATTAACATTAATGCGCAGACTGTTTTGAATTAAAACATCATCTACGTGAAGGTAGTAGAAGGTCCTGTCTGCTATGTGTCACTGAAGCTTGCTTGAGTCACGGGTTCCTAGACTCAAGGCAGTTTCGATTTCAACAAAAATCAGAGGATTTCGAAAAGATGATCATTATCACTGCTTAAGTGTGTGGTACACATCACCTCGCATCACCCAAGGTCTTATGAAAGGAGTATGCTTTAGTCGCCAAATGCATGGCTGCATGCAACAATAGGGGGAGGGGGGGGGCAGGGGGCTCCCTGTCAAAGTTTTCAGAACTTACGTTTTTATTGCAAATTTTCACACAATTCAACCTTAAGGGTTTAACAGATCCTTCTATTTCAATTAAGAATAAAAAAAACCATTGAAATTAGCTCGATCACTTTGCTCTCTTGCTTAAATTTCAACATATTAAAGGGGAAGTTCACCCTGAAGAAAACTTTGTTGTAAAAATAGCAGAAAAAATAGTAAAAACTATTGGTGAAGGTTTGAGGAAAATCCGTTAAATAGTAAGAAAGTTATTAGAGTTCAAAATTTTGGATTTGTGACGTCATAAACGAGCAGCTGCCCATGTGTTATGTAATATAAAATTATGAATTTCTAATTTTGTATGGTTCCTGATGACTTAATTTTGTTTTCTTTTCATGATTGGGTGTGAAATGATTTGTCTATTGATATACAAAAGTTGCAGTGAAAACCATTTTCAATTTTCTGAGAAAATGACATTTCATTGATTTTTTACCATTCGCTATGTAGGAATGCTGCTCGCATATGACGTCACAAATCAAATAATTGAAATTCTAATAACTTTTTAATTATTTGATGAATTTTTCTCAAACCTTCGGCAATATTTTTATTATTTTTTCTGCTATTTTTACAATAAACTTTTTGTCAGGGTGAACTTCCCCTTTAAGGTATTCTTGCCCCCTTTACGAAATGTGCAACCATGTCGCAAATACACTAGTGGTCGAGTGCATTATGTTTGTTGTGTTTATGCAAATTATTACTAGTTATGTTTTATGTTTCTTGCAATCTAAAAAAGTTGATTATAAAATTTTCAGGAATGAGTGTTAATCAGGGAGTAGTCTAGATAGGCCCATTTTTCCTTAAAATTGAGCTACTCCCTCACATCCCATTCAGTACTACTTGTATGTTTTTGGGGGGTTATTTTGTCAAAATTTTGCAGTTTTCATTATTTCACTCTATTATTATGGAGTCATTTGATTGTTTTGATCCTGGTGTACTCAATCTTTTCTTTTAGAGAGAGATCCAAAGTAAATGAATTTGAATTTGAATAAAATTTGAATTGCAGAACATTCAGGGCTGTAACTTTCTTTTATATCTAGGTCTGTGAACTAAATCGTTGTTCCTGTAGACTTCTCTTTTGCTGCATTATTTATGTCCAAATATTGTGCTCGTGGTGTTTTGAATCAGTTTATGAAGTCCATTCTCTGTAAAAAAAAAGATCATAGACAGCAATCAGTAAAATTTTATCATTTTGTTAAAATAGTAATCCCCCTTTCTGCTTTAAAATTGCCAAATTATATTATCAGTTTTAACTTTTGGTCTATGAGTGCATTGTTGATTAAACAAATTTGGGGTCGATTTCTTGGAATGTGAAGTATTCATTTTACTTTAATCTTCAATTAATATTTGACAAGTGACAACTGTATATAAAACTTTACTTTTTTCCCCCCAATACGTAATGAAATTGAAAATTTGTGTTTCCTTTGTCCTGGGGGAGCTTTTCAGCTTTATCTGAAATTTCCAATTACTTAATTTTCAGCTGTCAATATTTTGGGTTAGATGACTGTTGATCAAAGGCACGTGTCCTTAAATCATCAGGTCAAGAGAGTTTGTTTGGTATTTCAACAAGTAAATTGACAGTTTTATCTGGAAATATCTGGCTCCGTTTCCCCCTCAAATCGGGATACAAGGTTGACGTGTCGTTCGCATCTCACCAACAATAACCGGCGCTTCCTGCATTCAAACACCTTCAGGTAGTTCTGGTGACAAGTGGATAATAGGAGGAACGTCGGCAACCGCTCCAAGAGTGATGTAATCTCAACATCTTGACTGATTAAGACTTTTCTCCTCTCAATCCTTCATCCGACAGCCCAGAGTCATCTTGGCAGCGCAGTAACTGCTCGACTCTTGGGGCATTCCCTCATGTTCTCTCTATCAGTAGATAACTCACAGACAATCTCCTTTTGCTAGGCTTGATTAGGCCTGACAAGCTGAAACTTCTCCCCCTTCTCCTCCACGATGGCCACGTTCACATGCCGAGAGCTTCCATGATTTAATCACTGAACTCCAGATTGGCCACGTTCACACAGTGAAAGCTTAATCAACTGCACTGCGAAGCTTCAACATTTGTTCACTGAATTTGAAGCTTCCTCCAATCATTGTTTTGCCTATATATTCCCTAATTAGGTAGTTTTCGCAACCACTTCGCAGACGCGTTCTATAACACAGATAAGCATCTATTGTCAAAAGCCCTTCATGACAAGACAGTCTCTGTCGAAAATCTGTGAATCAAACCAGCAGTGTCTTCATAGACTCTAGACAAACGACATGTATACTTGCTATTTTTGGTCAGCTCTGAATCCTAGGGCGATCAGCTGTCCCAGTTTACCAATTTTTGACAAAGACCTCTCAGCCGTCCATCGCGATTTGACAAGCATTTTCTATAGATTTGCTGTGTTGTAGAATTCATCCTGGGCCAGTTGCGAAAACTCATTAATATGATTGATGAAAATTGGCAACTATTATCATTGGGCCATACAAGGATCTGGTATTCTCTGTATGAGGGCCAGGGACGTTGAAGAATCCTACAGATTCTCTGCCAGCTACTTACAGGTTTTGCAGTTTTGGATATGTCAATCATTTCTATCGTGGATACAACATTAGAAAAGATGTATATTTCGTCAGATTTTTTGCTTTTCTTCAACAAGAATTTGATGTTGTTTTAATCGACACAGGCCATTATTAACCTAATAATTGATTGAGCATGGAGATAGAATTTGATTAAGATTTGCTCACAATGATCCTTCTCCACTCCCGGGGTAGCATTCCAGTCACACTTATAGACCTAATGCATATGACATCATAATCTCATAGCGCCCTCCCCCAGAGGATATAGGAATACGTGTACAAAGAGTTGTCAGAGATGCGCCAGCTGCAGATCACCCATGCATGCAAGATATTGCCTTCAGCCTCCAAGATAGTGACGCGATGACATGATCACATCAATGCATGAGGTCCATTGCTTGGCACTCACAATGGTGAGCAATCTACTTGGTAGCCAGTCATATCACACCTGAAGTTAGAGTAGCAACTTTAAATGAATGCATTGTCTTGTAGAACTGGTTGGTTCCTGTACATTACTTATTGGAGTGGCATGATTTAGGAGTCAATATCTTAATGACTGGTCAATGGACACGTATAGCTTTGCTGGGATACAAACTCAGAACATGAGGCCCTTGGTCAAGGAACCCTTCTTCCACAGGATCGGTCATTTTAACCAATGTGTTGGTGAATGCTGTATATCCCGCCAACAAATTGGTCAAAATGGACCAATTTATTGGTTAGAATCCCCGTTTAGAATCTACCTGAAAATTGTTGATTTTGACCATTTTTATCTATCAGACACATAACAGATTGGTTTATACCTTGACCAATAGTACTCTTTAACGAGTGTATGTGATTTCAGACATGATGTGAGGAAAAGTTATGATTAAAGAGATTGTAGAGAGTTATAAGGATTCGTGCCAGATTTATGATCATATTGGGTCTTGAAACTTTGGGAGATCATCAATTTTGGGAATATATTTCTACGATGGACTTGGCACACTCTCGGAAGTGTTTAACCAACCTCCAAGTTGTAAGTTGGTTAAAACAAAATTAAATGCAACATAAATTAGGATTTTTTCTTTGATGAATAGTTGGTTAAATCAAATTTTTAATCCTTAGAGTGTACTGGTTACCTGAAATGTAGCTTTCTATAGAATTTGCAAATGTACATGTATATTTTGTTGAATCGACCATCAGACAAGATCATTTGGGACTTCTTGATATCTCAGTTCACACTTTCAGAAGACGGTTCACCTTTTGGATTGGTTCCAGTGGGAACGCATTCCTGATCTGTCAGAAGTCAGTGAGGGGTGTGAAACTTCATTCACCCTAGCGCCCTGTGGCACACTTAGAATCATCTTTATGCAACCCTGACGGCTTGGAAGTGTGAATCACTCACAAAGTTTCCTGTAAAACATTATTTTTTTCCCCTTTTCTCCATCGTCCGACACTCAGGTCTTGATAGAAAAGCTGAAAATCAAATGTCAACATGGGTCGTGTGGTCTAGCGGTTAGAGCATTGGACCCGTGGTTGTGAGTTCAAATCCCCGCTCAGCCATTATCTCCACTTCAAGCAGAAAGCCCCTGGAGTAATTACTTTTATCGACTATTTTGTCAGCCTCTATGACTGATTAAATAAGACGTGAAATGATTCCTGTTTCATTGGTTTTTACCAGCTCGGCTTACTGCGATGGAAAGCTGTGCCGCTGAGTTCCTACAGGTGTTACTTCAAAAGAAAGTTTTCTTTAGATTGCTATAACCATCACCTGAGTTGCAAATACTGTATAGTTATAGGGAAGAATGTGATGATAAACGATCACTTTGATTAAATCAAATACATGTACTTGATCAAAATATTAATCCTGAGTCCCCGTTTCATAATGACTTGTTATAATAACAAATGCACAATTTCTTTAACAAATTTAATATTAGCCAATCAGATTGAAGTATTTCGGTAGCTTTTAACTGTTAATGCAATTTGTTATTATAACAAGTTTTGTGAAATGCTCCCCTGATCCAGATTCCAGAAAGATTTCCTTTCTCCTCTCTGCATCCACCTCCCTTAGTGCTTTTTGTTTATTTATCCTTTTTATGTCTTTATATTTCTACCCTCTTTTCTTTCTATTTCCCCTATACATAGCTTTGATTATCTTCCTCGATTGCTTTCTTGCACTCCATTTGTCTGGTTCTCTTTTCTGTTCCTTTCTTGTTTATCCTCTCTTATTTATTTATTTATTCATTCATTTATTATTTATTTGCTGTATTTATTTTATTTATGTATTTATTTATTTTACTTATCTATTTATCTATTTATTTATTTATTCATTCATTTGTTTATTTATCTACTCTTCATATTTTTATTTTTCTTCTATTTCTGTTTGTCTCATTTCTGTATTTTCCCTCTCCAATTATTAGCTCTCCACCCCTCTCCCTTTTCCCCTGTCTATCTCTCCGTCTGTCTGTCTGGTTGTCTGTCTGTCTATCTATCTATCTATATCTACCTGTCTTTATCCCTCTCACTCTATCTATATCTATGCCCCCCCCTCCATTCTCATCTCTCACTCTCTCTCTTTCTCCATCATTGGATGCTACCCTTTCTGTCACTTCTTGTCTTTGTTGTGTCTTCTTTTCTGTCACCTTCTCAACTAAAACTATCATGGCTTTTGATTTTTTTTACAGATGAAATATTTAAATTATGAAGGTTATTTTTTAAAGATGAAAATAATAGGTAGCCATTAATATCAATTTTATTGTCATTTTTTCCCCATCTTTTATCAATATATTGTAGATATTACCCCCACCTCCTTCACTACAAACACCTTATGCTATCTTATATAAAATTGATGAGAATCTAAATTTTGCTTTGTTTTTATTTCAATGATGACAAATTTGTGAGCCAATTTTCTTTGTATGAATTTCCATTATACCCATAACTATCCCATTTGTCACACATATGAGCATATAAAAACATGAAACATGCAGAATACAATTTAAAGAGAAAAAAAGCTTGAGCTTTAATTTAGCATTTTATTATGCAAATAAATAACAATATGTACAAAAGTAACAATAAATCACACAAAACCACAATAATATCAGGAATTCATCATTTCAACTCTGGAAACAAAACAAATTTAAAGTCATAATACAAAGTCAGTCAAAAACATGAATATGATAACATTGTCACATAAACTCAAAGCACTTCTTCAATAAAACAAGAACGTTCAGTATCTCCATTGTTATTTTGTTCATTATTCAAACATTTTTGTATTTGCTTTTGTTCTCTTCGCTGTTGTGCAGTTTATTAGTAATAAGAATAAGAAGGAGAACTATATAACATATTTTGCCCAAAATAGCCTCTTAAGTTCCCAAAACTGTACTCCCAGCGGGCCCTGTTTACATTCTATATATGATAATGTTGTAATTACCCCGGCTTTAGCATGGCTACCTTGATCAGGTGTTCGAGCATTCATGCAATTTCTCTCTACCGAGTAACCATTTACCTCACCTGGGTTGAGTGCAGTACAATGCGGGTAAATTTCTTGCTGAAGGAAAACACGCCATGGCTTGGAATCAAACCCACACCCCTCAGATTGAAAGACAAGAGTCACAACCAGCTAGACCACGAAGGTGAATTTTTCTTTATTGCGTTCAGGTCCAATATTTAACTCTTGTTGTTGATACAGGAGGGAATAAAATAAGGTTGTTCTATTTTTCCGAACAACATAAAAGCATTTTAAAGCTATTAAGCAAGTATCCATGATTTAAGATATCTCAGTCTGACATCTCTGAATTACAATACTTTTTTTCACTTTCCCTCTAACTCTTGGGCAAAGAAAATGGGCAGTATTCTGATAATCAAACCTAGGTTTCACCCTAGTCTAAACTTAGAATATGAAACCAAACTTCTATACGCGATGCAGGGCTTCATAATATTTCTTTGATTTTATGGCAATTGCTGCGTATCGATTAATTCATATTTTTGTATTTTCCTATTCTTCCCATTTCATGTCTTAATTTATTTCTTTTTTTCATGTCTTTATTCAATTATTCATTTATATATTCATTTATTTATCTATTTAATCAAACTTTTTGACAACTTTTTTGCAGGAAGATAAGAATGATTTTGATTGGGGAAGGAGTTGACAACTGGCACTGCATTAAAGTTTTTAAGTTAACCCAAGTTTTTACTAAACCATGGCTAGCATACTACCCAAAGATTTTAGTAATGCGTACTAAAGATATTTTTGTATAACTTCTGGGTACCATAACGCAAATGTTAGCGATTGATTGTACACTTGATTTTCATGATTAATTGTACATCATTATCTGCAATCAATCATTTTAAAAAATGTTCTTAGGTGATTGCTAAGCTTTTGGTATGGGCCCAGGTGACCTTGAATCCATGTCAATACCAAATTCACAATTCATAACAAAAAAATCACAGATCTTAAACATTCTATATTCGCATCACTTTGCATTTGTCCAAGTATGTACACTTAGCATGGTTGTATTAATTAATATTCAATAAATTAAAGCCTACATTATTTACAGTAAGATTCAAAATTGTCGAATAATTTATAGCATTTCCTTATATGTACCTACATATGTGCAATTCCATAAAATGATCAACCTTCTTGTATGTCCGACCCACATTTTTCTCAAGTCTGACTTCACTTCATAAACTGATCAAGTCATGGTCCTTTGAGAACATTACAGACGGTCAAAACAACAAGAAATCAGAGGGAGGAAATTTCATGAATTTCCCACATCTAGGGGGTCGGAGTCGCATATTTCATGGAATTGCCCATATATGTATGAGTTTTAGGAAATAGTGAATATTCTTGGAGGAAATCAAGGACCACTTTGTCAAGAATACAGCATTTTTGCCAAAGCTTTTGATTTTTTAAATTAAAATAGTATCTCTCTTAATATTTTTTAAACTTTATTTCAGAAAAACTGTATTCGTCTAAAGTGATGATTTCATAATACTTAAACTACATGAATAAAAGTCATTGCTCCTTCAATTCCCTCTTAACACAATAAGAGGATAGAAAAAAAGATTGTTTTCTAAGATGTTGTAATGGGTCTTGGGAGTTCTTACTTTTGTAAAATCTGAATCATTGAAGATTGAAAGAACAATAGTTTTAGATAAAAAAAATATTGTTTTTGAAGGATGTTGTAGTGGATCTTGACAATCTTATTTTTTGGTAAAATTGGAATACATGAAGATTGAAACAACAAATTTTTCTGTCAGCTTACAGTATGCCCACGGTACCTCTGATTGTTTGAAGGATTTTTTATTTTCCATTCCCGGTATATTGATTCATTGAAATGGTATTTTCCAGTTTGCTTAATAATTGTTTCCTGTCTAAACATAATTTCTGCTTTTTTTAATTGATTCTTATTTCAAACAATATAGATGTGTCCTTATGGGCACCTATTTTTCTTTTTAAAAAGCCTTATTCATTGTCCTGGTACATGCAATATATTATTTATTGATTTGCTGATCGTATCTCCGACAGGGGGGGGGGGCACTGTCATTCCTTTTTCACTTTAAACAAGTTCATCACCCGGCCCTGAAAAACACACTTTTTAGTTTTTACATGCTTTCATGTACGAGCATGGTGTCCACCTAACCATCTCTGCTAGGTCCATGACCTAACATTGGCAGTGTCCCACGCCCCCACCTTGCTAAATTTGTCCAACAATACAAATTGGAAAATAATGAAAGTATTATACCATTGTAATTGAAATGTTCAATTTCATCTTGTTATTGGTCAGTGCATTCCAGGTGGGTGTTTCATAAAGCTTTTTGTAAGTTAAGAGCGATTTTAAGAACGACCTGTGATCCTTTCTTGTGGTAAATGGTATACACCAAAATTTTAATTGGCGATGGTTTAGCGTGAAAGAAAGGTTCACCAGTCGTTCTTAAAGTTGCTCTTATCTTACGAACAGCTTTATGAACAGTCCCCAGGAAGTGGTAGGACTTCTCTTCTGATCACATTTAGTAGTTTTCTACTTGTGAACCTCTTGACACTGTCCTTCAGCTATGAATCTATGAAAGAGAAAGCTAACTGTTGCCAATTTAAAGATGCAGGTGATCTGTACGATGATTGAAGGTGATGCCAACTCTTATTAACTGGTGCTGCATTCTGGAACTTTACATTGAAATTTGCCGGTTATATCCTACAATGAAAAGGAAAGAGAGAGAGAGAGAGAAAAAAGAAAAGAGGGAGAGAATAAGCAATCATTTCAAAGAAAAATGGAGTCAGGATATAACAAACCGCTTTGTCACTGAACCATATTTCATAATATTTCAGATTTGACTAATGAAAGAATGAAATAGCAATCTTAAAGCTTAAAAAACCCTCCCACTTTTGACCCAATAACAAATATATAGTACTCTTTTATAGCTATATTACAATGTCCATTATATATTTTTTTATTATGAAATTATTTACAAAGATTGTACATTACATCGCTTTTGATCATTCATGCACTTTCCGTGATACTTACAAATAGATTTTACTAAACAAGGCAAACGCCAAGCGTTGTCTCGCCTGCATATTGCAGTCATGAAGAGACTGCATGTCAAAACTATAGGTCATGTCATTAGTGGAACAAAGAGATAAGGCCATGCCATTAGTGGAACAAACAGATGCAAAAAGCATCCGAACATACAGTACAAGTCAGATATCTTTAATATCTGTTTTGAAGCTATAGAAAGTTATTGTGTGTACAACACAGCACAGTACCAGTCATGGAAAGTTCATTGACCTTTGACCTTAAAGGGGAATGAAACCTTTGGAACAAATAGGCTTGTGTAGAAACAGAAAATTCAAAAAATAAGAATAAAGAAAGTTTGAGAAAAATCGGACAAATAATGAGAAAGTTATGAGTATTTGAATATTGCAATCACTAATGCTATGGAGATCCTCAATTGGCAATGCGACAAGGATGTGTGATGTCACTGATGAACAACTTTCCCTTTGGTGGACTATAAAATACCCTCAAAATGTCTCTTTTTGCTTTTTCTTACGATGATACAAACTCTTTATCCATTATGTATTGTTAAAAAATATGTATTACATGCCCTCATGTAGAAAGAACACATGATCTATGGATAGATGTGATAAAAGAGGCAATTCAAGTGAAATATATACTAAAGTAATGGAGAGAGTTGTTCATCAGTGACATCACACATCTTTGTCGCATTGCCAATTTGCTATCTCCATAGCAATAGTGATCGCAATATTCAAATGCTCATAACTTTTTCATTATTTGTCCGATTTTTCTCAAACTTCTGTTGATCTGTTTCTTTGATTTTTCTGTTTTCACACAAGCTATCTTGTTCCAATGGTTTCATTCTCCTTTAATGAAATTGAACTCACTTTCAAACTTGACCTGCACCTTCAAGAGATGGACCTCTTGTATGAATTTGGCAATCCTACCTCGAAGATATAAAAAGTTATTATGTGTACAACACAGCACAGTGCCAGTCATGGACAGTTCATTGACCTTTGACCTTAATCAAATTCAAATCAAATTCGAACTTGACCTGCACCTTCAAAAGATGGACTTCCACCTTCAAAAGATGGACCTCTTGTATGAATTTGGCTATCCTACTTCGAAGATATAGACAGTTATTGTGTGTACAGCACAGCACAGTGCCAGTCATGGAAAGTTCATTGACCTTTGACCTTATTCAAATTCGGCTCACATTTGAACTTGACCTGCACCTTCAAGAGATGGACCTGTGTTATGAATTTGGCAATCTCACCTCGAAGCTATAGAAAGTTATTGGGTGTACAGCACAGTGCCAGTCATGGAAAGTTCATTGACCTTTGACCTTATTCAAATTCGACTCATATTCGAACTTGACCTGTGCCTTCAGGAGATGGACCTCTGGTATGAATTTGGTGATCCCACCTTGAAGCTATAGAAAGTTATTGGGTGTACAACACAATTGTGCCAGTCATGGAAAGTTCATTGACCTTTGACCTTATTCAAATTCGACTCATATTCGAACTTGACCTGTGCCTTCAGGAGATGGACCTCTGGTATGAATTTGGTGATCCCACCTCGAAGCTATAGAAAGTTATTGGGTGTAAAACATAATTGTTGACGACAACGACGACGCCGCCGCCAACGCCGGAAATAGTGATACCTATGTCTCGCTCCGCTACGCAGGCGAGACAAAAATTACTTCAATATTATTGAAATTCTTTTCTTTTGTCAACTCACTGTTGTTTCTTTCAGGAGGCAGGGGAAGTAACGCTTTGAGCAGTGGTTTCGTCGTAGGCACTTGGCGTAGCGCCGAATACACCTGAAGTCGTCCGTTGTGCAGCGGCCGCAGTCCGGCTCCTCCGCGATGAACTGACACGCTAAACAGGACGTGTGCTGGCACTGGCCTTGACAGCTCTGAGGGACATCTGCGTTATCTCTAAAATGGACGAAAGAAATCAAGCAGAGAAAAGTGCAATCAGAAGATGTTATCATTTCATGTTGACATGAACGAATTGTACAAGTGTCTAATGGGTTCAGGTAGACCATATTTTAATCTGTGTGAATAAGTGCAGATACTTTTTTTTATTTAATAATTGCCAAAGGCAAAAATTGCCCCATAATGTGTTTCAAGTATTTCATTCCATTTTGTATGCATGCAGCTTGTACTTGTTGCTTTGTGGAACAACCTTGGGCAAGGCTCTCTCTATCAAAGTGATGTCTTGAAAGTATGCCTTTGACATTTCATAAACATGGATAAGTGTGGTACATTGTAGTATCACAAGCACTGTTAGTATGATTTTTACTTTAAATTCTTTGCTATTGAGTTACAATATGGATTTAACAATTTGATTATTAAATTAAATGTTTTAATTTATGTGAATAAAATAAAAATCTGTATAAAAAATATATATATGCATGATACAAAACAAGATGCAAGATGTGTTACAAATGAAATAATTTGTATTGAAAGAAATTGTTATTGGAAGAATGATTAAATACAGACAAAGATGCTCTATTTCTTGTATATGATGACATCATATTAATCTCATCCATTTTGCAATCAGGAATTGCATATTCCCAATCCTACATTTACACCTTAACTAATTTTATTTATTAACTGATCACAGACAGTAATTATACACCTTTTTTATGAAGGCCAATGACATTAGAAACGGCAAACTTGGTGTTATCAATTATATATGATTTATTTTACAGTGTCAAATCTAACTGGGAAGGCTGCTATATATATGTATAATATGAATCTATGGTTTTATTATGGACATAATGATTACATTCTGAACTGAACAAAAATAGATATTCAATGATATACACAGTGTAATTTGTATGTGATTGTCTTTAAAACCACCAAAGCTTGGTTTAGAGATTGCCAAAATTTACATCACCCTTAGAGATTGCCAAAATTTTCATCACCCAATTATTTTTCTTATTGTTATTTTAAGCTTTCATGATTTATGGGATCATGAATTATCTCCTATCAACATAGTTCATGCTGAGCACAATTTTTTTATTTGACAATGTGTATATTTTCACTATTTTTGGAGCACTGCAAAAGTGCCGGTGTTAATTTAACACCAGCCCGGAATCTATATCAGAAAACACCAGAGGTATTTAAACAACACCACATCAGCTTCAGGCTAACACCAAATACATGTAGGTGTTTATACAACAGTGATTAGTGTTTAAACAGCATGGGTTTGATTGTAGACTGGTGCTCTTTTAACACTTATCTGGTGTTTTCCGATATGGATGCTGGGCTGGTGTTAAATTAACACCAATGTTTTTGCAGCATGTTTTCTTTGTACTTAAATGCCTACAATGTATAAGCATTTGCCCAGTGCAAGCATTTTATTTTTTTTATGAAATAAGTTTCCATTTTGTACCAAGAAAATTCAGTATTCAATATTTCAAATAAAATGAAACATGTGATGAACAAACAAAATTAAAATTCCATCATGTTTTTGTTGCTGTTGTTGGTTGTTTTCATCTTACACTGCAAAAACGTAGGTGTTAATTTAACACCAGCCTCGTATTTATATCGGAACACACCAAAAAGTGTTGAAACAACACTGGTTTTGTGTTATGCTAACACCAATTTGGAATTTAAGCAACACTAATTAGTGTTAAGCCAACATCAGTTTGATTCTAAAGTGGTGTTGTTTCAACTCCTCTCTGGTGTGTTCCGATATAGATACCAGGCTGGTGTTAAATTAACACCAGCGTATTTGTAGTGTACACTGCAAAAACTCTGGTGTTGATTTAACACCAGACCGGAATCTATATGTGTCCACACTGGAGAAGTATTGAAACACCAGTTTGGAATCAAAGTGTTAATTACAATTCGTGTTGTATAAACACCTATCTGGTGTAAGACCAAAACCAAATTGGTGTTGTTTAACACTTCTCTGGTGTGGACATACATAGATTCCAGGCTGGTGTTAAATCAACACTTGGGTTTTTGCAGTGTTTGTATCTGTCTTACAGATTGTTCCAAAATGTTCTCTTTGCGTTCATTTCTATGGAAGGCAAGCTATGAAAGTACCTAAATCCACTCAAAATCTGTATATCCTTCATGCAGCTTTTAGAATATTGCCCGAATATTGCATTGTCTTGGGTTCATTTTCTAATCTCCTTGTATTTTACTCATTTTTCATACATTTATGTATTCATTTAAGTATTCGAAGTAAGACAGAGATGTGTAGCTATTGATAAAACTCCATTTTATCCATAATAACAGCACATGTATCTTGAAATAGGCCTGTATGAATAAAATTAATATTTTCATTCTCGAAGACAGGAGTGAGATAGAGAGAAAGTGGGAGGGAGAGAGAGAAAGAAAGAGAGAAGCGGAAAGAGACGTCGGGAGTGAGACTCGAGAGAAAGTAAGGCTTCGGGAGTGCATAGAGAGAAAGGGAGAGAGGGGGAAAGGGAGAGCTACCCCAACCCAGTAATAATTGCATTTGTTTGCTCTAGAAATTTATGTATATGTGGTGCCGTGGAGGGATAAAGGAGAACATAGCCTGACCCGAAATTCGCCAGAAGAAAGCTAATAATGCCCGCTCTTGACAATAACTCCTTGTCTTGTTTCCCGCCTCGTTTTGCGTTAATTCCTATATATTTTTCTGTCTGTTCCCATGATTGTCTTCCTAGTTTAAATTCCTTGTCTACCATGTCTCCGGGTAAGATTGGCTGAACCCGGATTTTTCTAGTCTTTTCCTTTGAAATCTGCCAGACGTTTGCGGAAATTTTTATCAATTTTTTGATGTTGTTTTAATCTATATAGAAAGCATGCAGAAAGAATTTGACAACCGTGCGGGCGGGTGGACGTTCCACACGAGGAATTCAATTTGATGGAAATGGTCGCGATTCATAAGGCTATTGTCAATTGCCGATGAGTAATGCATAATGCACTATAGAATTATGATAAAGGATCTTGAAAATATTCGTCGTGTACATACCACTTTGGTACAGTTCGGCGATAAAATGAATGCAGGATGTCGTTTTAAGATACAAGGTATAACGTTTTTTTAATGCAATTTTGAAAACTTCGTCCGTTAGCTAATTTAGACCATTGCAGATGCACCAACGAACAGATCTAGGACATTATATTTGTATGTTTTGTTTTTTTTTACAAATTATTATCATGCAGTTTACTGTAAATTTCATTATAATAATTTTACATTTTTTTAAAAATGGGTAACATTGGTGTTATTCAAACCTGAACATTCTATTTATTTTATTTTTTTCAGGGGGGGGGCATTTACATGGACTTTTCCAAGTGCGCCCCGCCCCTATAATTACGGCCCTGATGATGAACGAATATTTTTTCAGTTTCAACAGAGTGAACTAAATGGATGCAATATGGTTCAGTGGTAAGTGGAGTTATTGTTTGTCGACTGGCAGGACCCGAGTTCGAATCCTAGCAAAACGCTATTCAAAGCATCAGGGGAGATTTGAAGTTGTGTAAAGTCATCCTGAAAGCTTCACACTCCTGAAATGTTGAGTAAATAAGTTAATAAACCAGACGCAAATTAAAGAATTGAAAAATACATATGAATTGAGTAATAAACCTATCAAAAATAACATTTTTAAATCGAAGCCTCTAATATCATTCATATTTATCGTACTTAAGAAAAAGGGAAAATATGAAAAATAATTCGATGTGAGGATTTATTTTACGTTTATGATATACATGTATTTGATTACCACTGATAGGTAAACATTTTTTGACATTCGACGAAAATGTTTGAAATTGAAGCCTTGAAAATCACCGAAGTCATATCGAATCGAAGAAAAAGGGATAACGTTCAATGATTTGATATGAGCAAGCGTTTGTTTTATGAAATATTTGATTTCCGATGATGGGGACATATTTCATAACAAGCAATGCGATGCAACAACTGAAAGTAAAATATTTAGGTAAACAAAGCGTGCACTGTCAAATGATATATCGTCTTGGCGCTCATCCCATAACAACGTGTTATATTACAAGAAATGAATTGCCAGTATAAACTAATCAGTAAGGAAACGCATTTAAGTTTTATATTTCATTCGTTTTTTTATGACCTAAAAGTCAGTAAAATGTGAATGAAATGAGTTATCGCCAATTTGAACGGTAGGTGACAATACACTCTTTCAAAACATACTACACAGATGCATTGTTGTGTTACTGTTCGGCATTTCTGTTCGTTCAGGAGTAATGATGTAGCGTATTATTAAGGTAAAAGAATGTGGTTGTTGTGAAGAATAAATAAAGGCACACGTAAATTCTTGTAAACACATATAAAAGGTTGAACATTTATTAGATCTGCAAACTTCGTAGTATAGCCATGGTCAACAGATAAGCATCTCTGTGAAGTACTGCTTAAAATACATGTTACTAAATCAATGTTAGCTCTGTCTTTCATACCAGTTCTTTGATTTGCTGTATTTTTCCTTTTACCACCCACATGTCCATACGACGATATTTAATACTAGAAAGGGTAAAAATATATAGTGTTAGAAACGTTCATGAAACAAGAGGGGAAGCTAGATGATTTGACGAATCCTGCATTTTCTTCTTGAAATTGAAGATTTATTTAATTTCATTTGATTTGCAGAAAGAAAAGAAGACTTTTAAATTGATGGCTTTAATATTTCTGGGGCAACTGTCCTTGCCCCCATCAATGTCTAAGATTAAAAATACCGATAATGAATTGCACAAACTCTTGTCGATGAATTTTGAATGCTTTTCGGTGATTTTAGAAGAAAGAATGAATATATGCCATAATCATTGTCTTATCTTTTATCATTTTCAATCATTTGATACGTTTATTGCGTTGTATCTATCGTAATTACAGACAATCACTTGAAATATTCAGTATCGCGTTGTTACTATCGTAACAATAGCTTTAATCCATTCATTCCCGGGGGATTCTACATGACCACATGCATCGGTATGTTTTGAAAAATAGTGATTCGAATATTTGGCGACAGTTTCGTATTTCATTCACCGTGATTTATTTCTCATAGACGGTGTTTTGGGGATTGTCTTTCCACTCACATTACCTGTGTGTATTGGAAGCAAATTTAATGCTCCAGTTGTCTTGTTCTGAAAGAATGGACATGTAACTACAAGACTTTTTTTAAGTTATTGCTTATACTTCACAAAATATTTATCATGAAAAGGGATACTGTTCGATGGAATGGAAGCAAACGAGATGACACGACATATTTCACAATGTTGAATAACTTGTATACCATTTTAAGTGTAGTACGATTTCTGATGTCTTCAAAAATTATATCTTGAATATGAAATAATTATTGTATTGTGAATTCACAATATGGTGATAAAGAAAATAGGTAAACAAATCAATTCGAGTTTATTTGTTGTTTTTTTATACATTTATTAGGGGTCGTGCTTGCGGGGAGGGGGAGGTGCATAACCTTTAACCAAACTCACTCTCTTTGTCTGCTTGGAACATGTCGAAATCATCAAGGATTTCAAGGGCAATAGTGCCTGCATTGTCCATGGGAGGAGGAGGGGGGGGCAATGGATCCATATTTTGTGTGTGTCTTGGGATAGTATTTTTAAGCTTTACTTTTTTTACACACAATACCTCCCTTGGCCTAAATGAATAATGCGAGCGTGATTTCTTTTTCATGAACTGACATGGGTACTGTGATATTCCAAGTATACTCTTTCAATAGAATGGGTATATAAGCCAACAAATAATGCAAGTGCAAAGCGCAATCAGAAATATTTTGACATTTTGACCTCCCAAAAGATTTTTAAAAACTGTTGTATGAATCGATAATCGAAATACGTCACTCCTTAAATAATTTGAGCGCGAAGCGCAAGCCATTTTTGTTTTGCATTCAGGCTTGAATACGGACCCCGTTTTGTTGTCTTTAATAGGATGCGCATTGAACTAAACAAATAATGCAAGCGCGAAGCGCTGTGTTAAATCAATAAACATAAATCAATGCTGATATCGCTGATGATATTAGCAATGTTTAAATAATAGTAGTGCCAGTGCCCTTTTTCGCGCCTAAAACCTAACATTTCATCTGAGAACTCCTCAATGCCGCTGGGCGTGCATCATTCCCAATATCTATCTATCAATGAGAAAATGAATTATGAAATCACCAATGGCAAGGAGATGGAAGGAAACTTTCATTAGTGGATTTCCCATTGATTTCCCCCTCTTCCTCTCCTCTCACCTCTCTTGGCGATCAATAGACAACCTGTCGATGAGACCACGGCTAGTTGTGGCCTGACTGCGGCCAACGATCCGTAAAGATCATTTCCCCCCAGGACATGGTCCTCCTATTTTAACCTTCAATGATTTTCGAGGCAAGGATGAGAAGAAATTTATGATGGCTTGCTCTGTCTTTTCCCTACCCTCAAGTTCAAGATCACAAAGTCAGAACGGGCAATCGGGCCAGCCTAATGATTACAACACGTTGAAGAAATAGTTTGTCTTGTGTATGCATGTAATGAGACATCATTTCGGGGGGGGGGCTACTTTTAGATACGGTGCGGTATTTTTTTTGGGGTGGGGGTGAGAGCGAGCTCCAAAATCAACAATTCGTGGATTAATCATTTTTGTAAAGAATTGGTTTGAAAAGAAATCGAATGAGTTGTATATTCCAGAAAATTCTATAAAAAATTATAATGCCGAAAATACACTACAATATTGTTTCACAACTGATGTGACAATATTTGAAGGGAATCTATCCCAACCCCCACCACCCCCCCATAAAAGAAAAATATATGTGTTTCAGTTGCCTTTCTTGATATGTACTCGATGTTTCACCCCCCCCCCCTACTATGGGGAGTATTGCAACATCAGCAAAATCAATAATTGTGGCGCGAAGCGTTAGACAAAGCTATAGTTGCCATCAAAACACCCACTTATTGCACTGTCGTGTGCACGTATCAGCACGACAAATTTGTTTATTTCCTTTTCAAATCTTCCTTTTCCCTACTGTGTCTGGTCACAACAGTTCCAATTATTATCTCCTTCACAGTCATTGAAAAGAGATAATATAAACCCCCAAAATCCCCTGGTCCGGGATGCTTCCTTCTTCACGTCTTCTGGAAGACCGATGGATGAATGCCGACAAATTGATAATGACGTTGCATTCTTTTGACGACGCTTGTTAGATTTGGAACGGACAGATTCAGTCCTGAAGTTCAGCGTAAGTCCATCTTCAGAGCAAAACTGGGTTGGTTTAGACATAAATAATTGGGTCCTTGAGTGAATTTTCACTCGCTTTTGACTCTCTTGGTAGTGACGCTAAGGATCACTCGATTTGGAGTTCACTTAGAGTGAACGGTGACGAATGTGTCACATTAATTTCACTTACCTCACTCAGCAACAGGTGAAAGTCACTCTTAAAGGACAAATCCACCATCAACCAAAAGTTGATTTGAATAAAAAGAGAAAAATTCAACAAGCATAACACTGAAAATTCATCAAAATCGGATGTAAAATAAGAAAGATATGACATTTTTAATGTATTGCTTGATTTTACAAAACAGTTATATTCACATCCTTGTTGGTATGCAAATGAGGAGACTGATGACGTCATCCACTCACTATTTCTTTTTATTATATGAAATGTAAAATATTCTATTTTTTTCCTTATTGTCAAAGGAAACAACGATTAATTCCTCCCTGAACATGTGGAATTAGCCTTGTTTAATAATATATGGTTCAGTCAAGTTGGTCCTTATTGTCAAATATGTAAAAAAAAATGAAATATTGTATAATTCAAATAATAAAAAAACAAAAGAAATAGTAAGTGATGGACATCATCGACTGACCCATTTACATTTCACTGAGTTGTGCTTATCACTGTTTTGTGAAAAATAAGCACAACTTCAATTTGCCATAACTTTTTTATTTTACATCTGATTTTGATAAAATTTTCAGCTTTATGTTTGTTTGATTTTTCTCTTTTTATTCAAATCAACATTTTTTTCTGGGGTTGACTTGACCTTTAAGCTAGTGAATTATATATATTCCCTCCATCCAATGGATGAACTATTCACTCGATTTTTGAACTGGTATATAGGTTCAACTGACAATTGAAACTAAATTTATCATGTAGAATATTTCATAAATTCATGAATCCTTATTCATACTCATCTTTTTTTAACAGGAAGATCAATGCTATGTTTCAAAATTTTATGATGAACGCATTTCAGCGTAAAATGGCCTGAATGTTGTTTTCTTTTAACCCCCCGCCCCCTTTGTTCGGTTTCTGAAATTTATTTTACACCAGCTCCCGTTGGGAATGAGAGCTGCCAACGCATGTGGCTGATGATACTTCCCAAATCGCATGTTTATCCGTTTATCTTATATCTCTTAAATTCCGTCTCGAAGGAAATGATATAATTCTTCAAATATTTGAGTGCATGGCGATCATCCATATCGCTTCTCAAACATGACTTGATGCTGTCCCACGCAACGCACGTAGATCCAAGATGAAATGTATCTAAAAGGGTGAATGTTTCACCGAGATGGATGAAGTAATTCGCGTAAAGTCGTCACCACCTCAAATGAAAACATTTTTTTTTTAATCCACACTCGTAAATAATTGAAAAGTAAACCGATGATACCAAATCATTAGTCTAGATATAATACTATCATGATTAATTCAGTGCCCTTCACACCATTGTATTGTATTTTTCAGTATCATATTAATTTCAAAATCGAATTTCCGAATGTGTGGGGGATTGTACTGGCGTAAAGATGGGGGCTAGCACCAAGAAAACAAATAAAAAAAAAAGAAAAAGAAAGAAAAGTGAAAAGTTTGAAATATACTACTTTCTTAATATTATGTCAAAATCTAAAAAATAATAACAATAATTAGATCTCTGTATAAATTATTTTTGCTCACTCGCTTCGGTCGCTTGCAGCTCCTTTTTTTTCAGAAAATTTTGCCCCAAATGTATTCGCCATGTCTGCCCCCTCAAAACGTTTGGCCCATTTACGCTTATGGCAAATTGTGCAATTCCTTTTTGTTTTGTTTGAAGGTGCAGAAAGTTTCATCAAAATAGGATAACAAATTACAAAGCTAAGACATTTTGAACATTTGCATTTTTGCGGTGAAACAGTTAGAGACATGTCTTCATGAATATTCAATGAGCAAACTGATGATGTCATATCACCACTCGTTCTTTTGTATTTTATTCAAATTTTCCTTCAAGAACCAAAAATATTGGAATAATAACTGATTGAATACATTAGATATTCATTGATGCAACTTATTTCATTACAAGGGAGACATCATTCACGCATGTATGAAAAAGCAATTATGATTTCATGCAATAACATAAGAAAAAGTAAAGTGGGGATGTGACATCATCACCCCGCTTAATGAGCATTCATGACAATGTGCATTAACTGTTTTCACAATATACTGCTAAACCTTAAAATTCCATAACTTCGCTATTTGTAATCAGATTTTGATGAAATTTCAGCACTTTACTTCGTGAATTTTACTCTTTTTTATTTAGATATAAATATTTTCAGCCCGGAGCATCCCCTTGTTACTTAGTTCCCACTGTCACGAATTGCGTCACAATTAAAACGTTGGTTTTAATCGTGAAGCGATCGCTGTAATTGCATCAGATCGTATCAGATCAGTCGTGGTAATCGATTTGATCGTAGAAAATTTTTGAATGGTCCTAAAAATCATCGTGATTAATCACGTTAGTTACAAAAGGCCAATCGTCGTGTCCGCAAAGGATCACACGGCAGTGGGAACGAGCCATTAAAGGGATGCCCCGGGCTGAAGATATGCATATCTTAATAAATAAAGTAAAATTCACAAAGCAAAATGCTGAAAATTTCATCAAAATCGGATAACAAATAACAAAGTTATTGAATTTGAAAGATTTGCATTATTTATACCAGTGAAACATTTCTAGGCATATCTTCATGAATATTCATGAGGTGGGCTGATGCAGGTTGTTCTTTTGTATTTTATTATACGAAATTATTATTATTTTTTTTTTAATTCTTCCAAGAACTAAAAACAACTGGATCGACAACTGATTAAATACGTGTAGTTATGTATTGCTGCAACTTATTTCATCATAATGGAGACACAACATTTACACATGTATGAAAAATTGAAACAATCATGCATGATTTCATGTAATAACATAAGAAAAAGGAAAGTGGGTATGTGATATCATCAGCAGCTCACCTAATGAATATTCATGACGACGTGCATATAACTGTTTTCACAATATTACTAAACTTTAAAGTTCAATAACTTCGTTATTTGTTATCCGATTTTGATGACATTTTCAGCATTTTGGTCTGTGAATTTTACTCTATTTAAATATTTTCAGCCTGGAACATCCCTTCAATAAAAGTATCTGCGTCACGATTCAAACGGCGTACTTAATCGTGGAGTAAACGTAGTGATTCTATCAGATCGTATTAGATCAGTCGTGCCAATCGTCGTCTTCGTAAAGGATCCCAAACCAGTGGAAACGAGGCATTACCACACGGGTGTGGCACGTCCTCTTTTGCTCGGAGTTCCTCACAAGAACATTTTGGCCAACAGCATCCCCATCACCATTAACTAAGTTCAAAAGAAAAGGTTATGTGTCATCACTCCCTTCTCAAATCCCCAGCCATCAGAATACATAAAGTGAGATGTTGCTCTCAGCTGATTTGTCACCAGTCTCATGCTGATGAAATCGAAGGAAATTGGCCTAAAATTGGGACTGGAAATGGTGCGTCAAGATCGGCTGGATTGTCTTCCATTTTGCGGTTTGGGGACAAGAAATTAGATACGATCATAAAATACTGATATTTGATTTCGTACGATTATCCATTCTTCATGGACTAGAGCTTTTTGTTTGAGCATGACGTGAATCACGAGTGTTTCCCCCAAAACATTTCACCGAGTTATATTTGGAATTCCCAGAAAAAAATTAAACTTTATAGAATATTTTGCAATGTTTTCACGAGTTATGCATGGGAGTTATACGATTATGTGTTAAATATTTTTTTTGGCAGGTGGACAGGGTGCATTTATTTTGGGGATTTTTCTTTCCACTGAAATAAACTTGGTATACAAATTGATAGGACTGCAATATATACCGACTACCTTAATCTAAACAAATGTTCACGGGCAATGAAGAGCTATCTTATAAGCTGTATAAATTTCTTTGAAATTATAATAAAAGTCAGTCATTAGGTTTTTGACAATACTTTTTTTCCATTCAAATTGCATAATCAAAAGCTTTCTAATATAAAATAAGTCGCCCTTTGTCCATATCTTACATTTCAAAGTTGTTCTTCAGTTAAAAATAAATAAATCTAACTAAAAAAGAATTGATACTTATATCAGGCGCGATGGCTCAGTCGGTATAGAGCGGCCGATGGCGGGGATTTCGGATTCCGGTGACCTGAGTTCGATTCCCACTTAGTGCGCTATAGTGCCCTTCCTTTGGTAACTAAGGCATTAATCCTCATTACCAGGTCCCTTAGAGAGGACCTTAAGCCGTCAATCCTCTGGTTGCCTACTTACAATCATTCATGCTTTCTTAGCAATCAGGTAAAATAATTCGTCACCACCACGAACACCAACACCACCATCAGAGGGTTACTTAGCTAAAAATGAATAGATTAGCGTAAAACTTGTCATTTTTCCTGAACAGGATCTTTTCATTTCGACAAGAATCTAGCCAGCTTTCTTCTTTAGGTATGAGACGTTGTAATAAGTGCCCATGTGATAAAGTATATTCAAATCAAGTAGATTCTTTCCAGGGTATATTTAAACGCGAGTTTCCACGTTTGGCTTGGTAGTACACGATTCAGCTAAAAATAGACCTCTTTCTCCATCCATCGCGCCTATTAACAGTATGACATCACAGATTCGTATTTTATTGTAATTCAAACTGTTTTTAAATGGTTGACGGGAGTTTAATCAACATCATAACATGATTTTTCATTGTAGGTATTGTAAGTTATAACTGTGTACCGTTATTAGATTTACTGTAATCGAATCAAGGACTCCCCAGGCGAGCGTTCCCACACACGCACTCGACGGTTGTGGCATCTCACCAAGTTTCTCGAGTCGATTTAAATTCTACCTGTCTTCAAAAGTGAAATCGGAATTACTAGCTCTTTAACGAAGCAAAATAGCAATCTGCATTTTGTTTAAGTCATTTCTTATTCATTTTAATATGCCCTCTGATATATTAAAGCCAGAGCGAATGTCGCAGGAGCAAATGTTGTGTCACCAGTAATTGCACTGAAATGATTAAAATCACAATGTTGAATGAACACGTCACTGTGATAATTGTCCAACATTATAGAGTTAACGCAATGAAATTAATTACTTATCGTACTGAGGTATGGTGTATTTCTCAATGTATACACTATTAAAACTTTATACACAGTGTGGTTCCAACTTCCAAGTGTGATCAAAGTGTTTCACATTGTTCCACTTCACAGTGGCACATTATCACAACTATTGCGAACTTCTGCCAGGTTTATTTTTAGCATCACTTGGTCTTTTATTATAATTTCACATTGTCTTATATTACCATCGAATATTTTTAATTAACCACACTGCGGATCTTATAGAGACCACATTATATAGCACAGAAAATACAGCATTGGGATGCACGCAAACTCAACAGTGCAGTGTGTGGATTTGTTGTATTTTGTACACTTTGTCACACTGTGGTAGTTGCAGACGTCATTCGACAACGTGATTTGAACACACTGAAACAACTTGGCCACAGTGTATCACATTTTAATTATGAGTGTGATAAACACTGTATCGTCAGGGAAGTGGTATAGGTGTTCAAAATAGGAGTGGCAAATAGTTTTATACGATGAGATCAGCAAACGGGGATCAGAATATAGCTTAATTATTTTTTCCCATTGATCTTTTCTGCTGCCACAGTGTTTCAATAAAAGAAGATGGCATCCCAATAGCTATGTTCATATACCAACTATTCTTCAACCAAATGAACCAACCGTCTGAAGTATTTCTAGAGGGATAAGATTGAGAGATTGAGGATGTTTAACTATTCTTGACACATAAGATAGCATCTAAAGTACATGTATCCCCACCTTAAAGAAAACTTCCACCAAAACCTCGTCCGGACTGAACGGGAGGGTGAAGATGTCCCCAGCGTTCCATTGGTTTGCACCCCAAAAAAATTCTTGAGGAAACTTAAACTTCAAGATACCATTTCCTCCAATTCTTTTCAGACATTCTAATACATCTGTTCATCGTGATAATGTCATTTTGACTTGTATTTTCATGTAAAAGAAAAAAAAATATATGGAATATCTTCATGCCAGAATCGGACGGTGGGAAAGGGTATCCTTGTACTATTGGTGCTCACCCCGAAAAACACCCGATGAACATCAAACTTCAGGATACCCCTTCCTTCTATTTCTTTTCAAATTGTTATTCCTAAAAATCCGATAATATAAAAATGAATAACATTGTCAACGAAATGGAATCACCAGTTAAATTCCAGTGCACGGGAATCGGGGGAGGGGGGTGAAGCCTCCGCCCCTCCCATTGATGTTTACCCCCAGCCCTTCCCCCAAGAAGGTTTGATGAATCTCAAACTTCATTTATATACTTTCCTCTATCAGACTGTTCAGACATTCTGTATTCGACAATGCGCATGTTAAATTGCATTTCCATATGAAAAGAAAATAAAACTTCAGTGAATCTCTGAAATCGGACAGAGAGTAAAGATGATGCTCCCACCCCCCTGCACTATTTGTGTTTACCCCCAACAAAGTCTGGAGGAATCCCGTACTGCAGCGGGAGGGGAGGCCCGTGATAGTGTAACAATTTCATCGCGAGCGGACGACCTCTCGCTCGGAGGATGTCAACAAACCTGCGTGACCCCTAGCAACGAAGACAGGTGAGCTGTTGGGGCCCATAGCAACCTCGGATTGCACCTCCGACATCCGCGCGGCAAGATCTAATTTGCAACATTTTCATCTTTTTGTCGGTTCATGCAGGGGTTACATAGCTCATCGAATCATGTTGCAAGATATCCTCACTAATAACGAGAGGATGACTGACGATACAGCCACGCTACTGCCATGACCATATTGGGGAGCGTTGTGGCCCATTGGATTAGTCTTCTGACTTTGAAACAGAGGGTCGTGGGTTCGAATCCCAGCCATGGCGTCATTTCCTTCAGCAAGAAATTCATCCGCATTGTTCAGTGAGATGAATGGGTATACCTGGCAGGAACTTATTCCTTGAAATGCCACGTACCGCGCTGTAAAAGGCTGCGGGGCTAAAGCCAGGGTAATAATAATATCCAAGTCATTTGGACGCGCATAGGGACAATGTGATATGCGCTATACGAGAACATGACCATGATGACGCACCATCGAATACCTCGATTGGAACCATCTTCGGAGATAACCAGATAACCTATCCCAGGTAACCTATACAACACATGAAACGATAGAATGTCTTCACCGGATGTTCCCTTCTTGCAAACTGCCTTTATCGAATATTTCATGAGATTGTTGACCAGTAATCGTTCTATTTCTACTCCCGTTGAACCGTCGACTCGAGCCGCGTTGTCACAGTCTTTATCGAATATTTCATGAGATTGATGACCAGAAGTCGTTCACATTTCTCCTCCCGCTGAAGAGTTGACTCGAGCCGATGGCACCAAATCTGACATCAACCTCCAAGTATTAATGGCATAACTACGTGTCAGCTTGGAGATTAAATGTACCTCCCAAGAGTATCAAAGAATCTCACCTGCAAAATACCAACAGTCTGGGTTACAGGTGTTCATACTTTGTAAGATAGAAGGGAGGTACGGTTGATATTTCCAGAAATAAAATATTTTAACGTCAGGAGATGAGTGAGTCTTGTCTCTTTCTGGGCCAGAGGAAAACCAACAAGAGCAATGACATCGAATCCCCATCATTGGTGGTGGATAGAAGCCGAGACTCAATATTGCACTATGTCATTTTGATATAGATATACAAGTATAATATGGAAAGAGAAAATTATTTTCATATTGATTATATTAAAAGGTAACGACTGAAATAGACACTAGTAATCAGGCATGCTTTACTATGCTGAATGGATAACGCGTAATATTGCAGTTTCCCATTTGCGTTATTTCCCACAATAGGTCTGACCAATGATAGCCTCAAAAAGTTTTAGACCCAGTTCCGGGGACCTAGTAAAGACATTATAGACTTCAAAAATTAATTTCTTGTGCACATTTTGTTCTTATAGGAGGATATTTTGGACCAGATGGCGTCAACGAAACGATTTGGCTTATATGTGACGATTACACTGTAAAAACCAGTATACCAAAACTACACCGCCTGCAGTGCTGAAGTATTTACACCAGTGTTTAAAGTCATCAAGTAACTTTAACATCCCTTAAACACACGAGTATACGGAGCTGATTATCTTTGCTTGATGAGATCCATGCGAGAGATCGACTGGTACTCACAAATCATTTTTTTCTCTTGAAATATTCTTTTTTGAAGTAATTACAAAGATTATGCTTCAGACCTAAGCCCCGGGGGGCCACTTACATTGACGAGTGGATACCATGCGCGACCAAAAAAACACGTAAAAAGGATGTCTTTTTCACGATAGGGCACGTTACGTACGTAACGTGATAAGGGTGTCAAAAACACAAAAATAATAAAAAAAGGGTATCTATTTCGCCAGGAAATTACGTGTTTAGGTCGAATTTGCGGGATGATAAAACAAAATTAAAATGTTTTATAAAGGATGTCCTTTTTGCCTCAACACTTCGTGTTTAGAGTCCGATTTGCGCGAGGTGTAGACGGTTGGGTCGTACTAAACTAAATAGGATAAAGCCGACGACCAAAGGACCCGTATAAACAATAAAACATTCCTGTACTTGTTTAGGGTTTCATTTCAGGGAATATTTGCCAAGAGTTTTGTTTCCAATACTTGTTAAGGGATGGTTTCACACACCAATACTTGTTAAGGGGTGCATTTTAAGAATATGAAAATTACGTGTTTAGGGTGCTTTTCGAGACCCCATGGTCGCGCATGGTATCCACTCGTGAATGGAAGTGGCCCCCCCCCCGGGACCTAAGCTACACTGTCTTCGTTTAAACCTGGCAGTGCAACGAGTTCACGGAACCCCTTTCCCCAAAAATTAAATATAGGCCTATTCTTCCCGGTAAGACTGACACATATCACTACTCGAGCTTCTCCCAGGCATACGCATGTCAACATTAAGGTCAATATTTGTGCATTCTTGGTAGCGAATATCAGAAAGTCAGAGAATGAGAAGTATTTATCTGCCGTGATTTTGACATTCCATGGCCTGGGAAGAGTTCCCGCCCTGACTGGCGACGGGCATCGTCAACCTAAATGGTTGACGAAAAAGGACAACTGATATGTAGCGTGTAGGGTATATTATCTAAACCAATCAATCAATTCAATCAATCCTCATTTATTATTAATTTGTTATCTGAGAATAAATATATTCCGAAAATTCATTTTTGCCCAAATGATCGTGGGCTCGGCAGCCACTGTGCAGCGCCAGGTCGACGATCTGTTCCTTAAATGTTGACATCCTTGGTAGCAGCAACTCCCATCTCTTTACATCTTTTGGTCTGACGCGCCCGGGTTTTGAACCCCCGACCTGAGCCATCACACCAGTCCAAATATATATATTTATACATGTACATGATATATATTATCTTGGGAATTGAAATGTTGCATGGACATTTGCATGTCACGTTCCCACGGAAAAGAAATGAAAAGGATGATGATATTCTTTTCTAAAGTTATGTAGGCCAACTCCCATGGATAGTATTGTTCAGTGTTTTTCGCTTATTTGGATTTACTGCTCACAGTGCGTTTGGCATGTTTGGTCAAGGTATACTACCATACTAATCACGAACAAGAAAATCAACCTATTTTCATGATGAAAAGTGTGTAAAACATTCGGCTTTAGGTATTGAACATGTTTAAGGCTGTTAATCTGTATGAGATGTCACCGAGATTGGTTCATTCAGAGTGCGAGAGCATGCAGACAAGGTGAATCCTTCGCCACAAATAATGATTGATAATGACTAAATATTGACAATACCCTTGGCCTTGACTTAGAGTACGCGAGACTTCCAAATTGAGGGAGATTTTTTTTTGTTGTAATATACAGGTCTATTGCCAGAAAAAGGTCGAATCGACTCTACTTGAATACAGTTCACAGTTTCTCTCTCTGTACTGACATTTTTTAAAGATCCTTACTTATAGTTTCTCATCGAATCTTTAGCGAGGGCTGGGTAGCCTTTTGACAGCCCCCCCCCCCCCCCTGCATATGAAATAAAAATAAAAATGAATACTGTTAATACTGTAAATCATGCGCTAAGCGCTAAGAGGGATGTAAAAGAGGAGCGAAAAGTTTGAGCTGATTCTCGAAATATTACTATAGAACATAGATTTATTTGAAATTGCAGCAATTCAGTGCTTCGAAGTGTGCGTCTTGGGCAATTTTTGTATTATGACGGCAGTCAAATATTTCAGAAATTGGTATACGAAATATTCCAAATAATAATGAGAAGAATAATGAAAAGGACAGGGTTTTTATATTCATTTTGATAAAAGCTATATGATTCTCACTTTTCGGAGACAGGACGTATAAAAAAAAGTGATAAGAAAGAAGCGACGAAAATAGAAACGCCCTTAGCAGCGTTGTCAATATTTTAGTTATCTATTAATGGGTGTGTTTCAGAAAGGGATACAAATATGAAATTGATGACTTAAAAAAAATATTTACTACCGCCAAGTTACTGACAGATACATTGTGTATTGGGCGTGCCACATCTTTATGAATGGTTACAAATATCTCCTTGACAGGTCAAACTGTCTAATTAGGCGACTCGCGACATTTACAAACAAATAATTTCTAAGGGGTCTGATACCGATCACCTGGGTAACTTAACTCATTTTTTGTATACGCTGGATGAAAATAGAATTGGGAAAATATTTCTACTACGATGTTTTGAATTCCGCGATGACTGCGCCCCATTGAAGTGTCGTCAAATAATGTGTTTGCTCGTACGCAAGCCCGTACCTATTTTCTTGCTGTGTACAAGATAAACAAGAGAAATATGTTGTATCTATTGAGAGGGGCTCGTTAATTGTTAAAAGATGGCGTATTTATCTTTGTGATGTGAAGTTATGCCATTTGACACCCGTGCAAGATGAATGACTGGCGTGAGAGTCGGAGATAGAGAGAACAAATTGACAGGTCTGGTTTCTCAAGTCAGGCTGTGTCTGGGTGTTCTGTACCCTTCTGTTTGTTTTCTATTTTTAAAACGTATCGTTGTTAATTTTATTCAAACTGTTCAACTATTTCATGAACGAATTTGATTTTTTTTAGATAGGGGCCTAATTTAATTTCTTTAAAGGACGAGTCCACTGCAACAAAGAGTTGATATGAATAAAAAGAGGAAAATCCAACAAGTATATTACACTGAAAATTTCACCTATGAATATTTATGACCGTGTGCAAATATCTGTTTTCTCATTATATTGATAAACTTTAAAACTTTAAAAGAAAGCACTTTCTCGTCCCACATATTGTTCAATGGAGAGGATAAAATGTTTAAGGGATCCTAATAGGGACACAAACATACATAATTGTACTTATCTAACTATGAGAAATATATTACTGACCCATTTTACTTTATAAGATAACGAACTCTTGTTACAATTTCAGATAAATATATATTTTTAATGAATCTTCAATTTTTCTTAATTAAGGAGTGAACAAATAAATAAAGCAGCATTGAGATTTTTCTTGTATTGTTTGGAACATGCATGTCTGATAGACCCGAAGGAGAGAAAATTGACATTTCACTCCGTTCATTTCGGAATGACTGCACACGAGCATGATGAGTGACATGGCAATGCGTATCAATAACAACAAACAAAACAATCTTAAACACTTTGCAGGGCTTATGTAAACCCAATCAGCCCCCCTCACCACCCCGTTCCTACAGCTCCCCGCTCACGCGCAACATGTGAAATTACTTTCGAGTTTTGTTGTATTAATTACACACTTCGGGAACGATAAATTGCGAATTCGTCCACTCATCACATGGTCTACCACATTTAGTTTAATGCCATTCCGTCCACCAACATTTCGTCTAAAAACCATTTGATCCAAACACCAATTGGTCCAATTATCATTTCGTCTAATCATCAGTTGGCGTAAGACCATTTCGTTTCATAACCAGTTGGTCGAATACTCATCTTGCCCAATCGACATGTAGTCTAATTAGACCAAATGGTATATGGACTAAATGGCTATTGGACCAACTGGTTATTAGACGAAATGGTGAGTGGACGAAATGGCAATTAGACCATGTGGAAAGGCCTATTGGGCGAGCCGATGGTAGACCAAACGATAGTAGACGAGTGTCAATGGACGAACTGGCATTGGATCAAATGAAAATAAACTTCGGGAACGACTAACAAAAAAAAGTACACGTAACTAATCTGTCATCACCCTGTCAAAGCTGAAATTTCTGTCATATTTTTTGGAGGTGGTTTAGAAACCAGGAGACTAAACGCCACCAAATATTCAGCATCGCACCGTGAGGTTAAATATCTGTGAAACAATGTGGACACCCCACTGTGTATTACAATCCTATCTTACTTCTCGGTCCCGTTCCATAAAACTTGTTCAAAATGGCAAATTTGAAATAGCAGTTTAAAGCTACGGAAATCAAGCAATTTGATTGGATGATACACTTATTTTGAACTTTTTTAATGTTTGTTTTTCCTTGTATGAATTTTGTCTTTGTATGTTCTATTTTGTATCCCTTCTTTTTCTTTCTTTACTGGGCTGCATGAAACTTCTAAGATCCAACAGATCTTTAATGACAGTCGACACTCGAAGCCTCTTTGTACACTATTTATTGTTAGTGTCATCATTTTCGTTACTTTGTTTTGTTCTTTTTTGCCATTATGTATTTCTTATTTACCTGCATATATATTATTTTCATAAAGAGAAATACATGAACTGAATTTAATTGAATACTAAACTTGGTAAAGAAATTATGCATTTGTTAGATTTAGTCTTTGCGAAAAGGGAGCCAGCTCCGGTGATCAATCTACTGGTCCAAAATTATCTTTCGACTTTGTTCTTGGCTTGTAAATCTTTTGAACATACATACACGTGAATGAATGTAAATGTGAATAAAGTACACATTTTCTAGAATTTTGATATTTGGATTTTTTTTAAAAGCCCACGTAAAGCTTGAACTAGACCCTTTTAATTTCAATTTTGAAAAATGCAAACAAAAATCCCCTCTCAACTGCATGTTTCCTGAATATTTTTTTTATTCTTGCACCCCCCCCCAAAAAAAAATGAAATAAATATTGCGCTTGGTCTTGTATACAAGATGTAACAGGCTATTGAGAGGTCTTGAACTCACCCTTCATATAATTCGACCCCTCTCTTGATACACTCGATTAACAATGTCAAGGATCGGAGTAGGTTAATGGGCCGACTTAACTCAACAAGGGGGTCGATTTTTATTTGTTTTATACTGAAGTTTTGGTTTAGAACTTGAATGGGAAGGTGACGACATAAATATTACCTACGATATCTCGAAGTACGATTAGGCCCTATTTTTTCAAACAGTATATGATGAGAATGAAATATAACTGATTTTTCGCCATGTACAAAGTCTTTTCGGTTTTGCTATTTTCTCTCACTTCTTACTTTCACCTCTTTTGCGCCCCTAGAAAGAGAGCTATATGGACGTACACCCCCCCCCCCCCCTCTCCCGGACACAGCCCTGGTACCTGTGTGGAACCGGAGTCCTACCATAAGGAAATTATCCTTTTCGCAATATTTCTCTCACATATTTTCATCTCACTATAGAAAAAAACCCCGGTAGATTTGCAACAACAAAAATATCGAGAGAAAAAACAAACCTTGCTCCCTTGACAACAGAGCCTTCTCACATATCGTGCTTCCTGCGATGGAATCCGTCCCCGCCAAACGGTCCCCGGAGGAGGCGGAAAACCGCTCCGAACTCCGGTACATTTCTGATGCGAACCGCGTCTATTGTCGTCCAGATTGTTACCCAACCGTAATTCAATTATCACATGATACACCCAGAGGACATACACCCGAGGTATTAAAAATGGAATCAAAGTTACCAGAGTCACTGCCGAGGGACCGTAATGCCTACCAGACGCTGTTGCTTTAACCTCAATCGAGTCGAATGACACAAATTGCTGAATTTTTAATTCAACTTGAAATGCTATTATTGAGATCTCAATGGGACAGCCTCTGAAGGATAAAAAGTCTCAGAATTTCTTTTTTAATTTTCCCTTATCGATATAGCCGGGGTATATGGGGAGAGGGCAAAGCATGTAAAAGGAGAGGTGTTCACGTACACTCTCGTGCTGTAAAAAATATTGGGCAAAATTTTAACCAGCACGCGGGTTATTATGTATCCAACCAATTTGGGGTAGTATTTTACCCAATGCGGGAAGTATATTGTCCAGTAAGGTTAAAAAATAAGCATAAATTACTTTAGAATGAGCAAATTTTCATCACACTGGATAAATAATAATGCCCAAAGAAATGCCCAATGTTGGTTGGATACATAATTACCATCATGGAGCATTTTTACCCAATATTTTTAGAGTGCGGAAATATTTTAACCAACCTATAACAGGCCTGTTAGACTATTTGATACATAAGCCTATATGACAGTGAGTAATAGAAATTAACTTTGAAATAACCCTATAAAATGATACATTTGTTAAATATAATAAGGCTTTTCACAATTTTTTTATTGGTACAGGTCTCCTTAAGCGAATGGCGATAATTCTGACTAATCAACAAATCTTTCCGCTTGAGAGAGCACCACTTACTTTAAAAAGGTTCGTAAAAAATGATTTGCGCAACGGCACTTGAAAATAGTTAGATCGACGTTAACATGAAGAGCGCATGGACTTAAGCTAAAAAGCTTTTGATTTGAGGATATCTTTTTCCTTTATAACTTTATGGAGGGCCAAAACACCTCCTCAAATGTCACTGACCCCCCCCCCCCCTCCACACACATAGACCATCACGATGAAATCTGCTTTACATGTAGCAGTGATTCGCACGAAATATATTAGTTCTAGTTGTTTTTCTTCTAATATTCCTTCTCATGCCTGGGGGACATGTTGAGAAAAGAGTATGAAATTAAATAATCATGTAACCCCCCTATAAAATGACAAAACTTTGATAAAGAAAAATGCTAAAAATGTCTGAAACAAAATTAAACTGACTTTGATTTATTTAAAACTATGTCCTTAGATGCAGCTGGCACAAACAACCAAAGATTAAGTTTACCTATAGGGTTGGGTAATGTTTATTGGGTAAGAAAAAAATGTTTCATTTCCATTGACTAAAATTGCCCCCTTAAGGGTTGTTCGTTCTTCGCCCTTTTCCCTTGAGACAGAGTAAAAGTTCTCATTTTCTGCAAACCGATTTCTGCGAGCTTTACAAAAATAGACGGTGCTCACTGAACATGCTGAAGAGTAGCATTCTGTCAAAAATTATACTTTCATCTGATAAGATCAAAGTCCTATAAAGACATGTGAGAAAATTCTTCCCATTGTATTTTTTTCAATTTCGGTGACTTTTTCAAAGTGAAAACTTTTTATTAATACGCACTGTAAATCAACCGTTGGTTATCCGTTGATTAACCGTTGGTTAAAGAAATACCCCATTCCAATCCCATTGCAAACTAAAAGCATTATTTTTATTTAAAACAAGGGGGTTTAACATGTTTTTTTTCCTTTCTATTCGTTGGAGTTATATTCAAACCCATCTATAATTTCATTCTAGAATATGAGATTATGAGCATAATTTTGTCTGTGAATAATTCCAATTGTAATATTGTACGATACTTTTAAATTAACTTTATTGCTATTCACAGTTTGTGTTTAGCAATTAGATGATAATAATAATACCGTCATGTTTACCAATGGATGCTTCTTCAGTTCTGAAAACTGTTTAACCAGCGGCCCTGCTCACATAGGCGGCGGAAGCGGGGGGAACGGGTGGGACGTGTCCCCCCTAAATTTTAGTTGGGGACGGTCCCCCCCCAAATTTTGTTTTGATAACTTTTTTTTTTTTTTTTTGCTTGTCAACTTTTTTTCCTGCGTCCCCCCTAAATTCACGTGAACCCCCCTTAAAGGTGTGTTGTTCCCCCCTAAAATTTAGGTTGATGACCTTTTTCTTTTTTAAATTTAAAATTTTTTTTTTGCTTGTCAAAATGATGATGACCTTTTTTTTTTTTTTGCTTGTCAGAAAATTTTTGGTTAGCAACTCATACAATTTAGGTTCAAAACCTTTTTGGGGGCGCTTGTCAGATTTTTTACCTGTGTCCATCCCAAAATTTCAGGTGGACACCCCCTAAATTTTCTGGCTTCCGCCGCCAATGCCTGCTCAACATAATTATTACCCTTTAAATAAATAGGATTGTAGAACGATGACTTGAACAAATTTCTTTAATTGTTAAACAGAAGTATTACCTTACAAAGAATATTAAGCAGGTTTGCTATAAATGGTGAGTTGATTTGTTTCATGAAATAGTCCAGACAGGACAGAAAATTATATCGACAAGGAAAATGGCGTCTTATCATTGCTCTGTAATGATAATGATGGCATAAAAAAATGATAAAATTAAAATATATCTGCAGTAATAAGTGTAGATCTACATTTTGAGCAAAAAGTGAATACAATCATTATACATTTTATTCATACATTTTGGATTGGGTAAACGTACACCAGTCCTTCAATAATTGTTATTAGCAGTGATATCCGCCTGACTTCCTAGTCACATAACGTAATAAATAAAGGTTGCATTTTCAAAACGTTGATTACAAGTCATTGGGTTATTTCCTCTATGATTCGTAAACTCACTTGCAAACAGGTGATAATTGATAAGCAATTGTAATTGTTGTTAGTTTTTTTTTCATTTCACACGCTCCTAGCCTTATAGAGTTAAAACAATTATAAAAGCTTCTGTTAGGACGAAGTAACTAACTCAAACTTGAATGAAGTGACTAAACACCATGCAAGCTCAAGTATTTAGGACACTTGATGTTTTACTGGTCCTGATGAGTGAGACAAGAAAGACAGGTAGAGAGATAGAGAGAGAGAGTGAGAAAGAGAAAGTAGAGGGAGAGAAAGCTAGGAAGGGGTGAGAGAGGGGGATGGGAAGGGGGGGGGAGATGGGTATTGGGGGGTAACAGGGAGTTAATAATGTGATTGGGATAGAATATCACCTAATTGAAGTAAACTATTCCATCATTGTCTTTCAGGGAATATGTCTGATGAAGGCCTGTAATGTAACATAAATGACAGGTACACAGAAAGTGATATCAAGAAATTAGAGCGATCTCATTCTCTTGAACTCTTGTGGTGAATTATATTGGTTATGGCCAAAGCAGTGATCATCGCTTTTAGTGCGTTCTTTTATTCGCAGAAAGAGAAGTAATTACATTTATATCGTCCGAATTTCGTAATCTCTCTACCTGTTTTAGAACACAAAAGAGAGCAAGACAGTCGTAATAGGCAGAGGGGTCAAGAGAAAAGTATTAATTTATTTATTTATTCATTTATATTTCTTTCTTTCATTTTTCTTTCTTTCTTTCTTTGTTTATTTATTTATTCATTCATTCATTTTATCCATTCATTCATTTATGAGCTTATAACACAATGGCTCCTATCCACACCTTCAAACTGTAAATTCGCTTTATTCTAAAGATGTACATGGACTCGGTATGGTCCTTTATGATAATGTCGACCACCTTGAAAACGATCTTATTTTACTGAACCTTTGTGGTAAACCCTATATTGGTAATGGTCAGTAGTGATCAGAGCCTTTGTACTTACTATTCGTGGAAAGGAAACAGTTATATTTCATTCCTATAGGTTTCGTAATTCTGTAGACCTAAAACACATGAGAAAGCAATTCAATTAAATTCAATTCTTTGTTCAATTTCCATTCAAAACATAATACAAAGTAATATTGAGTAATACAAAGCAAGAAATGCAGAGAAAGATAAATTGAAGGGGAAAGGGGGTGTAATTGCTGTTGTTTTTGTTTCTGATATTTTTCTTCGGGGGGGGGGGGAGCTTCAAGTAACGCAGATATTAATCTCCACACCTCCCAAGATTTAAACTGTCAATTCGCTTTATCCTGTAGTAGTTTTGTAGAGATGGTGCTTTATAATGTCTACCAACTATGGTCATGGCAGCAATGGTCCGAACTTTGAGTACACAATATTTTGTAGAAAGGGAAACGGTGATATTCAATTCGTCTCAAATGAGAGTTTAACCTCTACCTGTTACGTAGAACACAAGAAATGCAGGAAATAGACTGGTTCAAGAGAAAGGGGGGGATATAAATACCCCCTTTTTGGGTTCAAGAGAAAGGGGGCATATAAATACCCCCTTTTTTTGGGGGGGGGGCTTCCAGTAATGCAAATGATTTTCTCATGCAACATCTTCACGATTTAAAAGGTGAATTCGCTTTTACCACATGAACTAAGTATGCTCCTAGAGTATACCACCTACAGAGATTGGCTTAGATTATCGGAAATTTGTACCCAATTTCACATCATTATCGTCATCCATGTCCATTTTTGTGCCTTCTTTATAAAATAATTCAGACAAAGCACAGTCTATTGTTTGGTTCTCTCTCCACTTTTGACAATAGGTGACGAATCGGCACGATGGTACTTGGCACACCGAGCAGTCCTTATTAACCTCGGTCATTAACCATTTAGAACTAATGAAGTCGGAGGGGGTGGGGTCTTAATACCACTATGGCATTTTGCCCCTTTTACATGGACCTAGAATAACGGATGACATGTTACACCAATTGAAAAAGGGTTCTTAGAGGGTTCAATAACTTCTGCCGTATTTAAAACCTTCAAAGGTTTCAAAAGTGGCTGTTTAGAACACAGGTTCTTTTCTCGAAGATTCCAAAATACGGGGGGGTTCCAATTTTTTTTTTTTCCTTTTTTCTAAGAGTATACATCCACCCCCCCCCCCCGTAGCGTACCTAGGATTTTCCACGGGGGGGGGGCAAAATCGTGCGCAAAAAAATTGACCCCAAAAAAGTCTTCAACTTCTCGTCAGGAGGGGGGGCAGGGATATGTCCCTTGCATGGGTTATGACTCGTCAGGGGGCAGTCTGCCCCCGTAGGTACGCTAGTGCCCCCCCCCCCAAAAAAAAAAAAAATACACACAAAACAGCAAACGAACAAAATAAAACAAATCAGAGAGACAATATCCCTTCTGACAGATGCTCGCAAGGTGATCTTCTTGGTACTTCGAGTGAAGGCTATACATTGCTATCTACCTGAGATCGCATTCTCATGATAATAGTAGTTTTGAGGTTGGAAATTTTGAATCTATGTTTTTATCTTAATCTCATGGACAATCATCGTGTTTTCAGCTTCGATTTCTTTCGGTTATTTAATGACCCCCTTTTAAATATTTTGTATTCAATATTCTGAAAACACATGACAAATGCACAAAAACGAAACGACCTCGGGAAATATGGCACTTTGTTCATGCGGGAAACGCCAGGCCAGTATCATCGTCCAACAAAGCAAGTAATAATGATAAAGTCTAGCCTATACTGAAGAGAAGAAAAGTCTTTAAATCTATATAAATGATAAATTAATTGCGAAACTGTCGAAAGTGGTTTTCAGAACATAGGCACATTATACATTTTGTGAGCGATGCGTTGCATTGGCCTATAGATTTGCCTTTACTTGTTAAGATGTACTTTTTGTAATGTGGTTCATTTATAAGACAGTAAGTGATGGCAAATGAGAGGATGAATCACATACACTTTGAATCAAGTTTCATTTCCACTTTGTCAGACAATTCCCCAAATGATAATCTGTCGAAACAATTGGAAGCGTGGTCGGGAAATCTTCATACAAATCCTCCGCGACACGAGCGGCATTAGCGCCATTTCCTGCCCCGTGAATTCAACTGTCTGTCGGTATATCCAGCACAATTACTTACAAATTTAGCACCGCGTGGGACTACATTTCCACAAGCAGACGACCTGGGAGTCGCTGACAGATCTTGGCGGGAACGGGCCTGGGCCAAACCATAAACACGATTGACGGGGGAGCCGTGTGGCTGTCAATTCACATGGAGTTAACAGTCAATAGCCAACGCCCTATTACTCGCTAATGAGATGCTTAATCCGGATATTTCGGATTACAAATAAAATAGGATAATCTGCTAAACTGAATGCATCAATACAACGGTAATGAGTCAATTATCATATACATGTTCATGGACCTCGTGAAGGCGAAATTAAAAGCTTATTAGACTCATTTGAAGTCATCATTGACCTCATAGACCCGGGTGTTGGTTGGCGCACATGATGGGTCGAATAAGCCTGATTGACAAAGACACGTATCTTTGCCAACAAACAAGCCTTGTCAATTGCAAGTCATGCTTCTCTTCGCTTTGTTGCCTATATTATGTTACAAGAGATATCCCATCATGAATCATGGTCGACTTATATCGGCATAATCATCTTGTGACGAAAGATTCAGCGCCTTTTTGTGAACATGATTATTGGCATTTCTTACAAGGAGAGATGTGGGGGAAGGGGGGGGGAGGTAAGATAATTAATAATGCTGTCTCTGATGTAGGCCTGTATAAAATGTAAAAATCCAAAATAATCCAGACCCGAGTATAAGACTAGTAGGATGAAATACGATTCGAAAATAAGTTTTGAACAATGGACGAAATTAAACAATCGGTGTTTTATGGTTTTGGGTGTTTTTGGTTGTCTTAATTGCCCGCGGGGGCATCAAGTAATATAATGACAAGATCTAAGCAGTGTCGTATCTAAGGGGACAAAGGGGCACACTGTGGGACCCCCTTCGGGACTCCAATTGAAGGAAAGAAGAAAAAAACTTAAAGGAATAAAGGTCATGAATTAACGCACCACAAAAGGTTTTAAATTAGTGATTGCTAAAGTTAACTTACTTAAATTCTGGGGTTTTTTTAAGTTATTGAAATCTTGGCGTGTCATTGGCTGATAAAATATTTCAGTTAAAACAGTCGAGAACAATGCACATATGAATAAAATAATGTCCAAGACTGAAAGTTCCTGTCAGGATGTTAACAGACCTAAATGACTGTGACCAGCAGTCATGTTAGCAGAATATACTCAACTAAAAGTTCCAAAAAATACTAGATTTGTATCAGATCAGTGATCCTAGAACACTGCATAGTAGCTGTTATTCAGTCTTCGCTTACACTATACAAGCACTATAAGAAAATCGAATTCGACTTGAATCGTTCACATAACGTATAGTCCAACCGTGTATTGTATATAACCGAGAATGGGATGTTTTGGTGACCCCATTAGCACTTTTGTATGTTCTATTTCTAGCTATCCTAATTCGAGTCATCCACTAGAAATAGAACAGTGGACGAAAATTCACATCTCCCTGCTGACCCGGAGATGTGAAAGCGAATCCAGGCAAAAAATATTGTATAAGGTTTACACCGATAATTGAATAAGTATGTCATAACAATTTGTCTTTAATAGCTGAACCGCGTGTAGACATAATTTGTATTCGACCATTTAAGATCTGCTTGATAAAACTTTTTTAACGATATGGGACAAGGAACAGTTTAAGGTGGAAATTAATTATCGCTGAAGGCCTGTATCACCCATGATTAAAACACAAAATGATATATTCACTTCTTTATCATGTATACGTTATACCCAAAAGCAGCAAAATAAGTAGGCCTATCAAAACAAACAGTCATAATAAATTTAAGCAATTGGGGTTGGTTTTCTTCTTATTCTAAACCGAAATGTCTTTAAGAGGCCGCCATCAATTTCAAGCTTAACCGCTTACGATGGCGGTCTCCTGCGTTCATTGGTCGATGTTCTTTTTTTATTATTAACAAGTGAATTATTTATTAATTATGTGATATGATTATATTGTATACATTATGGATAATTTTGTATATTGCAAACAATGTTAACATTTTAGGCAATGTATTGTGAATGCATAAATGGAAATAAAACAAATACACACACAAACACATAATCTTTCTTTAGCATTAATCATTCGCGATATTCATTTCGGTCGAGTCAAACTTAATCTAAAACTTAAGTATAGAACATTTATCAATCAACTGAGGTATGTTTGGAAGATGTAAAATGTTGACCCAATTTTCATCACCTTTAAAGGCCACTGACATTTTATTCAGAATTGAAGTGTACAGTCATATAGTGACAACTTTTCGACGACTTATAGAACGCAGCATGCGGTGAGCTATTAGTGGATTAATGACTGACCGCTAAGAACAGTGACCAATAGAGTTGTAAGTCGTAACAATAACAACTGAACTAAATATGTGACTTTAACATATTTTATTTTATTTGTGCGGTAGATACATTATGATCAGAAACATAATTTCATATCCCGTTCTAATAAAAAATATAATAATATGCTTTTTATATAGCGCTTAATACAACATAACGACGTCACTGTAAGCGCTCTAATACAGAAGTATAATTAATAATTATCATTCAAAAAATATTTTCATTTATCATGTTCCATTAACAAAAAATAATTTATGAAATGTTTATCACATGATATACATGTACGTCGGGGTAGCTTCTCGCATGACGTCACAATGTATTTTTTCACATCTCTACAATGATGTATTTTTATCAAGTCTCCACCAATATATTTTCTCGAAAGAAAATTTTTTGAATTAAAGCAAACTTATTGACAGGGTGAATTTAAATTCGATCACTTACGTTGCAGAGCATATGGCTTTAGAGTTGGTTCTGCAGTATTCTGGTGTGCATTTTGGTTGACATGTTGGTGGGCCGGGAGGGGGTTGGTCATGACTCCAGTCACCCTGGGCTTCACTGGGTACACCTGTCAGAGGGGAGGGGGTAGAGAGAGAGAGAGGGGGAAGAAGGGAGAGGAGAGGGGGGACGAGAGATATGGGGAAGGGGAAGAAATGACAGAGATGGGGAGGGGAGAGTGAGAGAGAGAGAATAAAGAGTGAAAGGATGAAGGAAGGAAGGAAGGAAAGAAAGAAAGAAAGAAAGAAAGGAAGGAAGAGAGAAAGAAAGAATGGTAGGAATAAAGGAGAGAGAAAAAAGAAAAAAATGAATGGAAGAAAATAGTAAGAAACAAAAGAAGGAAGAAAGGAAGGAAGACAGAAAGAAAGAAAGGAAGGAGGGAAGAAAGAAAGAATTAAAAAAAGAAAGGCAAAAAGAGAGGAAGGAAGAAAGAAAGAAAGAAAGAAAGAAAGAAAGAAAGAACGAACGAAAGAAAGAAAGAAAGAAAGAAAGAGAGACTTGTCAAGGAGAAAAGTCAAAGAAAATGATAAGTGGAGGGGGGAGAAAAAAACAGTGCGGAAATGAAATTGAAGGTATTAAGGTAGAGAGAAAGAGGGAAGGGGAGAGGAGTGTGAGAGAGAAAAAAATGTGTTATTCTGATATTCATTTCAATCGAGATGAGCGCAAAATGTCAAAGGTAAATGTCACAATTTTCCTGATTTATCATAACGCTAAAAGGTGTGACCAAAGTCAATCAAATAAATTATATCCAACCTTTACATATCAGCGGTCAGTCAAATTAGTCAATATAAACCGTTCATCAAGCTATTCAAACTTCCTCCTTTCAATTTATTGAAAGTGTTTCCATTCTAAAAAGAGAAAGAGCTATTAACCTACAAAACAAATCTTGAGTAAAGGGCGCGTGCTATAAACACGCTATAACTATCTTCAATCATCAATTTGATTTTTCTAACCCCTCCCAATTCAAAACAATTTATAACTTTCATACAATTTTATTATGACATATTTGAGCATATTTGTTTGGTTGCTACATACTTGTGACAACAAGGAAAGCAATTCTCCATTTGCCGTCCATTTAAAGACTCATTTTGCACGCTGCATATGTTTTTGGGACATTAGCGTAAAGATCAGATTAAGTTGGATTAATAATTATGTTAACTATATATACAAAAATCATTTTTGCAATTACAAAGCCAAATCAAATGTAAATATTGTAATTCTTGATGATTTTTAATAAAAACATAATAATAAAAAAGGTCAATCAATCCATGATGAACAGAACAGATAAAGACAGCGGGGTACATGATTGTGGTGATAATCATAATTTATTGTGTCTGATTATTACTTCAACTAAATGTATTCATGTGAAGATAGAGAAATAACTTGAAAATTAATTTTGATATCCTTTCTTTAATACACAATAAACAATTTAATTTTGTTGATACCTTTCATTATCAATCAACTCTTTCGTGTGAACCACTTTGGATATATTATATACCTGATCATTTCGGGCACTCTCTGTTTCAAAACTGCCTTATTTCGATTTCTCTATCTGGTTTTTCCTAAATTGACCTATATAACTGACCTACATGTACTTGCTATAAATCATTCCATTTCCACAACATCCATTAGATATAGCACATCGTATTTGCGGGAGTTTACAATTTTTGTGAACAGAAGGAAATTTATTTTCCACTATTCCCCCCCCCCCCCCCTTCCCCTTCTTCTTTTTTTATCATTATCTTCCCATTTATGTGTTTAGTGTAAGAGAGTTAAGGTAAATTTGTCGATTTATTCAATAAATCTGCTAAGTTTAATTTACTGAAACGAGACATCTGACATCAGAAAATTCGAAATGTATATTCTCCATTTTCCATGGTTAATGCTTTGTACAAAAATAGACAATCATAAAAATGTTTAACAATAATGACATTATGATATTGATAACAACAACAATAACAATAATAGTGATAACGACAACAACAACAACTTTCAAACACCTATTTATAGACCAAAAATCATGAAGATCTTACAGGAAAAGTTACAATTGGACGTAATAATATAGCTTTAGGAAATATCTTTCTTCATATTTGAGGCGTAACTGGTGGGGGAAGGGATCGAAAAAAGAAGAAATACCCATTGTATCTGATCTTCTCTCTTCCTCCTTCCGAACCCGTCCCCCCCCCCCCCGCTCCCCCACCCCTGCTCCTCCGTTACCTCACTCCTATCATTTCACAAGCTATTACCCCCAATCAATCCCGACGGAGGATCCTCCCAGACCTGGGGATCGTGGAAGTTGATATAAACAGTCGCGTGCGAGACATGTATATCTCCCATACGTCACTATCTGATGCCAGCCGAGGTTAATAGGTCACGATATGATTGCCATTTGTTGATTTATTTATTGTTTTACAAGCCTTTGATCTCCAGCCGATTTCCCGCAAAAGTGAAGAAAAATGACGCGAATATTCTAGACAGATAGACTCTATACACAAAAAGATTTTTTTCTTTTTAAATATTTTTTTATTCCTGCTCATTCTTTATTTACTTTGATGCAAAAGTTTACGATTCTAAAATTATTATTAAATTCATTCCATTCATTCACTTAGTTTACGTTTATGATTTTTTTTTAGACTTATTTAAATTTGGCCAGTCAATGACAGTTATACGGCGTTAAAGGGGAAGTCACCCTGACAAAAAGTTTATTGTAAAAATACCAGACAAAAAATAATCTAAAATATTGCCGAAGGTTTTAGAAAAATTCATAAAATAATTTAAAAATTATTAGAATTTCAATTATTTGTTTTGTGACGTCATATGCGAGCAGTATTCCTACATAGCGAATGGTAAAAAATTAATGAAATGTCATTTTCTCAGAAAATTGAAAATGGTTTTCACTGTACCTTTTGTATATCAATAGACAAATCATTTCATATACCCGATCGCGAATAGAAAACAAAATTAAGTCATCAGGAACCACACAAAATTTGACATTCGTGCATTTTATATGACATAACACATGGGGCAGCTGCTCGTTTATGACGTCACAAATCCAAAACTTTCTTACTCTTTAACGGATTTTCCTCAAACCTTCTTCAATGTTATTTCCTTTTTTTTTTGCTATTTTTGCAACAAAGTTTTCCTCAGGGTGATCTTCCTCTTTAATCAACAGCTTTAGACTTCAAATCAATGATAAGTGACAATATCATCTGGTTTCTCTTTATGCTTACCGGAGTCGCATTTTTTTTTTTTTTGGGGGGGGGGTTATCAGATATTCCTGCATTAATTAATAATTTCAATTCATGAATCACAGTAATAATATTGCATATAAAAAGATACAAAAATAAATGATAGAATTACAAATTTTGACAATTACATGATAGTAGAATAATTTAAATGTTAGCAATAACTTATAATCAAAATGCAATGGCCATCTATAGCAGCCAGAAAATATGCTATATAGCCACCTCTAGTGCGGTACACACAGAGATGATATCAATTAATCGCTAATGAAGCAACTCCAAATCATATTCGAAATATGACAAGAAATACAGAGACAAATAGTCAAGAATAAGAATCAAAATAAGTAAAGGAAGTTGAGGGGGGAAAATATCCAAGGTTACAACCGAAGATGAGAAGAAGATGGATGTGACGGAAACCTAGATCTCCTTTGAGGCAATTCCGCGCCGGCTTAATATGCGTGTTCTTGTTTTTCAAGGCATCCATTCTTATTCCCCCCTCTCTCTCCATCCCACTATACTTCTTTTAAAGTGCTTATTCTTAAACGTTTAAAAACGGGACAACAACCAGCGAATGGGTTTCTGCGTACAGACATCACTTTATAAATGGCGCCCGAATTATGTCACACAACATCAGGTAAAATGCATTTCAACAATCTGCATGGTTTGGTTTGAGAGTAATCTATCAGCAGACGATAGACCGGGGCAACATTTTAAGCGGGAAATGTTTCTTTTTGGGTTGTGTTGTGGGGTCAGTGCAAATACCAAAACAAAAGAAAACTTCCATCATTGCACAAATTGTTTACTCACATCGAATATTGTCATTTGGAAGCATTGGGCCTAATGGTATTTATACTCTTGCAGAAAAAAAAACGAACTGAAATAAACGAATGAATAACGAATATTTGGAATATGAGGAAATAATTGAGTCTTCATGGGGTGGAATGAAAATATGCCGATAAAACCCCATTATCATTATTACCATATACACGATTAAACAAATAGTTGTTGTAATTATCATCACTATCATCATAATTTATCCATAACATTGTCAGATATTCTAACTACAATTATGGGCACAGTGGTGACATACATTATGGCACCCAAGCCTTAAGACTTCTTTGATAATGATTTTAAAACAACTTTGTGAAATATTTTTTGACGAATATGTTGGCCTCCTAATACATTAATTGGCATTCTATATAGGTTCCGTTGCAAAGGAAATAGCTTATTCAATAATGACTTATTTCTGTATTTCCTGTCGGAGGGGGTATTCTTGAACGATTTATTCCGTTTCCGTAATCAGTCGACGAGAATAAATGAATATTTCCTCATTCATACGAAGTTTTCGCAACACTATACGTAGACTCTTTCTGGAACGTAGAGAATCTATTGTCAAAAGCCCTTCATGATAAAGCAGTCTTTGTCGAAAATCGGTGAATCAAATAACAGAGTCATCCATGAAAACGACGTAATGCATTTTTTTCGTCAGCTCAGAATTAGACGATCAACTGTCCCGGTTATGGTACCCCTAAAAAATAATCTACAATTCCTTTACAAAAATGGGGAAAAAGAAACTCCAACCCCCTACTTCCAATCCCCTCATCACTCTCTTTCTTTAAATACAGGTATGTCTAACACTTTCTCATTATGACCAACATTGTAGAAAGGGGAGGGATGGGGCCATGGGCGTCAGCGTTGAGAATTATCCAATATTAAGGGGGACATCCATCGTTGCACCCCCCGAAAAAAACCCGCAATAGATAGTCCTCTATCCGACGCCCTTGGTGGGGGCAACAATGCCCTAAGTCCCCATCATGATCAGCTATATTGTGCCAAAGGGGGACGGTGTTGTCCACAGTTTCTTGGAAATGGATTTTTTAGATGGAGAACAATGATTATTAGGATTTCTTTTCTCTCTTCGATGCCAATAACGTCACCGTCAACCGAAGCACAATTTCCCATTTTTAATATAATTATTAATTGTTGCCTTCAGATAATCTAACTGACTTGACAACATATTTGACAACCGCACATCTCTTTATCACGCATACATTCGTAATTCCGAAGCTTCGTTATTCCGAAGGTTCGGATATTCCGAAGGTTCGTTATTCCGAAGGTTCGTATTTCCGAAGGTTCGTAATTCCGAAGGTTCGTTAATCCGAAAAAGAAATGGGGTTCGTAATTCCGAAGGTTCGTTCGTCCGAAAACTAAATGATTAACTAACCGTATTTCGTTTTCGGACTAACGAACCTTCGGAACAACGAACCTTATTTCCTTTTCGGAATAACGCCACAAATGTTCGGATTAACGAACCCTTTTACGTTTTAGGATTAACGAACGTCGAGGTATAGGCAATTTACGTGTTTCGGAATTACGAACTTGCGGAATAAAGAACCTTCGGAATGACGAACCTTCGGAATTACGAAGTGTAACCGAGACCAACCCTTTATCAAGCTACATGTAATTTGTTCAGTTCGCTCTGTTTGAATTTGTTGTGATGGTACTGCTGTTTGTATTTTTTGGTTGTTTTGGGGGTGTTTTTTTTTGCTTCGATTCATACTGAAACTTCTGAAGAGGTAGCAGCTATCAGAATCGGTGAAGAAGCGCATCCTCAGGCATATAAGGCGTACACTGAGCCAGGGCTCTCGCTGGGAACGATTTTTGGAATAGGGGATGCTGAGGTTTTTGTTCAGGAAGTTGTGTCAGAAAAGAAGTACAAGCAAAAAAATAAAAACATAAAAATAAAAATAATAATAAATTAATGAATAAACAAATAAATAAAATAAATGAATGAATGAATAAATAAACTAATTAATTAATTATCTAAATAAATAAATGAATGAATAAATTAGTTAATTGATAATTAAATGAATAAATAAATAAATAGATAAATAAATAAATGAATAAATAAATAAATAAATATATAAATAAATAAAGGTTATGGCTCCCAAATCTCCGTCATTTGGGAACAATAAACTCCCTTTTTTTTACTTCTCAGCCTGATTTTCTGGGAGTGCTCTATATGTTGAATAACATACGCAACACCCCCTGAAAAAATCTTAGGGGTGCTAACTCATTTCATTTCATTTATTTCATTTCATTTATTTCATTTTCAACAAAATATAAATCAAATAAATACAATCATAACAAGTCAACATCATAAAAATATATATCAATGTCAAAAAATCAGCACCCCTAGCACCACCGCTTCCCGGGTCATGCACCGAGTCAAGTTTGTTGTTATTTTCTATTATAATTATGTTTACGTACACGTACATTGTGTACCTCCATTTATAGCATTAGCATTGAGAGTAATTGAATTATTTCCTGCATTGTGTGTCGGGTAGATCCATTAATTAGGATTCTTCCTCTTTAAGGTCAGTCAATGAACTATGATATCAGTCTAATGACCCTTATACGAAAACAATCAAGGATATATATAATTTCATTAATCTACTCACTAGCAGTTGGGATATAACATGTCAAATGGGTTGCTGAGAACACTAATAGTGGTGTATGGATGGGAGGGCGCTTCCCCCCCCCCCCTCAAAAAAGGAAGATATAGGGAAAGGGAAGGGTGGATTGTGATATATAATCGCTTCGTTCGCTCGTATAACTTTCTTAAAAATAAAATTTGCCCGATACGTCATATTTCGCTCCTCGAAATCTTTGGCTCATATACGTCACTGAACGTGATTTTGTAACCATATTAACTGTGTTGTAGTATATAAGTATACACATGATTTATTATCCTCATGTCAGTGCACAAATTGTAATTTGTATGCAACAATGAAACTGAATCAATATTAGTATCATGTTTATGCACTTTAAATTACTGGAATGTGAACAGCCAAATAGATTTTCTATCATTTTGGAAGCACAACTGCTAAATATAATTATTTGTTCTATATACACGGAATAGTATCTGCCACAATTTAAATTGGGATTTCATAAGCTAACAAGCTAAACTGAATACGGACCCCAACCCATTTTTACGCCTATTTATCGGGAAGCGTGAGCTTTTCCCGACAGGAGTCGCTAGAATTGTCCATTCGCACGCATGAGTTGATTTATTTCATCTTATCCGAATAACATCATAGCGGCCCTTCTTCTGAAAGTCTGGAATAAGGCGGGAAATGGTTTTAATGTTATCGATTGCCGAAATATCTGTCGTTTAGAGCTGAACGTTATTTTTAAAGCGACAGAATGGAGGGAGAGGTGATGGTCGATTAGCCCTTTCTGCTCAAGTATTCCAGTCATACGTGATTTTTTTTTCTTTTTAGCACTTATCGATTTTCATTGATTTGTTTGTAAGGAAAATGCATATTTTCCCTCCCTCGCTCCACCGTGTACAATATTCAAGAAGTTGTCTGCTTCATTGTCTGATATAAAATGATATTGAATCATATAAGGTGATGAAGGGGTGGGTGGAAGAGGGAGGGCGTGGTTTTATTGGACGAAATAAGCTGTTTTAAATTTTATAACGCTATTCATTACATGAACCTTACGGTAGTCATTTATTGATAATTACTTATGAAAAAATAAACTTTGTTGTTTGAGATTGTATACACTTGTTTAAACAATGGACTTACTAGGTCCATGTTTAAACAATATAATGTTCATTATAGTCAACAGCCTTTTTTTAAGGAAGGTAATGATTGACCGATCCGATTGACCGTCAGATTGACATTGTTCAAAACCCACCTACACCCGACAAAGGAAATTATAATTGGTATAGTGTCGAAAATCTGTCAATCTGACGGTCAATCGGATCGGGGTCGCCCTAGCCACTAACCCATCTCTGTAGTCTAGTGGTTAAGGCACCGGCGTTCAAAGCTGGGGGCCCGGGTTCGATTCCCGGCAGAGACATTTTTTCGGCATTGCCAATTTTTCCAAAGGGCAGATAGCTCTGGGGAACGTTGATTTAAGCTACGCCTACCATTGTTCTATTCATCCATTTCTGTCACAAAATATTTAAAATAAAAGAGTGCCAAAGGTGTTGTACACGTATAATTTCATACACACATACACACACACACCCTCACACACACACACCCACATATATGTATGTATATATATATATATATATATATATATATATATATATATATATAAGCATCTTGGTTTTCCACGTATTGGCAATATTAAGACATCAGGAATGCGAAACAAATTCACGAGTAATGCAGTTTTTGTAATGCCAACAATTAAGTTCTTTTATTCACTCTCCAAATTTTCGGTAGACCTCTACCTTCTTCAGGGAAGACTCGCTAGACACTCTTATTATTACGAAATCTCTTCATTGTTACAAAACTTAAATCATATTCTTTTATTATTACGTATATTACGTAACTTACGTCATTAATGATATTTTACCCAAAAGCGCGCAATATACATTAATAACAGCATTTTGCGCACCTAGCAGCTGTTACCCTTGTCCCGCTGAGATCGCGCATGCTGCGCTTTAATAAAAACAACTGTGTCATTCAAACTTGTCACAATTCACGAATCTTCCCTGAAGAAGGTAGAGGTCTACCGAAAATTTGGAGAGTGAATAAAAGAACTTAATTGTTGGCATTTAAAAAACTGCATTACTCGTGAATTTGTTTCGCATTCCTGATATATATATTTATATATATATATAAATGTGTGAAGCTATACATGTACAACAGCTTTGGCAACTCTTTTATTTAAATATTGTAAAGAAATGGATGAAGAGAACAATGGTAGACGTAGCTTAAATCAAGAATCCCCAGAGCTATCTACCCTTTGGAAAAATTGGTTATGCCGAAAACAATGTCTCTGCCGGGAATCGAACCCGGGCCCCCAGCTTTTTACGCCGGTGCCTTAACCACTAGACCACAGAGACGGGATAGTGGCTAGGCCGACCGAGATCCGATTGACCGTCAGAAAGACAGATTTTCGACACTATACCAATTACCTTTGTCGGGTGAAGGTGGGAAGGTGGGAAGCTGAGGCATGACGGCTTGTCATTGTTCAAAACCCACTTTCACCCGACAAAGGTAATTGGTATAGTGTCGAAAATCTGTCTTTCTGACGGTCAATCGGATCTCGGTCGGCCTAGCCACTAGCCCGTCTCTGTGGTCTAGTGGTTAAGGCACCGGCGTAAAAAGCTGGGGGCCCGGGTTCGATTCCCGGCAGAGACATTTTTTCGGCATAACCAATTTTTCCAAAGGGTAGATAGCTCTGGGGAACCTTGATTTAAGCTACGTCTACCATTGTTCTCTTCATCCATTTCTTTACTATATATATATATATATATATATATATATATATATATATATATATATATATATATATATATATATATATATATATACATACATACATACAGAAGGGGTGTGGTTGGACGTATAGATGTGTTGGCATTGAAAATGATGATACTCTGAGATCGTATGAAAAAGAGGTAAAGAAGAGTCACGAGTCTTTCCATTGCTTGGTATTTTGCGAAATTAAGAAGTTTTACTCTTATTAGCGAACGCAACGGTATATACTGAACTATTGTAATTTCGGACAGCAACATCAGTTCAATACACATTTAGGATGTTAAACAATAATACGATCAATATAATGTCGTGGTACAGACAGTCTTTCATGTTAATGTGCATTAATGATGGATTCCGTGCGAAAACTATGCTTTAAGAATAGTATTCCAAAAGCTATGTTGCGAGGTAGCCATTAAAAAATCAAAGAAATTTCATGAAGAAATAACGTTCATAGGAGAACGAACGTATTAGAAGAGTCGATTAGAATCATGAGATTGCTATAAAATATGCAGCCTGTAGCTGTCAAAAGACTAAAAATTTTATAGTAGTAATTTGATTGGTTTGAAAGCAGTATTAAGAGATCTAGGATGTTTTCATGAACAATTAGAAGAGGAGGGAAAGAGGCGTGGACGTGGGTGGATGGGGTGTCTTTTATAATCGAATTTGGAGAGAAAGGTAGGAGGAGACAGCGGTGATGAATTCTGATGAAAGGACGGCATCACCGACATCAAATGATACCAGGGAGAGAAATATTGAGAGGGGAGATAAAGGGGGAGGGGGAAGCCAGAGAGGGGAGGGGAGGGGGGATACGCAAAGAGCAGGAGCATTATCAGACCGCACACGTACAAATGCCATAATTCTCTTCCAAATTAAGTTTGCATCTTCCCTGATCAAATCAATTCGCGCTTGACCTTTTGTTCTGTGTGTGTGTGACACGTCGAAAGATGACGAAAGAAATATCAAGATTCAACACACCAATCCCTTTCATTGTTTGCGGACCATATTATTTCGCTACGTTGTGATGTCATACTGATCAGTATGATGTCATAAAGGAAAAGTAGATCGTGACAATGACGTATATTTTGGGCAGAGCGCAAGCCACCTAAATCAAATTTGTGTAACCTACTGCGCGTGCGAATCGACTAATTCTGATAAAAACTGGGGTTATTAAAGCTATTTTCGGGTCGTGCCCTACTAACTGGGTTTACTAGGCCGAAATAGTACAAGAAAAAACGTAATGGAAGTAGACGTGGAACCTTTTTTCAATGAAAATAACGCATCCAATTCTCGGCGGCTTACACAGATACAAAACTACTAAAAGGGATAGGTGTAAATATGGATGAAGAGTCGTTAACGTTTAGAACATATCATACAGAGTGCATTTGTAATTTGACTTATTTTGAATCTATGAATTTCATATTTCAGTAGTCGTTCACCCTCTTCCATATCCAATCCAAAGGTCATTTGATATAGCACCCTTTCCCTTCGGTTACAACGCGCTGCGCCACATAATAAGGATCCTCGGATTGAAAAATATAATTTCAGCTATTACTTCGATAATAATAATAATAGTAATAATAAACAGTTCTTGTATAGCGCATATCACAATTATGAATAATGTCTCCATGCGCTTCCAAAGGGCTTGGTTATTAACCCACCAGCTGTAGCTTGGCAGCCGTAAATACAAAGAATACAGCGCACACGCATTTCAAGGAATGAATTCCTGCCAGGTACCCATTCACCTCACCTGGGTTGAGTGCAGCACAATGTGGATAAATTTCTTGCTGAAGGAAATTATGCCATGGCTGGGATTCGAACCTTCTGTTTCAAAGTCCGGAGACTAATCCACTGGACCACAACGCTCCACATTGACTGATTGATCGATCGATTGATTGATTGATAATAATGATTCATTCATTCATTCATACATTCATTCACTGAACGAACATTGAAAAAAAATCAATTGTTGATTTAATGATCAATTGATTTCACTTTTGCTGTAACATTGATAATTAAAAGGAAGATGAAAAAAATTGTTTGCTGTATGTTTAGCCTACATTCATTTTGATAAGACTATGAGGTAATAATAATAGGCATTTATAGTGCCATCTATCTAGAAATATTCTATTCCGAGGCGCGTTGTTATTATTATTACCCCGGCTTTATCTCGAGCTGCCTTCAGCGCTCATGCATTCAAGGAATTAATCCTGCCGGGTACCCACTTACCTCACCTGGGCCAGTGCGGCAAAATGTGGATAAATTTCTTGCTGAAGAAAAGTACGCCATGGCTGGGATTCAAACCCACGACCCTCTATTTCAAAGTCAGAAGACTAATCCACTGGGCCACAGTGCTCTACGTAGCGTATATTTTTGTCAATCTCATTAATATTACCATGACTACCATTCCCCGATCCAATCCAATCCCCATCATAACATCAAGGAAACATGTAAGCATAATACCTAAAATAAAAAAAAAATAATGATAAAAAAATCACATTGATTTGTGAAATGCAGCGGGTCTGTGATACTGATCATTATGTTAAAAACTACAACAATAGTTTGAAAGCGAGTGTTGATGACGTCATCAATGTAAACTACGTACTTTCTATTTTGAAGTCATCCTCACAGTCACATACTATGACATATGAATGAAAAAGGTCTAATATTTGACAAGCAGTGACATAATTAGAGTTTGCAAATGTTTGGTGAGAAATGTACACTTTATCCAGGGCAAACACGTATGCATGTAGGTATGACGAAAATACATCATCGATATTCGTTGATCAGCTGGGCCAATTTCAACTATTTTGTTCATTCATGCACATGCTAATAATTATTTACATTCTCCATTCTGTACTCCTTGTTGTATTTCGAATGAATATTTTGTGCGGTCTTAGTTATTATTAGGTAATAATAAGGCTTATTTCAAACTTAGATTTTTTTCAACCAGATGACATTTTAATCCATATTACTCACTATGTATAGCCTATATACACTCTAAAAATACTGAGTGAAACTTTACCCAATTCCATGTTCTACGCAACATTGCGTAAAATTTAAAAAATATCTTTTTACCCAACAAACATGCATGTCCCATTTTACACAAATTGGGTAAACCTTTTTCAGAGTGTATATAGAATACATTCAATACCCAAATCTCTCAATTATTTTTACCAATCTACATGGGCTGATGAATCTATGAAACAATCAAAAGGGAAAATTAAATTTTATATATAATAAAAGTTTAGGTGAAATTAAAAGTATTTTTTCACATAACATTAAGTAAAATTTACACGATGATGTTATTTTAAGCAATAAACCTTAGAAAGATGTTTAAACACAATATCGGTAAACGTTTGAGAATGTATAAAGAAATATACACGTAAACGAAATGGGGAAATTTTCTTTATTTCATTATATTCATTACATTATTTCAATAAAATTCATTTAGACTAAAGAAATTCTTAGCATGTCCAAAATAATTAGAAGGAAAAGTCAGAGAACAATATCATCTTGCAAGGCCCGAAGAATCGTATTTTCATGCGGGTCAGACATCGGTATCACATTTCATAATCGATATTAATGAGTGCAAAGAAAATAAAAAATTTGAAGCGTTGTTTTTAACCGCATCACTTAACAACACAGAGGAAAGTAATGTTCAATCCATTTAACCACACTGATAATTAGGTTGTTACCGAGAAAGATATTGAAAGACATGGCATGTACTATCTTGTAACCGCATAAGTGGCTCAATAAAACACCATAACCATGATGATTACTGTTATTAATAGCAAGGAATACAGCTGCGCCCTTGAAATTATCCTTATATAACTAATTTTCACTGGAAAACATTAAATAAAATAAGCTGATGATGGTCGATATATGATTCCAATAACCTGCATGAATTGAGCCATTCATGTTATACTGATAACCCATTATTTCCGGAATGAAAGTGTTAAACCCGAGTATACATTTCTTTTTTTTGTAACTCCACTTAATCAAGAAAAAGAAATAGTAAGATTTCTTAAAATTATATTAGAATTATTATGATCAAATGGCTTCTAGATGATTGGCATGTCTTTTACAGCGAAACCAAGGGAAACTATTAAGGGGGACGATTCAATGACCTTGATAACCATGAGAGATATTAATCCCCTATGATCTATTTAACTCATTACACGGTGAACACGTTGTGTACTATACGAGTTTTACAGTAGTTGTTTAAAAGTTTAAACATGTTTAATACATTGAGAATTAGGCATTGAAAATTAAACTTTGTTGTTATACATTGCCTAGTTTAAACTGTTGAAATAATATAGTAAACGGCGTTATACAAACAAAAATAAATAAATAACGTATTGGCTGTGTAGAAGAAACAAAATGGTGCTGATAATAACCTTTCTAAATTCCACAGTATAAGAACGTTGTTTAATTTTTATACAACGCTACGTACTATAATGGACCCTACAAAAGTTGTTTAAATTGTTTATACAGCGCTGTTTACTCTATGACCCTATAGCGGTTGTTGGTTTAAACAAGAATTTAAAATCTTTAAAATAAGAACAAATTGTAACTTTCAATATTTGAATCTCAATAAATTAAACAATGTTGTTTAAAAATGTTAAAGAACTATACTGTAAGGTTGTATAAAGTTTTGAACAGCTCTAAAACCCTGTGTCTACAGGCCACCAGTAGATTATATTGTAGTATCTTGTCCATGTTGTAGGGGCGGATTCTGTAACTACCAGTGGGGCTCACTTTTTCACATACCAAAAAAAGGATCATCATTCCATTCACCCCCCCCCCTCTTTCTTATTGACGCCATGGGGGCCGATTTTTTGGGGGGGTGTAAATGCAACTTAGCTTTTTTTTACAATTTTACTCCTTGGTGGATATGATCACTGTCGGATCCGGGGAGGGCAAAGCCAGCCAGTGCCCCCCCCGTGACAATCCTGGATATGATATGTAGTTTATAACATGTGTAGCAGTGGCTTTTTAGGGGGAGGGCACGACAATTATATGGGTCAACAATTTATAAAAAGTCGCGAGCGAGCACAACTTCTAGTCTGTTTGAAATGAAAATTAATTTCGTGATAGAATTTTACCTAATAATGGGGGAAATGGTAGTACATTGCACTCTTTTTCCTCTCCTTTACTGTTTTTTTTATTGGTGATAAAACTTTTGGGACCAGTCGCCCCATGCAGCCCCCGTTTACCAAACCCCAGTTCTGTGTGTACTGAGTTACGTTAGTGCTTTATTTCTGGAGCACATTTATTCGACGAAAATATGTTAACCAATCTCACCCTCCTGCTTGACCCAAATTATTTATTGCGTACAATTATCTTCTTGTGATTCAAACAAAATTATTATGTATATATATTTTTTTAAATCAATTTAACATTCAAAGTTGTCACGTTCTGGTTTGTTTATTCATTTATTCAATTGGTAGATAATATACTCACTTAATCTTCTTCTGCATACTCCCTGAGGCTGACTATGGATCTGTATTGCTGTACTGGTGTCTGGCACGCATTCTGATCCCGACTCACACCGTCCCAGATAATCCCACTTGCCTCCGCAGCTCTCCCCTTCAACTTTGGCGCATCTCGGGCAACAGTTACACACTCCCAACGTGATCTCGCCCTTGCAGTTGAGCTTGGATGCCTTCTTGGGGCTACAGTGGAGCCTCTCACACGGAGGGCAATTAAGGCTGGTCAAGTCCTCGGTTCCTCGCCGAACGAGGCGGTGGAGGTCTTCGAGGTCCTGCAAGAGTTCTTCCTCGGTGAGCTGTAACTTCTCCAACTCGGTGTCCCCCGCAGTACCCCTCGCGTGCCTCGTTTGCCTCGACGTATCCGCCTGCTGCGACAGCGCGAACGACCCAAATATCGATAAAATAACCAAAGGAAATATACTCTGTATGCTAGCTACAGGATTCATTTTTTACTCCGAGGATACTTATAATTTATGGGTAGCGAAATATTTCCACCTTTTGGAAGAGAAAGTGTTCCTTTCCGTTTTACGACCTATTCCACACGATAATATTGACGTAGGGAAGAAACAATAAGTAGCGTTCCACTTGTTGGTGTGTTTGTCAACGACTAGTAGTCAGACGAAACTCAAATAATCAAAGTCAATAATGGGATTCAAAAGCGATGCTCAGGTAATGTTGGTTCTTTGCTTTAGGGCCTTTATAAAGTGATGCTCCTGGCCATTGGTTTGATGATACTGTGGAACTCAAGAGGTGGTGGAACAACATCGGTTGATTTTAAAAGCTTCTTGAATTTGATGAAGAATCGGAGGAGTGCAATTCACAGAAAGTTGAATTGCGTTACGGGTTACTGACCCGACCAATTAGGCGAAGCATCAAGCAATAAGAAATGCATTAAATTTCAAGAAAAGGTTTTAATCGTTTCCAGTTTCATTGGTTATTCCATATCTATTCTGGCAGTATCGGTGTTCCTATAATGGCCCAGGATACCAAGAAGCTTTCGTCCTGAGATGAGACAATCGATGGCATGTTCCTAAAATGAGCAACTCCAATATGTTTCAACTTCTCCTGTGGTGGTGTATTTTATTCTCTTGGAAACCTGAATTGCTTTCAAAGAAGAACATTTCTACCAGCAATTATGTTAATAGGTTAATGTTCTAAGGTGGGAATTGGTCTCCTCCGTGTAGCCAGCCAGTCATAGTCCATTGATAATAATTATTGCTTTGTATATCCAGACCGCGGTTATCAACCAAACCGAAATGGGTAATTTATCACGTTCGAGGAGGAAATTACGACGGTTTCTCCGCCAACACGATGCACTGCGTAAATGGAAGCGATCCAGAACATCGAGGTATTTCGATTAGACGTCCCCCTCCCGACTGAATGGATCAGTCTGCCTTCGCATCTCACGGTATTCAGCCAATCGTGTCTTGTTTAGCGGAACTGTCAATCAGCAACGAGGCGTATCATTCGTCACACTTCCAGCCAATCGCATGAATCAGCGTCTCGTGTGGCCACGCCCTTCTGACAACCTTTCACCAATCGGTTCGATCGTTTCGGTGTGCTATATCAATACTCGCGTGCCAGACCTCTTCGTCACCGATCACCGACAATGTCGCTCTCCCTTCTATTCGTCATCTCTATCTCCTCTCACTTACTTTCGGTCCATACCGTAATTCTCCTTGCTCCTCTTTTCACTTGATTTGACATTACTTTCTCTCTATCTCATTCTTTATTTATGTCAATGTCTTCCCTTCTTTAGATATATTCATTATCAGATTATGGTCAATTTGTACTTCTTCTTTCTCCTTCTTCTTCTACTTCTCTTCCTCCTTCTTCTCTTCCTCCTCCTCCTCCTCCTCCTTCTTCTTCTTCATCTTCTTCTTATCCTTCGTCTTCTTTTTCTTCTTCTTTTTCTACTTCTATTCCTCCTCCTCCTCCTCCTTCTTCTCTTCCTCCTCCTTCTCCTCATTTGTCTCCCTCCTCTTCTTCTCTCCTTCTACTTCTTTTTCGTCTTTTTCTTCTTCTCTTCTTCCTTCTTTTGATTTGTCCTCGTCTTGTTTTTCCCTCTCTCGTCTCACATTTTCCAATCTTTATGTTTTCGTCAACTATTAAGGTATAGCCAGGAGTTTTCATCATGGGTGCCCAAGACGAGGGGCGAAGAAATCACGTTAATGAAAAAAAAATAAATTGAAGAAATCCAAGCCCCTAGGGAGGAAAATAATTTATATGTGTCTCATACCTAGAACATATTTCAAATGATTTCTTAATATACTTGTAGATCTATATTCTTATTTCCCAAATTTTGACGATTTTCCAGCAAATATCAGGAATAAAAGACATTCTCAATTCAACGTATTATACTTTGGGATGGTGATTTGAAAAGGACACGCCTCTATGAAAGCTGTGTGGTATAGTTTAGAGAGGGTGAACTCCACTAGCGTACCCACGGGGGGGCAGTCTGCCACCCCTGGCGAGTCACAACCCATGCAAAGGACGTATCACTGCCCCCCCCCCCCCGATGGCCTTTTTTTTTGCTTGTCAAATTTTTGGGCGGACGAATTTGCCCCCCCCCCCTTGTGGAAAATCCTAGGTACGCCACTGGTGAGCTCTTAAAACCTAGTGTTAACAGCGACACCAGATGGTGGTGTCTTTCTAGGTCACACATCCTGAGGTAATAAACTTACACCCTAGAGTTTTACACAACACCGATGCAATGAGTGCTAAAATAATAACCAAAGGTGTTGTAATAACACTCATGTGTGTAAACAAGGGAGTAAAATATCGTGCGTGCATCGCTCTCTATGTGCGGTTCACTGGTTAACAGTTTATGTTGTGTGTATGGGTCAGTGGCGTACCAAGGATTTTCCACGGGGGGGGCAAAAAAGTCCGCCCAAAAATTTGAAAAGCAAAAAAGTCTTCAAGCTCGTCGGGGGGGGGGGCAGGGATACGTCCTTTGCCTTGGATGTGACTCATCGGGGGGGGGGACTGCCCCCCCGTAGGTACGCTAGTGGTATGGGTGGGGGCATTGTGGGCACTTACATATCTCAAATATGCCCCCCCCCCCTCCTGAAGTACAAAATAAAAATTCAAGGTCAAGTACACCCCAACAAAAAGTTGATTGGAATCAAACAATCATATTACACTGAAAATTTTGGTCTAATATCTGATCCACGGTTCAACACACTAAATACTGCAGTATATTATATCTTTTTAATTTCATAATAGAGATGTTTTCATTTTTTCCTACAATGCATGGATAACTATTGGTTTAGTTTTCCGTGGAACATATAAAGTTATCATCATAATTGTGATTTAGTAAAATGCATGTTTTACATATTATGCAAAAATTAGAAAACAAAAATATAAAATACTAGAATAACAAAGAGAAAAGTGAGTGGTTTTAAATCGTCAGTTTTTATCGAAGGTCATTTGCATTTTACCTACTATTATTATTATGTGAATAACAAATGTTTTATGAAAAAAAAAATGAATTTGAAAACTTAAATTTTCCTATTTTTCATCATTCTGATCAGAAACGGATCTTGCTTTTTGCAAAGAGGGGGTTTGAATAATTGATTTTAGACACGTTTTTTCCTAAATATTTTACAAGCCTTTCCCTACATTAAAGGGGGAGAGTCATTATTCAAAAATTAAGGAAGTTTGGTCGCCAGAAAGAAACGGAAAAGGTAAAAAAAGTTAGCACACCTAAAATGAAGGCATGATGATGATGCACAGCATTTGTATAGCGCCATTAAAGACAATCATATTCGGTTCTCTCCCCTGCAGTTTGAGGGAACCCAAACGGGAGGAGGGGGGTAGACCAACCACTCCCAGATCCGCTTATTTGGAAGAAAGTGAGAACATATATAGCGATCGCGTCTTATGACATGTTTTGTTTATTCCATTCAGGTTTTGTTTCGGGTTCACATTTTATTTCTAGCATAACACGGGATACAAAATGTTTTCATTTTTATCAGCGAGTTTGTTTTCTCTCCGTCTTTTACATGAGATGGATGTCAGCTTCACGCAATATATTAAAACAAACTTCTGTCTAGCAGAAATGAATGCTCTTTATATGCTATACTTGTTGTATATATTGAAGATTTTATTTGACAGAAAATATGTTTTGTATATGAAGTATTTGAAAATACTGTGACATTAATTTGTTGGTTACTTATTTACGATTCTGTTTTCTTTCCCCAGGGGCGTATCAAGGATTTTCCAAGGAGGAATTGGCACAGTTTCCAGACAATTTAACAAGCCAAAAAAAGTCCTCGTTAATGTCCTCGCTTTTTTAAAGGGGGGAGGCACACAAGAACGGAAAATTTACATTAGAAATTTTGATTATGCCTCTCAAGGGGGGGGGGGGTGCCCGCCCTGGATCCGCCAGTGTCTTTCCCAATATAACCTATGATTCTCAGGCATGTCATAAAGGGTTATTTCAAATTTCAAATAGGCCTACTATGAATTATATTTTGATTAAAACAGTGTCATTAGTTGGCATTTTGCAAACTCATTCGATGCAGAAAAGATTATTGAAATTTACATAATGTAAGTGACTGTCACTCTTCGATGATATTTTAACAGATAGAATGTAAGAAAATAAATACAAATTTTAGAACTGTCTTGAATGCCCTTCGTCGAATTTGCATTGAAGAGCCGTCTGCTTCGCAAATGGTAAGCTGAATTGTCCAATTTGTATATAAGTCGATTCGAGCTTCCTTTCTGCACGAGTTGTTTCGCATTTCAAAATTGAACCAAAATGTAGAACTTCTCAAATCTTGAAAAGGTCTGAAGCAGTCTGGTTGATGTTGGTATTTACAAATCATGTCCAGACATCTTACGTTAGTCTACCTGTCAGACAATTATAAAGTTTAAAATACAAAATAAGGTGCATAACGAGTCATTATTGCCAAGGAATGACGTCATATTGTCAGAATTCTGAAGGAGAGCATTAGCATAAAGCAAAATCTTTGATCACCCTAGTATTCGAACTGTTATTATTTCATAACAAATGTGTTGTATGTGAGTTACCGAAGGTAATTCGACGATATGCACTGAAAAAAATGAGGGGAAAAAAGAGAAGAGGTATGACAATTCGCATTAGCTTATACCTAAATTCATTCGCGATTTATTATCATGTCTATGATCAGGGGCCGAGGAACGATTTCGAAGGTGGGGGTGGGTGGTGATGTACATGTATAAAATCACACATTTATGGTTATTTTTAATTTTTCATACATAGTTAATGACAAGGAGTCTAGGCTGAAGCCCCCAACCCATGCTTCTGCGGCCAATGATATTGACTTACTAGTATTCAATTCAATATTTGTTCTCTTCTGATTGACATTTCAGCCATTTTCATTTAGAATATTATCCCCCCCCCAAAAAAAAAAAAAAAAAAAAAAAAACCTTGATCAGCCGCGGGCCTGACTATTCATCATTGCAATAAAATATTAATCCTGCCCAAAGCATGCAAGAAAGATTATTAGTATGTTTGACTGAATAGATTAGTAAATGGATCTGCACTACATAATACAAGTGAGAGAAGGTCAAAAGTGACAATTAGTATTTCCTACAAATCCCGAAGAAGTGTGTGTCTGCACATAGTTGACAGAATCATCATCAGGAAATCTAGGATATCTCAACACAGAATATAGATGTTCTTTCTTAATCACGGAAATAAAGATCTTGTCAAAAGGGTTATGTGCCTCCATCGCAATAGCAAATACATGTAGATTATATATTACATTTCTTTTAATAGTAGCTCACCAAACGGAGCAAACTTGTGCAAGAACCTTTGCTGTGCATCGAGACAGATAGAGTATCGATCAGAGAGGGATATACACTGAAAAACTGTGGTGTTAAAACTGACACCAATTGGTGTTAATAGAGGACCACACCCTGAGGTGTTAAAATAACACCATAGAGATTGAACATAACACCAAAGAGTGTAAATGTAACAACCATAGGTGTTGTGATAACACGTATAGGTTTGAATTAACACCACTAATTTAACACCGGTGTAAAATAACTGGTGTGGTCCTCTATGTACACCGGTTAACACCACAGTTTTTGCTGTGTGATTAAGAGAGAGGGAGGGGGAAGACGGGAAAGACACCAAACGTCATTTGTTTTGTTGCTTCTTCCATCGTATACAAAAAGCATGCAACCTTTGCTTATAATGCTGTTTTTCTTCCTACTTTGTCCAGGACGAGAAACTAGTAAATATGATTTTGGTCAGGAACTATGTTCTTGAAAGAATGAAAGAAAGAGACTGAAAACCAAAAAGAAAAGCAAAAGGAAATTAATAATGGAAGAAAGAATGGAAGATATAAGAAAGAAAGGGATAAAAAGAAAGAAAGAAAGAAAGACAGACAGAAAGAAAGGAAGAATGAATGAAAGAAAGAAAGAAAGAAAAAAAAGAAGGGGAAAAGGAAAATAAAGAAAGAAAGAACAGAGAAAAAGTATGAGCAGCTGTTTAAAAAGTTCAAACACTAGTTATTGTTAGAGAGACGTGGTTAAAGAACGTGCTTGAAAATTTAAACAGCGTTTATACAGTGCATGATTATTTCAAGGGGTGTGCATATCCCCAAAATTAGACAAACCACAAAAAAAGACTACATGAATAAGTATTTTGTCTTGCTAAAAACTTGACAGGAAGCAAACTAGCCCCCCCCCCCCCAAAAAAGGGGAAAAAGAAGAAAAAAAGGTCTCCACTCCTAAATTGATGAAGACAGAGAAGGGGTTATAGAAACACGGAGGGGGGGGGGGCTAAGACGTTTTAACCAAACGTTTTAACATGATCAGTCAATCGTTGACACTCACACTAAGAGGGCGACATTCATAAATCATGCACCATCAGAAAAAAGGATCGTTTGATTTTTCGAGCTCTCTCTCTCCAGAGCACAGAAAATTACATATCGTTGAGACAGACCGATTGGTCTTACATCATCAGGGCCGTCGCCAGGGGGGGTGCGGAGGGTGCGAACGCACCCCCCTTCAGAACCCCAAAAAACAATTAAAAAAAAAAAAATTAAAAAAAAAAAAAACCGAAGGGGGGGGGGTAGGGATACTTGAGGGCTCTTTTGAAAAAGATCTGGCCGGCGGGCTATATAACTGCATGAAATTGAGTTAATACGTTGTTTTTTGTGTTTTTGTGTTTTTTTTTTCATAAAAAGCACCCCCCCCTAGAAAAAAGCTGGTGACGGCCCTGATCATAATCATATGTATTGAATGAGAATGCGGATACGAGTGTCAGTTTGAATTCTATCATTTCCCTTTGCGATAATTCATTTACAATAAATCATTATTAAAGGTCAAGTCCACCTCAGAAAAATGTTGATTTGAATCAATAGACTAATCAGACAAGAACAATGCTGAAAATTTCATCAAAATTCGATGTAAAATAAAAAGTTATGACATTTCAAAGTTTCGCTTATTTTTAACAAAATAGTTATATTAACGAGCCTGTTACATCCAAATGAGAGAGTCTGATGTCACTCACTCACTATTTCTTTTGTTTTTTATTGTTTAAATTATACAATATTTCATTTTTTACTAATTTGACGATTAGGACCTCCTTGCCTGAACCACAAAATGTTAAAATAATGGAATTCCACATGTTCAGGGAGGAATGAAACTTCATTTCACATGACAATGACGAGAAAATAAAAATATTTCATATTTCATGTAATAAAATACAAAATAAATAGTGAGTGAGTGATGTAATCAGTTCCCTCATTTGCATACCGACCGAGATGTGCATGTAACTGTTTTGTGAAATGAAGCGAAACTTTAAAATGTCATAACTGTCTTATTTTACATCCGATTTTGATGAATTTTTCAGTGTTATGCTTGTTGAATTTTTCTCTTTTTATTCAAATCAAGTTTTTGTTGGGGTGGACTTGTCCTTTAAAAGTAACCGTCGTCCAACAAAACTGGTTTAATTATAATTATATTAGGGGCCGCGGAACCGGGGGGGGGGCTTAACCCCCCACTTTTTCCAACCGATTTTTAGCATGGTCAGCCCCCCACTTTTGGCTCAGCCCTCCACTTTGAAAACCGTTCCGTGGCCCCTGTATATTATTGATGAAAATATATAGATCAAGTTAGGGCAGGAGGTCGATTGTTTGACATTGATAACTTATAATAAAGAGGTGAAGTCACTTTCAAGAGATAAAAAGCAAAAAAAAAAAACCTTTGACGTAACCATAAGAGTAAAAATGCAAATATTTAATGAAAGGGGTACTCTTGGCTTAAAATGGTTAAAATTAATAGAAAAAAAATCACCGTGCTAAAATCTAAAAAAAATCACCAAAATCTGATAGAAAATAACAAGTTTATTGAATTTAAATGTTTACAGATTACAGGCTTACTCACGTACATCATTTTTTATAATTACAATATTATAAGGGACAAACCCGAGACATACCTACTTTTTGGAGGGGGGGTTACCAAAACTTGAGAAAAGCTGAATATGTGCAAACGGGAGAACTTTTTCTTGGGGAAATCCCCCACGATCCACAACACACCCTCCCTCTGATATGTTCATTTCAAGGGGGCACGCCCATTTATTGTTCATCAGATATGAATCATCAATCAATACCCCGGGATCAAAGCTGTGCATGTGAAGCAAGCAGCTGTACAGAAACGAGAATAATACAACGCCATCTACGTTCACGATTTTTGTTCGCTGCTTCCCGTCTTTTTAGTGAGGTGAACAGAAATTCAAAATTGTGAATGGCATCAGCGTATTCAATTTGTCATCCGTAGAAACAACAGACGCCGAATCGAAGAGACGCCTAACGATATTAGGTATTAAATTACACCGCTGTTGGCTTGGAGAGCATGTAACAAGAGTGGTGTTTAATGTAAGTGAGGAATTTAATATATTATTCTGTGTGAATGGATAATTTGAATGATAACCTTGTCACAAATGTTTAAAAATGAAATTATAAGACTAAGACTTAAGAGGGGATTTAAATTTGTCGTGAAACCAGCGGCCTCGAGCTGCGCTGCCCCTGCGGTCCGGCTAAACTATTTAACGGACACGATAGTCAAGGCGTTGCGAAACCTCACTCTGCTCAGCTCAGTCACTGCACTGACAGTAACCAACACCACTACAGTTAAAGTTAATATATTTATATATTTGTCTATTTCTAACTACAATGTTTATTTTCACGGTTTTCACTAGACAGCTGGCAGCCGTCTGTTTTGAGCCAATTGAGGAGTTTTTTAAACATTTTAAAAATTATTTCTCCTCGTAGTACAGTCACAGACGGCTCGCCATCGTGCAGCCACCATTAGCCTTGATTATGGGACTTGCAATGCAAAATCCCCCTGTCGGGGCTCTTCAATTTTTGTCTTAATGAATAAAATTTTGGAAATTAACGCGACCAAAATTCAAATTAATATACCCTCTTGCATTAATTGCCAAAAAACGGAGAAAAATCAAGTTAAAAGGAACAAACTCAGTGACTTACTTCGGCTGTCGCGCAAATTCACTTCCCTGTTTTATCTGATCTTAAGTACATAAACATATGGCCATTGAGTCCCCTGTACAGATCGCGCTAGAACTTCGGTCTCTGTAATCTGTATTTGGTGAGTGAAGCCAGCAACAGAGTTAGCTGAACAACCAACATAACAGAGACCGAAGCTTTTGGTCTAGGTTTTCACCTTCTATCTCATTTCATAAAATCTCAATTAGTCAATAGACCTAGGCGGCTAGGCCTACCGTATTATTGCCTTGGCTTGCCATGACCTGTGCCTTCGGGCTTCGTGAGCGTGATCGCGAGCGCTAAATCTTAAATGCAGTTTTGCACTGGCCGAATACCACTTTTACCAGCACACACCTCACTAAGACTTTAGAGAGCTGGCAGCCATCTGTTTCGAGGAATGTTTTAACCTTCTCCTCGTCAGAGAGAAGGCTTGCAATCGTGCACCCCGGCATTTAGGGGGTTAACAATGCAAAATCCCCCTGATCAGATGGGGCTCATCGATTTTTTTTTATTTCATAAAAATAAAAAGAACTGGACCAAAATAAAGATTAGTATTCCGTTTTGGCCTGAAATGCACCAAAACCAGGAAAAAAATGAACTTAAAAGGAAAAAAAAACCCGGGGACTCAGAGTGACTTACTTCGGCTGTCCCGCAACTCCCACTTCCCTGGTTTATCCAAACTTAATACATAAACATGTGACCATTGAGTCCCTGTACAGATTGAGTTAGAACTTCAGTCTCTTTAATTTATGAGTGGAGCCAACGCAGTTCAGCGGAACAACCAATTTAAGAGAGACCGAAGCTATTGGTCTAACACCTCAACACCTAATGTTAGACCAAAAGTAGGCACTTAAGGTGAAAATTTGGAAAGGCTTTACCAGCATGTGTGCCATTTATAGGTGAGGACATGTTTCTAAAATCCACGAATATCGGCAACATCGTGAAAAATTAACTTTTTAACCCCATATTTTTTAAAGTTCTACGATGTTGAGAAATAGCGAGTTTGATCATTTTGACACGGGATATGATTTAGGTACATATAGGATGGGGGGTCGGGTGTCCGGACAGTTTATCTTTTTGAAGCCTTCTTTTTTGTCTTTGGATTACACTAAAAATATGAATTCAATACTTGTAATCATCTTATATTTTGATCTTTATACTATTTCCTAACATTTTGTACTAAAAATTGATGAAACTTCGCTTGCAATTTTTTCCAAATGACTTTCTAAAATTGATCGTCCGGACACACAACCTGTCCGGACACAAACAACTGGTACTGGTAGGAAAATTACACTTTTTTTTTAGAGTGTGTTGGCGATTTCAGTGGTATATTGCTGAGTCTGCTTAACGTGCCGCACACTGACACCAGGGCATGCACCTAAGCAGTTACTCTACAAAAATGTAGATCTAGAGATCTACATTGTAGCTAATGGTCCTTTTGTTCTTTTTCTTTGCCATCTGTTTCTATTCTGTCAAGATCATTGTACATTTAAAAATACCACTCATTATTCTCTATCATGCCTACATACCAAAGACATTTTGGAATATTCTTTAATCGCGTTCTCAGAGAGAAAAAAAGAAAAACTAAATGAATGAGTGCAATTTCTCTTACAATTCGTCTTATAGACATGTAGATCTTTAACAATATCGACACTGTCGGTCGAGGAGACGAGTCTTATGCTTAGTCACAAAATAGCATTTGTCAATCACAAAACTGCAATTATTGTGATTAATTGGAAAATACATCTAATCAAATCAATAGCAGAGGCAAAATATCCATCACTCATACTTACAATATGTAAACCATGAAGACCGGAGCATTCAGTTGGTGAGAAAATAAAATAACGAATAATTCATTTCATGACTCAAAAATCACAGCTGGCCGTTAAGATGGGTACCCCTGGGTAGTGCTGTTATTGGTAAGAAAATTCTCTGTCAGTATACATGTATATCAGATGAAATATATTTAACCGATATCGACAACTATTGACGAAAGAACATTTTAGTAATTGGCCGGTTTGAGGTAAAATTGAAGGCTCCAAGGCAGTTTAACCGAATCCTGTCCGGCATTGCGTAACCAGTGATGCAGATTGTGCACTATCAGTGTCAGTCCAACTTGTTTAATTTTCTGAAATTTACAAACATGACGAAATGAATAACACCCATGCGAACTAAAGAGAAAGAAATTTACCTGTGAGTCTGTAAAGTCACGATGTTGTTTACTAAAACTCTTGTTGTAGTAATGAATCAATATTCATGATTTCCAAATCCACCCGGGTTGCAGATACCAGCCCTTATGCATCCAGCACTGTCATTGATTGGCCGTATCCAGCCCAATGAATAACCGATCATTGCTGTCAAGTTCGTCAACGAATGAAACTTTTGTGGTGCACGAGACAGCCTCATAGCAACAGCATCGCTATTAAAGGTCAAGTCCACCTCAGAAAAATGTTGATTTGAATCAATAGAGAAACATCAAACAAGCACAATGCTGAAGATTTCATCAAAATCGGATGTAAAATAAGAAAGTTATGACATTTCAAAGTTTCGCTTATTTTTAACAAAATAGTTATATGAACGAGCCAGTTACATCCAGATGAGAGAGTCGATGATGTCACTCACTATTTCTTTTGTTTTTTAATTTTGAATTATACAATATTTCAATTTTTACGAATTTGATGATTAGGACCTCCTTGCCTGAAGCACAAATGTTAGAATAATGGAATTCCATGTGTTCAGGGAGGAATGAATCTTCATTTCACATGACAATGACGAGAAAATCAAAATATTTCATATTTCAAACAATAAAAAACAAAAGATATAGTGAGTGACATCATCAACTCTCTCATTTGGATGTAACTGGCTCGTTCATATAAATGTTTTGTTAAAAATAAGCGAAACTTTAAAATGTCATAACTTTCTTATTTTATATCCGATTTTGATGAAATTTTTAGTGTTATGCTTGTTGAATTTTTCTCTTTGTATTCAAATCAAGTTTTTGTTGGGTGGACTTGTCCTTTAAACAGCTGGAGCAATTGTATCCAACTTTTTTTTGGAATGTAATTTCAGCTTCTATAATTGATTACGTAAGATTATGATTTTCAAATTTTAAGGCTCTTTTGCATGGACTGCGTCATTACGAAAGTAGTTATGTCAAGTCAAAGGTGTCATAAATAATTAGTCAGGTTGTTGTCCCCTATCTTGGCAGAGAGGGATTCTGGAAACAGTTAGCGGACAAGTAGCTCACTATCTCTGATTCATTCAAGAAGTAAGACTTATGACGGTGTTGAGAAATGGGCCCCAGTTTGATTACAATGTCATGAAGTAACATACATATGTAAGAAAAAGGAAAGGAGGTTGGCATAATGTCGTCATCAGCCCACCTATTGAATGAATCATGATTGCATGCATATAGGCCTAACTGTTTTAATGAAATATTGCAAAATGTCTAAAATTAATTGTAATCATTATTTGTTATCACATTTTGATGAAGTTTTCAGTGTTTTGCTTGGTGAAATTGACTCATATTTTTTTTGATGTAAATTTTTTTCCAATAATCTTTCAATAATTGTTATGACTGCCATAATTTGCTGTACGGTTGATGATCAGCTACCAGTAATCAGGTTAGCCCTTTTAACCCTTCCCATGGTGACCATTGCTATTTTTGTCTTACAGATTCCAGCATGCATTTCAGTGTCTGCGGGGTTCTGTTGCTGCTGGCAGCATCAGTAGCCCTCGGCCAAGCTCAGACGATAAGGTTTCAAGACACAGCAGTGAGCATATCAGAAGGCGATGTTGCGGAAGTGAGAGTGGAGAAGGTTGGAGCCAGCACCCAACAGATCAACGTGGTAGTAAAGGTGAGGAGGGTTCAAGGCCAAGTAGCTGGTAACATTTCTTGACTCCATTCCGTTGATTCACAATGCGATGTGCCACCTAGTGTCGGTTGCAGCAGACAGGCAGAAATTTGCGATGCCTCACAGGAAAAGGTCGACATCTATTGCGTGCGTTAGTACAGTGTGCATGCGATTATGCTGCGCCAGCCGAGGTGGCTCAGCCGGCTTGCTCATGTTGTTTACCAGGGGTGGTATTCTGGAACACTGTCATAACTTTTGTCATTTCTCTCCGAGATGTGACACCGCTATGATTGTCACAAATCGGTATTCTGAACATTGTCTTTTCCCTGTCATATCTCTCAAAGTTCCCGCCCATCTTTTCGGAAGCAGTCCAATCAAAATCATCGTTAGTTCCCAGTGGGAGCCCTTCTAGCCAATAGGAATGCCCCGTGACAGGTAGTGGGTATCCCCAATTCTGTTGCTGGCATCGCGCAACTACGCGAATATTGATGCGCTTAATTACAAAGAGAGACAGGGAGCTGTGACGGATTTTAGAGGAGAAGTAGAAAAATAAGGAAAACAGAGAAAAAAAAGGAGAAATTAATATGTAGGGCTTAACTAATTGTAGCATGAAAAAATAATTTTAAAATTGTCGTGGATGATGAGTGAAAATAATACCACAATCTAATCTAAATGATATCGTTATATGCTTGACATTCAGTCGGCAGGGTATCGGGATATTTGGTACTAAAAGATATGACAAAATTTATGACTGCTACCCCCTGTCATAACTTTTGTCATATCTTTTGCTTGTATAAAAGGATTATGCGCATTAAGGCCGCGTAATTTTGGTGCGCGCTAAAGAGAAGAGACGAAATTTATGAAAATTTTTGTGACAAAAGTTATGACATCCACCAGAATAATGATTTTGTCATATCTCTGAGATAAGATAAAATACGGAGATAAGACAATGTTCAGAATACCGCCCCAGGGTTCAGGATCTTGGCCCCGAAATTAGAAATTTGGTCTATTCACTGTTAACTGATAAATGGTACACCATATGTGAATCCACCGAATTGAAAACTCTGAAAATCCAGAACAATGTTTTGTTGAATCTATTGTTTTGTTTATTGACATTGGTCCGTATTCTGAAGTCGGGTTTAATTTAATCTTGGGTTTAAAGTTGTGGTTTAAATATGGAAAGCCAATAGTGTCATAAATCTATAACAGTATAATTTCAATGTATCAGCTCATTTTTCTCTCAAATCATTCTTAACTGTTTCGGAAGGATAAATAAGATAGCTTTCTTCACTATGGCGAGTTAAGAAAGAACACCATAATCATAAGAAATATACAATATAAGTAACAATTTTGACATGTTTGGCTTGCCATAATTTTAGCACAGAGTTAAACCATTGTCTAAGTTAAACCTGACTTCAGAATACGGGCAATTGAGTTTAGTGTGCTCGAGGATTGAAAGAATGTTGTTCGTTGAGCTTGATTGCACAGCTCTTTCTTAAAAAGTCCTGCATATTCGTACATGTATACACTAATAAGAGGAGGATCAGATTCGAATTTGACCTTTTTTTTGGAGTGATTTTGGGATCATAAGGTCAAATGTTACGAAAAGGTAATGTATTTGTGTACATATATATGGCTATACATGTAATTGAAGTACTAGTAATAAATACACTTGATAAATGCACGTTTCGAACCTGACACTTGAGTGCATACGGGATCGAAAATTGAATAGATTCGGGGCTTACAAAGTCAAAAGATCAAAGCTCTCTGACATCAGTGTATTCATGAAAAAAAGAAGAAGAATACTTTCCTGTAGGAAAGCTCTTTCTTTCTTATTTATTTTTTAAATCTACATTTCCTTATTGAAGTGTTTAGAGGAATGATTATTTTCTATTCAAATGTAGTGTGATGAACAGATTTTGGCAAAGTTTATCAAAGGAATTACATATGTGTGTCTTAGCTTTGCCTCATGTGCTGTGAGGATTGTACTGTAGCATTTAACACTCTTCTTTTCTTGGCAGATTCAAGATCCAAATAATGATTTCTTTGAGACATCAAAAATTCTAACATTTGATGCGGGGGACTCCTCCTCCTCCGAGACCGCATCATTCGCTTCACGGGATGATGACCTGCCGGAACCTGCGGAGGTATTTGTCTTGTCATTGGAAGTTATAAGCAATGGGGCTAGTATTGGGAGCCCAAGTCAGGCACAAGTCACCGTGGAGGACAGCGATGATGCCTTTGGAATCATTGGATTCGATATGGTAAGTTTGAAGACAATTGAAGTAGTGGTGGACAAGAATGGACAGTTTTGTTCGGATCCTCTGAATTTCTGTGTTGATGATCATGTCTCGAGCTCTGGTTTGGTGAAACCTGGTGCAGTAGAGCATTTACAATGTATCAGATGTTCAGTGATCATTTGTTTAGAGAGAGAACAAGAAGGGGGGGGGAGAAATATGAGACGTAAAGACGGGGTATTGAGTGGGCAAGAAACAGAGCGGTTGTAAGCAATACATAACATAGTGGTTGTGTGTGGAAGAGAGAGATAGGGAGTGAAAGAGCAAAGGAAAAGAGAAAACTAGGGAGTGGGGGTGTAAGAAAAAGGAGTGCAATTAATGTAGAATAAAGCTAAATGATAGTAGTTGCAGTAAAACACTAATTTCGTGAGAAAGTCTGTAAAACCAAGGTTAAGTATGACTATATCATCATGGATCTAGATCTGGTACAGTTACATAAACTGAACTTTGTGAAATCATAAAATCTAAGCTGAAATATGATCACACTGAAGATTGCCAACACATATAGGCACACGTGGGACAGTGTATTATTATTACTGGAATAAAGACCCGACGGAGGTGACCGAATCCGCGCTTATTTTGCTTATTTCTCAGCAATTACACAATTTCTTCCAGAAACTTATCTCACATGTTTTTTATTCAAACAAACAGACACTTGGGTGGTCATTATATTAGATTCTGTAAAAAGTCATTTTGAGATCATTACCAGAACTGAACTTTGTCATTAGCTTGATCCAAAGTGCATGGTAAAAAGGAAAATAAAAACCAACATGAATATTGCACAGGAGCGATCTAGGAGGAATCTTGTATAGTTGGACTTGAATAAATGAAAACAAGTGCCATCTGGCATTCAAGTCCTACCTATGTCAACATACATGTAGTATGCATCTTTCCTCATAGTAATTATATGCGTGAACTCGTGCAACCATGCACAATGTAGGCTCGTATAAGATGATCTGTATTTGACATTGTTTGCACAAAAGGGCACAGGTGCAAATGGTTTCATGGTAGTAGTGGACAGAAAGAAATGTGGAGATGTGGGGTTCAAATACATTTATACCAGTTTATTATTTTATAATTCAAATTTAATGAATGTTTTAATTATGCTGGTCCAACACAACAGCAAGTGGTGTATGTGAAAGTATTCCAGGGCCCCGTGATACAAAGAGTTGCGATTGATTGATCAGTCACAACCATGGATGGCCAGCAACGTCAGCATCTAAAATTCATTTTTGTTCAAAATATTTCTAGATATGATGTGTATTCATACATTGATTCACCATTCTCTTTTAGATTCAGTGTGATTCTCTATATATGTTTACTAAGAAGATTGTGCAAAGTTTCTGTAGAAAAGATTAAGGTACGGATCGATTTCCATACAGTTGAGATTGATTGGATCAATCATAACTCTTTGTAAGACGGGGCCCAGATCTTAAAGCCCATTTCTCTTTCACAAATGAAAGGGAAAATACTGCGATGTTCAGTGCAATGTTCATGTACCTTCTGTGTGAAATTATTCAAATCAGGTACATGTTACTAGAGGTGCTGTGGCTCAGTGGATAAGTCTCCGGACTGTGAACCACAAGGTCCGGGGTTCCAATCCCATCACAGCAGTAGCGTCTTTTGGCAAGGCGTTTATCTACATTTGCCACTCTCGACCCAGGTGTAGTAAATGGGTACCCGGTAGGAAGGAATTCCTTGAATGCTTGATGCGCCCGATCAGGGTAGCCGTGCTAAAGCTGGGGTAATAGTATGCAGCGCTTAGAAACATTTGTATTAAGCGCTATATAAAAAATTGCATATTATTATATTATTATTACTAGGTCAAATCTTTTGAGACCATGGAAATCTGTTAATGTACATGTAGGAGAAATTGGACTTGGAAGAGGTTTATAACACAAATTTTGCTTGATTTGATCCAAAAAATTTCTTCGACTTATAAGGCTAAGTTTTGCAAAATTGACATGTGCTTCATACTGTAGGCCTACATTGTATGTACTACATGTATTATTTGTTACACCAATAAATACTATGAATGGAAGAATTCCATGTCAAAGTAAACAGAGCCTATCACGTTATTGTGTTGATTGATAACGTACCTTCACCCGTAACCGTTGTTTAATTGTATTTTTACTCATCCCCTTTTATGCGTAGATATCTCCATTGTACGTGAATGAGGCTGTAGAGAGTGATAATCCTGTTCAGTTCTCACTCATAAGAACTGCCGGTCTCTTTGGCACTGTGGCGGTCAACTATCAGGTAAGGCTTTGGGAAGACATGACCTTCGGGATGTGACACACTGACAGCTAGAATCAATTGTCATAGCTGTAGAACGATCAGACATGAGATGATTTATTTTCATCCCTCTTAAGATTGGTTTTAGGTATTGGTGAATCACTCCCTGACCGGTTCTTCACCATCCAACTTTAAAATCGACGGGGAGCATTTCATGAAAGCACTTGTCGGGCATTTTCCCTGACAAGTCCTATCTTATCAGACAGTTACCATAGTAATCGTGCTTCTCAGCCAATCAAAATAGAGGAAAGTTGTCAGATCTGACAACCTGTCCAACATAAATGTTGTTGAAACGCTCCCCGGATGATAGGAAGCCTTTAGACCTGTGGAGCATATCATGAACAGTTTTGTAAGTGATTTTCACTGGCTTTCCTTCCAATCCCAATCCATCCAATCCAAAAGTCATTTGATATAGCGCCTTTTCCTTTCGGTTACAAAGCGCTGCACACACACTACTCCATATTTGTTTTGGCCACTAAAACAACTGTTCTACACCTCGGAATGATCGGTCTAGTCCATGCAATTAATTGTCCACTTAGCAGAATAGATAACAGATAGATTCTTAACATCGCCATATCTCCTCTGTTGTATAAACACGACAGTGGCCTTTTTAGCTGCTTTTTGCTTTTTCTTCACTCCGAAATATTTTTAGAGAATAGTTTTGAGCAAGCAAACTACATGAACCACCTTGAAAAAATATAAAATGAAAGTGTGTGATTTTCCATTACTTTTGTGAATGAATATTGATTATTGGGTTGCATGATAGCACTATTTCGATATTCAATCATTGCCTGCTTCATCTGTGTCCCATGCATCAATTTAAAAGCTGACTAATTTTTGGTCAACAGATTTCCTCCAATATAGGCCTACTTACTTTTTTTTTTACTGCAGATATCAGGTGGTCCGAATGCAGCAAGCAATGACCTTTCACCTGTGACATCATCTGTTACATTCCAAGAAGGCGACTCATCAGCATCGTTCATTGTGTCAGTCCTAGCAGATGAGGTAAAGACAATGAAGATAGATTTTTGTGTTTGATAATTCGCCTGCGATATTGCAATTGGGTTCCACACAATTATTTCTCATGTTCTGTGATCTAGGGCTTACAAACTTGAGATGCTTGATGTGACATGGATTACATACATGTAGTAACAAGATGTATACATTTTCAATGAACTTTCATGAGAATATACTGCACAAACAATGAGAACAAAACAAAATTTGATTATGAAAGTGCTGACTTGATATACATGTATAATAACGAAGTAGAAGATGACATTATGTGGAGCGTTGTGGCCTAGTGGATTTGTCTCCAAACTCTGAAACTGAGGGTTGTGGGTTCAAATCTCAGTCGTGGCATAATATCCTTGACAAGGAATTGATGCACATTGTGCCGTACTCAACCCACGTGAGTAAAATTGGTACCCGGCGGGATAAATTCCCGGCTTTAGCTCCAGTTGCTGCAAAAATCTGGAGCTAAAGCAGAGGAAATATATAGTGTGCCACTGAATAGGCAACTAGATAAATGGCGCCTCATGAATGCTTTATATTATTATCTATAGTTAAATGTGTTATATTAACATTCTTTAATGAAATTTGTGAAGGCAAATGAGTCAGCTTGTTTAATATCAAATTGAAACCGGTGTAACTATTGAGCTGTTTTGATTGATTACTCATCTTTATAATGTCAGTGATGTCGTAATTCATCAAGGAATTAAATTAATTTTATTTAATCATTATTTGTTTTTGTATGACGCAGGTTCCTGAGAATGAAGAGACTTTTAATATTGTATTGACCAGTGTGACCGGTGGTGCTCGACTCAATTCTTCGACCTCGTCTATCCAAGTGATCATAGAGGAGAATGATAGTCCCTTGCGCTTTGCCCAGCCTCTCTACGTCTTTGACGAGGATGCTGGCAATGTCTTTGTCGAGGTCCTGAGAGGATTGGCCGCAGATGGCCAGACAAGTCTTGGTCCTGTTGGCGGTCTGGTCACTGTGAATTACTACCTGACACCCAGTGGTGCCGAGAATTTAGTGGACTATATAGCGACCAACGGCAGTATCATCTTTACAGCAGGTGAAACCAAGATGCCTATCAACATTGTGATTTTACCAGATAGTAACCCTGAACTTAGTGAAGACATTGTCATCACATTGATCAACCCATCTGATAATGCAGTCATTGCTTCTCCATCAAGTACTGTTGCGCGAATCCGTGCAAACGATGACCACAATGGCGTCCTCTCCTTCAATTCTTCGGGATCTCTGTACGTAGTGGTCGACGAGGAAACAACACGGATTGTGAGAGACTTTGTGGTTTTGAGGACGGGAGGTGCCTTCGGAGAGGTGACCGTCGGGTACCGAGTGCTGCTCAACACCTCGCAGACTCAAGAATCCTCTGGCATTGTCCGATTCCAGGATGGGCAGCGGTCCCAGGAGCTCACCATCCCGATTCCTCAGGACAGTGTCCCAGAGGAAGCTGAGGTATACATTGTCCAGCTCTTGCCTGAGACTGTCACGGGAGGGGCCAGGGTTGATGGTGTCATAGAGGGGACATTGGTTGTCCGTGACAGCGATGACGTCTATGGAGTCCTGCAGTTCTCTTCAGACAGTGACCAGTCCATCGTGGTCAGTCCTCAGCCTAGGAAATTGCAGCTCCTCATGACAAGGAGCGGAGGAAGAGTTGGAGATCTGCTTGTCACCTTCAACGCATCATATCTTCTGATGGATGGATCTACAGATGAAACCGAAAGTGAGTGTTTGAACTATTTTCCTGCATTGACATTTTTTGCTCAGGGTGTGATCTTACTGGTTGGCTTAAAAGGGAAATATTCACTGATAAATCATGTATGGAAAGGATTTGTGTAGTATTCTTTCGACAAATCGTTGCCTTCCTGCACAAAGGCTGTTAGCGCGCACTGCATGTTGCCTACCTGCAGAAAGGCCATGAGTATGCAGTGAACAGTGCTTGCTAATGGCCTTTGTGCAGGAAAGCCACAAGCAATCCATGCTAACAGCCCTTGTGCAGGAAGGGGACGAGCAGTGCGCGCTAACGGCCTTTGTGCGGGAAGGCGACAAAATGGTAAAAATAAAAGTTTGATGATGATTATGAGCAATTCCTAGCTGTGTCGTAGGGGTCACTTTTTTTTTATATGATAAAAGAAAAATATATATTTTCTTCATTTATTGTGGTCCTCATTTAGTACCGGAAGAGGAACAAGAACCTAGACTTGACTTGATTACATATCCATTACAATCAATATGAAAAATAGTTATGTGTTGTATGGGACAAATGAGTAACAGAAAAATAAAGAGAGAGAGAGAAACAACAAAAACATGGAATGACCTCTATGGTTTTGAGGAGATTCTTGTGCGAAATAAGCTTCCTTTTAATATTGCGGTTTGATTGGTAAATATGAAGTAAAGTTTTCTCTGTCTTTCTTTTTTTTTTTCCCAAATTTTTTCACCTAGATGTCTTAGAGACTGCAGGCAGTAGTACAACAGTATTCCTTGATGGCACTTCTGTCCATCGCTTTGAGGTTCCGATCCGGGCCAATGCTTTCCTGAGTCTCGGAGCACAGTTCGTAATCACACTGGTGGATGTGTCGCTGCTCAGTCCAACTCCCATCCTGCCACCGACCAGCCCTCGCATCGGGTCAAAGGTCACGGTATCTCTTCCTGTAACAGCGGCTATTGCTAATGGAGAGATTGGCTTTGATACGTTGGGCTTGGTTGTGGATGTACGGGAACCACAGGGCCCAAATCCTTATGAAGTAAGTATTGATCTTATTTCAAATGCTTCATGCAAGTATGCTCAACAATACTAGTCCATGGCACACGCACATTTTTATTCCATGTTAAAAATACATTGGAATTTGTGTCATGCATTTCTAATAAGATCGCATATGTTCAAAAGCAACTTAGAGATATGAAGAAGTGGTACATAATATAGATTTTAGATTGTAGGATTACCAAGTGGGTAAGCATTTCACTAACTTGCCCACAATGGTACTTGGGACTGCACGCAGAAAGTAGCATATGGGACTACACATAAATTTGACTCTGATTAAAGATAAATTCCAGTATTGGTAACGATCTCAAAATGACTTTTTACAGAATCTAATATAAAAATGACCACCCAAGTGTCTGTTTGTATAAATAAAAAATATGTGCCAAAGGATTCTGGAAGAAATTATGTAATTGCTGAGAAATAAGCGCGGATTCGGTCACTTCCTTCGGGTCTTTATTCCAGCAATGATAATACACTGTCCCATGTGTACCTATCTGTGTTGGTGATCTTCAGTGTGAACATTTTTCAGCATAGATTTCAAGATTTCACAAAGTTCAGTTTATGTAACTGGACCAGATCTAGATCCTCAATGATATATTGACAATGAAGCCTGGTTTTACAGACTTTCTCATGAAATCAGTGTTTACTGCAACTACTTTTATTCAAATCTTTTTAAGTTATCTTACGTAGAAACTGCATGAAGCATATACCTGAGTAAACTTTCAAAAATGGATTGGGAGTAGGCAGGATGAATGGATATTTTTAGAAAAAATATATGTTTATTCTTACATGTACTTGCTAGGTTTTTTTTTCAGCTGTTTGTATTTTTTCACAGAGGTAAATATTCCCACTAGAAAACATCAATATTTGCAATGCTTCAACTCTCTCCTCCATACATGTACATTCTCGTTTCTGTAGCTATCACTGAACTTGACCAGAGAGGGTACATCAGGAGAAGCAGTGGTACTCTGGAGGATCGTTGATCCACCAGGATCAGGGAACGTTGCCTCTGATGCTGACTATGGCTTCCCCAACGGATCTGTCAGGTTTGCCCCAGGTAAGGAGAGGCATAACTGATAATTTTTTTTTCATTATTTTTTAAATTGAAATTGTTTTATACATTTGATTGATCTGGGCTGAAACGTGTGCAGTGATTTGCCACATGGTAATGAGCACCCCAGATCATTGTTTCATGTGCTTTGTGTTCAGAACTCTGAAAGAAATCCTATCAGGGTGTTGTGTTTTTGTTGTTGTTTAAGCGATCCATCACAAACCCTTGTCTTACAGGGTCATGGATATTGTTGATGTTCAAGCATCTTGTTTTCTATTCTTTACATGTATGTAGAGAAGGTTGCCAGCTTTGACCGATTGTCTTTTACGGACGTATGGTTAGATCACTGTTGTCCCCGATGTCTTTGGTTTGTCCCACAAGAGAAGATACATCAGTGAAAATGCTTGTCAATTTAGCAATCTTTTCAATTTTAGATATTTTTGTCTCCTTTTTTTCATCATTTAGGTGAGGCTATGCAGGTTCTGACAGTTGAAATCTTACCCGATGAGCTAGCAGAAACAGACGAGATGTTCGGTGTGGAACTATACCAAGTATCACCAGAGAACCAGCTTCTCCGCGCTGGAGACACCATCGCCACCGTCATCATCCTCGAAAATGACAACCCAGGTGGTAGCTTCGAGTTCTCCGCCTCCACAGCAGGACCGTACATCATCTCAGAAGGCGGGGATGTCGTCCAGATCAGAGTGGAGCGTACCGGCGGAAGCCTAGTCCAGAGGAGCGTTCTATTCTCCATCGAGGGTGGCGGAAGCGCAGAGTTCTTTGGTGCCCAGGGCCTGGCAGAGTTTCCACCTGGTGTCCATACCTACACCATCACCCTTGCAGCGGTTGCTGATGGCACCCCGGAATTGGATGAAACTTTCTTCCTGGCTCTCTCCCCGTTTGGCAGCCCTGCCAGCAAACTTGGTAACCGCACCGTGATAGAGATTACCGTCCTTGGCAATGATGATCCCTATGGTGTACTTGAATTCCAAGATGACCCAGCCTTGATCTACATCGATGAGAGCACCAGCAGTAACAACCAAACGGCTCAGTTTGCAGTGGTGCGGTCAAGAGGTACCTTCGGAGAAGCTTCTGTGTCTTGGAATGTGGCACCTGCAGGATCATTCTTTGACCTTGTTCCCACCCAGGGTATTGTCACGTTTGGACCGGGAGAGAGTCTCAAGTACATCTCTATCACAGCTCGCAATGATCAGGTATATTATCAATGTTTTTTTTTTAAGAAGATTAGATTATGTTTTTTTTATATTCCAGTTAATAATGTAACATTTAGAAAATCATAAAAGTTTATTTTACTTTTATCTTTTAATAATTTCTCAGGAATTCTGGTCAAAATGAGTTTTCACATTTTACTCTGACATGTTTCACTTGAAATCTCAAATCAGTTATATGATTCAATTTTATCTCAATCTTTTATTCTTTAAGAACCTATTAATGACTAAGTGACTATATTTTGTAGTTTAGCCTCATTACTTTTGAATCAGAGACCCGAAAATCACATAAAATGAAGCAAAATTTAAAGAAAATTGGTTTGCGTACTATGTCCATTTTCTTTGCCTATTTTTTTCAATGCAAAACAATTTTCGAAAGGAAAATGATCACTAAAATCATTAACTCAGCAGTGAAATGGAATCTTCTATATTGCTGTTCCTTTGATATGAAATTGGAAACATTTCGAATGGCAGAAAAGGATTGATGTTGCCAATTTAAATAAAAGCTGATCAAATAGGTTTCAAATATTCTATTGTTCAATGGTTTTAACAAATTGACATTGTATATCCTTCCTAGATTCCCGAAGGTTCAGAAAGTTTTACAGTCAGTCTGTCCAACCCAACCGGAGGAAGCCGTCTTGGAACCCCTACAACAGCCACTCTCAACATCAATAAGAATGATGATGCTGTTTTCTTTGAAGGTAAACCATGTTCCCATAATTTTGTCTTAAATTGATGCATGCAAAATCTATGCCAGTTCTAGATGTTTCCATAGATTGAACAGTAGACCTGTAAATCAGGGTTTAAAATGCTAAAAGTATGAATACTTGAACTTGTTTGTTTTTAAAAATCTTTTGTAATGATCAAACATCATACACAAATGTTGAATACAATTGTTGACAGTCTCTAAAATGATTTAATTATGTACAATATAGTTTTTGTCATTTCTGCATTTTCATATCATTGTTAAGGACTGATTGATTTCAATTCATTTATTTCCTCAACAGTATAAATACAATAGAAATATAATCAGAATAGAATATACAAGAAAATATCAACATTGTATATCATTTTTGGGAGCCAAATACAAGACCGCCCCCCTTCTGCTCTCACATCCAATGGTAAAAAAAACAACACAGACATTTGCACAATGATGCATTATATCGCCCGATGATGACCATATTGCTGCCATTCTGAAGGCACCAGCACCCACCGACGTGGGGGAGCTTAGATCTGCTCTAGGGTTGACAAATTACTATGCTAAATTTGTTGAGAATTATGCCACAGTAGTAGAACCTTTGAGATGTTTATTACGTAAGGATGTTCCATTTGTATGGGGTGTAGAGCAACAGAATGCATACGATTATGTACAATATAGTTTTTGTCACCTTCCAGAAGGTGCATCTTCTGGAAGGTGCATCATCTTCTGTCATCATCTTCTGCGATATAATGCAAAGATGCACAATCGAATCTCTCCAGGATCAAGCGTTTCCATCGTACCACTGAGCTTTTACAAGAAGCATTTTGTGATGGAAGCTTAGAGCATATTCTCGAGGGAATATTCCGGTGGCTGGAGTGATTCATACCAAAGCTAAGGTCGGAACACGATCTACGGATGCAACTATTTATGTTGTCTACAAGAGGTCTGCATTGTTAGGGCTTGATTTAATTGAGGACCTAGATCTTACAATCAAGGGTGGAAGTGCTTACGTCGATAGCGTAGATGATGTTGCCCCATCGACAACACCAGCAGAGGCTTCCAGTGCATGTAAATCCGTGGAGAAGGAGTTTCAAGATCTCTTTTCGCCGGGTCTTGGCTTCGCGAAAAACTACCAGCATCGTATCAAGGTCAAGCCTGATTATCCACCGGTTCAGCAAAAGCTACGTCGATTGCCGTTGGCAGTGAAGGATCGCGTCTCTCAGGAGTTAAAACGTCTCGAAGAAGCGGATGTAATTGAGAAGGCTCCTCCAGATCAAAAATATGCAATTGTTGTAGTGGATTATCACAGTAAATGGCCAGACGTTGCATGTTGTAACATAGTAACAAGTAGAGTGGTTATCAGCATGTTAGAATCACTATTTGCAAGAGAAGGGATTCCTACTCACTTTGTATCAGATAATGGTACTCAGTTTGTTTCTCATGAGTTTACTGAATTTCTAGAGAAGTATGGTATCAAACACTGCCGATCATCTCTCTACTACCCCCGGGCAAATGGAGAAGTAGAGAGGTTTAACCGTGTTCTAAAATCAAGCATCCAAAATGCTCTGATTGCTGGGAAGAGATGTATGAAGGAAACTGTCCTAGAATTGTTGTTGGCTTACAGGGCAACTCCTCATCAAACAACAGGGTGTTCACCCTCCGAATTGTTGCATGGTAGAAAAATGAGAACTAAGTTACAGGTTCAAAACAAAATGCCAAACAAAACTGACAAACAAACTGAAGAGGTAAAAGAAAGAGTTGAAATGAAACAAAAGAAATCAAGAGAGTATACCGATACGAAGAGAGGTGCAAGGCAACCTCACTTTAAGGTGGGAGACTATGTTCGGGTCCGCAAACAAAGACACGTTCATAAGGGGCAAGTACACTTTGGTTCACCTATAAAGATTGTCAAACAAAAGAACGATGCAACATATCAGTTAGAAGATAGGAGTACATGGAATGCATTTCATTTGTCTCCTTGCCCAGAAAGTCCAGAAAAACAAGAAGTGAGGCAAGATGCTGTAGAAGAGGGGAAGGAGGTAGTGCACCAAGAATTGAGACGTAGTACTCGTAATAGAAAAGAACCAGAGTACTATGGAAATTATGTGAAGTATTGAAAATTAAATTGAGAAACTTGTACTCATGAAGAAATTGCATGACTTATGATAAAATTTAGACAACTCCTTTTTGCAAAATTGAGTTATTCAAAATTGTACGAGGTATAATGTCAAGATTGTTGCTTGAATGCAAATTATTCATTTCGTTCAACATTGAAAAGCTACTATTGTATTAAGTTTGAAATGAGTGTATTGTAAAAATCTAAAGGAAATTCATAAAGTGGAATAACCAGGTGGTGACCTGAATATCTTAACTGTTCATGCACAACATTACTTTGAATAAATTATAGTTGCATCAATGATTGTATACACAACATTCTCCCCCTTGTCAAACTTGAACAGAGTATAGTGGTGACCATAACAACACAAGAAACTTTCAAACTGATTATTCTATGTACCTGCAATATCTCTCCAAACTAAACACATTTGTTTTTGGATAAATTGGAGAAAACCCCCAAAACAAATGTGTTTAGTTTGGAGAGATATTGCAGGTACATAGAATAATCAGTTTGAAAATTTCTTGTGTTGTTATGGTCACCACTATACTCTGTTCAAGTTTGACAAGGGGGAGAATGTTGTGTACAATCATTGATGCAACTATAATTTATTCAAAGTAATGTTGTGCATGAACAGTTAAGATATTCAGGTCACCACCTGGTTATTTACTGCATACATTGTAATCTTACATGTTTAAGTTGAGCTATTGAATTGACTATCGTGCTTGAGCGAAGCCACACCTAAATGTACAACATTGAATTAGACATTAAACGGGACTCAGAGAGTCAAGACTTAATTTCACTATCTCTGTGTCTACATTGGCTCTTATGTTATTTCAACAACATTACAACATTCTAATCTGTAGTAATTGTTGTGGTTTCTGTGTATTGAATACATGCTTTTTTGAATTTTACTAAATATCTAAATACTAATCTTGTTTAGAAAGAATGCCAAGAAGTAAGTTGTATTTTTTTTTCTCCTTAGATCCTGTTAATGTAACTGTAAGTGAGCCTGGTGCCGTGACCCTGACCGTCTTGCGGAACAGCAGCGGAGACACTGCAGCAACCGTTGACTTCCGAACACTACCAGGCACGGCCCTGTCATCCAGAGGCGACTTCGCAGAGACAAGTGGCCAGCTGAGCTTTCCCGTCGGAGTCACGGCGGCCACCATCGATCTACTGATCTTGGAGGATGCAGAACCTGAAGATTCGGAAACGTTCACAGTTCAGCTCTTCAACCCAGTCGGTAAGAGAGGGGTGTTTTGCTTGAAGTGTGGAACTTTATTTGTTTCGTAATACTTTTTTTGTAGATGACATTTTCAAGGATAGGCACAATAATTAAGTAGGATGGGCTCACCCATGGGTTCATATCGTCTCGCGAGTGAAGGATTATCAGTCATACGCACGCGACACACCACTACACTTCGAAAATACAGTGGGCTTTTGCCCACATAAAATATTATGTTTAAATACATATTCCACATCCTGCTATGACACTTACCGAATCATTTAGATCCTTCCGTGACTTCTCCTTGAAGTTTCTTTCTAAAAATATGTATATTTTCTTGATCTTTAGTGAAGATTTTACGGAGATAGAAATCAATCAGCGTTGATATCAATTTTCTCCTGAAGAGGGCGCGCGATTTATATTCATATCAAAGACACGACAAGGGAAAGAATAGGCACCTACACTATTTCACACGCATATCGACGCAAGGCATTACGCAAAGTCCGTGAAGTGTCCAATCTTTTCATTGTATAGACTTTGGTATACCGTATACGTATTATTGACGTTCGTCAAAGCTTGTACTGCTGGTTTCTTTCCAGGCACGTATATTATTTTCATTTTTTTTTATCAGTCATCTTTTTAAATTAATGCAAATGAGTGTTATCATCACCAATAATAATCATTAATTATGTTTTTTGAAGGCATTTCATTAATTGGTGCCCATAATTAGTAAATTAATCATGAGGATTGCGCATTCAAAGAATTTAGATACAGTTATAAAATTACCGAGGAGCTGAATCAAGGTTGTGAAATTATTAGCGCCACCAACGGCCTTCCTTGTATTTCCGTGGAAGAGACAAGCGAAGTCACTTTCGAGGCCGAGGTAAGCAAAATGTGCTTTTTTTATCGGATTATTATTTTATTATTATATTTATATTCAACAAACTCTTGCTACTTACCGGCAAGAGCCCCGGTGCGTAGCGAGAAGGAGCTTCGGCAAATATTACTTCAGCAATGAAGCGATGTTTGCCGACTACTTCGAAATCCAGGGTCAAACACGGTCTATTGTACGAGGTTAGTACATACTAACCTCGTACAATGTGTGAGTGGGATGGGCTAATAATTCCGATGACCCGTGTCCAAAACAAAGTCAATACACTGGAACCCTTTTGGTTTATAGGCATGTACATGTATTCTCATTAGCGTGAGCTGTTGGTCAATTGGAAAAGTTTAAGCTTTCTGAGCAGTCTTTCAACTCACGTCCACAAACCACATGAGGTCCCTGTTTGTAGTTTTAGAATCTATACATCATTTCTGAAATGCTCACTGTTCCTTATTATTAAGAATTCATTGAGATTTCTTTTTGAACCTCTTAGTGAAATGGTCTCCTTTAAAATTGATGTTTGTAAAATGTAGTTGCATAGTGTAAATACAGAAATGCCACATTTCGGAAAATGGAGAGGGAATTTATGATTGGGAGAGTGAGGGCATCTATGATCTACATGAGTGTGTCTTTAAGTAATCTTTGAAAGTAACTTCGGAATTAATAACATGACATCTCATTGTGTCCATGCAGGTGATATTGTAGTTTATGGCTCTGGCGTAGCAACCGTAACCATAGAAGCTAACGATGATCCAGGAGGCGTGTTCAGCTTTCAAGAACCGGTTGAAGATGTTGTTACCAATGAGGAGTCCGTCCTGAACTTTGTGTAAGTGACAAGATGGAAAGAGCGAAGGAGAGAGAACTACGGTTTGATGATCCGAAGTTCTTTTATGCATCGTGTATGTTTAATAAAATGAAAAGTTGGTTGCACCCTGATGGGGGAGGAGGGGGGGGGACAATACAACATTCTTTGTAGATGTGAAATGAACTCAAATGCTGAAAAAAAGCTTGATTGTTGCTCATCCTTCGATTCCCCACAACTATAGTATCCTTTCATACCTAAAAGTAATCCACACCCTTCTCTTTCCACTGTCCAATAATGGGAGACATGTTCCATTCCCAAATCATCAACCTACATGTGTTTTTCCTTTGACAGAATGAAGTATTTGTAACCCTCAACTAAGGTCAGAAAATGGTCATTCATATGTTTGATGTGGATTATTGTGTGCTTCATCCAACAGAGTCGTAAGAGAGCGTGGAAGCTTTGGAATAGTCCAGGTGAATTGGGTCGTGACGACCAACACCTCGTCCCCGCTCTCTGATAACGAGGACTTCGAGGAGGTCGGGGGTTACGTAGAGTTTGCGGCGAGTCAGATCCAGGGAACCATCACCCTCCGAACGCTGGCGGATGGCATCCCAGAGTTCAATGAAAACTTCTTGCTTACGCTGACAAGTACAGATGGTATGTCCAGTCATACTGTATGTTGCTTTCATTACCCAAACATATGAGTCTTTTACTGATTATTGTACAAGTACATCTGGAGTCTGCTTCATAAAGCTGTTCGTAAGTTAAGAGCGACTTTATGAATGAATGGTGATCCTTTTTACGCTCTAAACCATCGCCAATGAATCTACCATTTACCACAAGAAAGGTTCACCAGTCATTCTCAAAGTCGCTCTTAACTTATGAACAGCTTTATGAAACACCCACCGAATATGTTTTCACATGGCATTTGGTTCGATGGGAGATGGACATACATGTACAACAGAGATGAAAGTTTACAAATAATGTACATTAAAGAGAGTGTGAGAATTGTTTAGAATTATAAGAAGTACCTTTGTATTTTGATTTAATATGAAAACCGTGAAAACCAAGAAAGGTTGGTCCATTTTCAAGGTGTGTAGGGATGAACACTAATGCCCAAACAAAGCAATATGCATTATTTGTTTTATTAAATACTGAAGTGAATATTTGTTTTTTGATGAAAAATTGCTTATCTCAAAATCAGGAATGGTTCCAATACTTAATACTCTTTTCAGCCAACTATTGAAATAAGATTGATCCTTGCTACCTGCATGTCTTGAAGATTGATATGAATGTTTCTTTTACCTGGGGCTGTTTCATAAAACTTTGTTAAGAGCGCCTTTACGACTGACTGGTGATCCTATTTTAGGCACCAAATCAAAATCAATTAAAATTCAGTGTATATGCTGTATAATTTACCTCCACAGAGGTTCACCAGTTCTTAAAATCGCTCTTAAATACAAACAGCATCATGAAACGCCCACCTGTAGTGTAATGGATTATGACAGGGACTTTGGCCCATCTTATAAAGAGTTGTGATTGATTAAATTTAATCGCAACTATGGAAGGCCTGCAACGCCATAATTCATCTTGAAGAAGTTAGCATACACACTGTCCAAATCTGTTGAAAAATAAGGAACACCCCAATTACCTAACTAATGCAGCATAAAGAACAATCTTGCTTCTCTTGAGAGGAATATGCTAAGACATTTGTGTTTTGCATGAGAAAACAATTTATGTTAGCTTTGGACATTGAATTTAATCGGTCTCACTCTGTAGCAAGTAGCATCTATGGTGATATCAAACTACTCCAGCAAGCCTTTGATATTTCATCTGCCATGTTCTTATAGTTGAAATTAAAGTCTACTGCATCATGCAAATTTTCTCTCTTACTTGCTGGTATGAGCCACTCTTAGATTTTAAGAGTATGGGCCGTATTCTGAAGTAGTGTTTAACTTAAACTCAGGTTTAAAGTTGTGGTTTTAAGTATGGACAGCCAATGGTTACGAATCACTAACAGTAGAAATATATTTCAGCTCATTTGGCTCTCAAATCATTCATGATTTTCTCGGAAGTATAATAACTATAAATAGATAATTATCCTCACCATCAAAGAATCAGGAAAGAGCACAGTAAACATAAGACACATACAACTGTAGTCACAGACCGTTGGTTTCGGTGATTCACAAAGTGCATATTGCAGAGTCTGAAGTAGTGAGACTAGAGTCACTATGTACTGCAGCTGGCTCTCATTTGACACAGACAAGAGAGTTCTCTCTAGACATGGTTTTTATTCAAGTGTCAAATGCGAGTCTGTGCTTGCACGCAATTCACCACTCACCGATCACTTGATTTCTCCCTTCAGGCGGAGGAAGACTATCGACAAGCCAGCCCCTGTCGGCATCCATCGAGATCTTGGTGAACGACGACCCGTACGGTGTCCTGGCTTTCTCGTCCTCCTCCAGGGAGAAGGACGTCGCCGAGGACTTCTATCCCGGCGATGAGGACTTGGCAACAGCCACCTTTACTGTGCAGAGACTCCAGGGGACGTCAGGGTCTGTTGGGGTGAGTTTAGGGTGACAGGACGTTTGCTCCTGAGACAATTGCACTGGGCATGGGTATCAGAGCAAGGGATTTTATGTGTGGGGGAAAGCAACAATAGATGCCCCCCCTTGAACAAAGGATAATCCTCTGCGCTGACACCCATGGCTCTGGGCTTTATTTTGTATCTCTGGGTTTAGAGACAGAGTTGCAATAAGGTTTTTTTTGTAAGGTTTAGGGTAAGGTATATGGTTAAATTCAGGGTTGAATTAAGTCAATGGATTAGTGTGTGGAATCTATCAAGTTCTATCAAGTTGGGTTGATGATTTACCAGTTTCTAAATGGCATTCAGTTTCCAAGAATCAAAATTTCCATCCCAATTTACTTAAAAAGGTGGAAATAACATTTTCCATTTAATAGTCTTTGTTAATGTGACATGAAAAATATCTTGATTATATATGATAATGGCATTACTGATATTTTGGTGTGGTTTGTTTTCAATTGTACTCAATTTTACTTTCAAGCATTTAAGAATATCTGAAGATGGCAAGGAATTTTATTGCTATACAAAATAGAAAATGACTTATGAATATTTTAGTGAGAAGTTGAGAATTTAGAGGATATAATAATTTTCAGTGAATCGCTTTAAAAAAAAAAATTTTCCGAAACTGCCGACCCCATGACAGGGCATAAATGAAAAGATGAAGAAAAGAAAAAGTTAACATCTATTTTCTTTCTTGACAGGCTGTTTGGGAGCTTTACTCAGATGCCATCTCGGGAAACCTTCCTACCGTCATCGACCTCCTTTTCCTTGGTGAATACAACCCTTCTAATGGAGTAAGTCTTGTGACCGGGGAACAGCGTCAGTACACCGGCACACCCGTCTACTCCTTCAGCGGCCAAATATGTAAGTATGACTGAATGATACCTTTTCATGAGGAGTTTACGATTGCATATTTTTCATCAGTGCTCTCATATTCTGCCTATCTCCATCATCATGTACATTGATAATAATCTGAAAATCTGATGAAAAATCATTGAGAAAGCTGTGTTTCATGCCAAATTGGCAAATTGAAAGTCATATTTACCTTACAAAAAAAAACTGTATGAAAGAAGAAAAAAAATGTTACATGGCAAAAAAATTAGTCATTTTGATAGCTTTGGTGAGTTGTCTGTGAGATACGATTTTATTTCTACTTATAAATGCTTGAGAACAGTCACAAGCCCCTCTTGGTACACAATCCGACTGTCTACTTCTTTCTTTTCTCTATAGTGTCACTGATGACCATACCCCAAGTCTACCACCCCTCCCGCACCGACACCGCTGCAGGTTTTACCCTGAGCGCCTGGGTGCGCCCTAACCAGGGATCCGATGGCTTCATCATCTCAAAGGTGTCTTCCTCTGCTGCCGGTATCACTTACTATGGTCTCAGGCTTGGGACCCAGTCCAGGACCACCTCCCTGGAGCTGCGCTACTCCTCCGCAGCAGTGGTAAGTTTATGTCGCTGAGGTAACAAAACTCCTTATCTTAATTTTATGGAATATGGTTATTTTGTTTGTTTTACGGACTAGAGAATCTATAAAGTGATGCCCTGTGTAAAGTAGCGCCATCTCCCTCAAAAGAAATGAATTCACTACAGTTTGAAGCCAGTAGTATCCCTATCATCATGTTAGGCAATCATGTACATGCATCTTTACTTTCCGGAAGTTGAAAATCTGTTTCTGTTTATGGTAACTCCTGTGGGAACTCGACAGGGCGGCTTTAGCTGGTAAAAACCAAGCTGGTATATAACCCATTACTTCAGAAACATTTTACGTGTTGCCTTAAGTCAGTCGTTGTGGCTGACCGTACAGATGACAGATATTACTCTTGGCAATTTTTATCAAAGTGGAGACAGAGATGGGATTCAAACTCACAACCTTGCGATTAGGGGTCCAAAGCTCTAACCACTAGACCACATGACCCCTATCTCCTATGAGATAAAAGGTTGTGGTGCACCCCCTCCCATCATAGAATAATAAGGATTTGGTGCTGTCTGGGTAGTTTTCATTGATGATACAGGGAAACCTATAAAATTTCAATGGAGACTACAAAAGTGGTCCGTACGACCAGGGTCCAGTAACACAAAGCTTAGCGATTGATCGTCTACTTGAGACACGAGTGATCATACATTGTAGTCAATGGAATCAATTGTGGAAAACTGTTCAATAATTAATCGTTAACCTGTGTTTTACGGGATCCAGGGGTCAGCAGCCCAGAGCTTAGCAAAGGTAAAAAAATATCTTCACGATTGCTTGCATTGACCGCAATGTACAATCAATCGTAAAAATCAAGCGTACATAACAATCGCTATCCATTGTGTTACCGGGCCCAAGTGGTCTTTATGGACATGTTCCTATAGTACATGTTTTAATTGGGAAAACTATTCAAGGAAAGTCAAATGAGGCCTTTATGGACATGTGACACTATTATACAGGTAGCCACTAAAGTAGGCATGACTGTATTTATCTGCTTCTCTTGCTTCGATAATTAATATGTTACAGGTTGCAATCACAGGGAGAAAGAAAGCTTTATCTTAAAAAATCATTCAAAATTTCACCAAAAATTTATGCAGTGTGATATGTAAATGTACTTATTTTCTGAATGAAATGGCTATGGTTTAGCCTTTTTTAAAATACATTTCTTTACGTTGAAATTATTCTTATTGTTTGTTCATTTTACCTAAAATGCTTTGACAATTTACATAATTCACTGACACAATTTTGTTTTTATTGCATTTCTGAATTCCTAATATATAAGATATATATTTTTTCAGACGAACTCTGTCCTGGGAATAACTCGATTTGATTTGGAACTTGTTGACGGTGCCTGGCACTTTGTAGTAGCCACGGTGGATAACCAGAGGCTTCGAGTCAACCTGTATGTTGATGGTTCAGCAATCGCAGAGGATCTGTAAGTATAATGTGGAAGGATAAACTGATCAAAGATACTGCTTTTTGTGATAAAAGTGAATTGAATTCAACTGAACTGAATTGATTTGATTTGTTAAACATTGATAACATTGGTATTTGTTTGCATATTAAATACATGACTTCTTGTGATTGCAAAAATACAACAATACATATCAATGATTGCGAGTTAAATGTACATTTAATAAACCTAGGTTTAACCCAAGTCTACAAGAGAATTCTAAACCATATCGAATGCTGGGCTCATAATATTTTTCCATAAAATATCTGCTGCAATTAAAATTTATCAATAAATTAATTAATACTAAATAGGTTCATTATTGCGGATTGAAATAATCGCTAGAGGGTATTCAGTTGTCTCGCAATCTACTATGGTCAACAAGGAAATTCGTGATCACTCTCGCAAAAAGTGTTGCAGCGGCACTCGAAAGCTCATGAACTTGTAAGCTAGTGAACACTTTTTGCGAGAGTGATCACGAATTTTCCTAGAAAGCCAGTGAACACTTTTTGCGAGAGTGATCACGAATTTCCTTGTTGACCATAGTAGATTGCGAGACAAATGAATACCCTCTAGCGATTAAATTAATCAATATTCATAATATTTTTGTATTTTCACATTCTTCTCATTTCATTACTCAGTTAATTTTTTGACAACTTTTTGTAGCAGGATAAGATTGAGTTTTTAATTGATGAATGAGTGGACAACTGGCACTCCATAAAAGGGTGGTCAAAGTTAATTCAGGTTCAACTAAACCAGGGGCTCGTCTTACAAAGAGTTGCGATTGATCGGATCAATGGCAACTCTTGCAACTATGAAAGCCAGCAAAGTCGACCTATTCAATGCATGTTTGCTCAAATTTTTTTCTAGATATGAATTTATATCCACAACTTAATTGATTTCTTGACAGTTTGGTGTGTTCTCCTTCTCCTTTGTTTACAAAGGACATTTTGCAACTTTCCTGTAGAAAAAATTATGACACTGATGGATTTTCATAGATTTACGATTGATTGGTTCAATCATAACTCTTTGTAAGATGGGGCACTGGGCTATCAGAATATCATCCAAAGGGGTTAACATTATCCTACAGGGTATCAAGCTCGCGTGAGAATTCTATTGATAGAATTCTTTCTTGCTGTTGCTTTTCTGTACAGTGTTCTTGATGATGTGGTACTGGACGGTGACGGTCAGATGTATGTTGGAGCTTCTCGACCTGGGAATGAGCTCTACACCGGGATGCTACAGGATGTCAGGATATACAACAGTGTTCTTCAAGAGAGGTGAGAAGTCAGCCGTCATACCAAATTAGAACGATGCTATCAGTACTATCATTCAATCACACTGGGAGCATTTCATTAAAAGACTTGTCAGATGTTTTATCCAACAAATCTCCTTTTATCCAACAGTTATCATAGTAACAGTTCTTAGTCAATCGAAATGAAGAAAACTTGTTGGACAAAAATGTTGATGAAATGATCCCCATGTTTTCAATCAGGTTAAGTCCTGACTGCGGGCGGTGGGCAAGTTCACCCCGCACTCACAGAGCTTACCAAATCATAAGATTCAATGGCAAAACCTTGGCAGGATTATATCCATTGTGCGTGCTTCTTGTGCGCTCATGAGCTAAACACTAGTAAATGCATCGGCCAGATGATCTCTGAACTCACTGGTAATTGTCTTTGTGAGAATTTGATTTTAGCTATAACCCATGAGGCACACTGACGTTCCTTTATAAGTCTTGTATTCTTGATGCAAACAAGGTGCGTTCATGCAATGTAAAGTGTGTCATTTAGTTTGAAATAGTGGCAGAGATATGTACATGTAACTTTGCAGCACTATATTGCTTTTGCTAATGCATTTGCTAAAGCTCTTAAAATCACATTTCAGTATTGACTTTCGAGTCATTTGTAAAATTGTAACTTTAAAGAAGAGCTTCGTGAAACCACACCTTGAAATATTCTCTTCCGTGTTCTGTTTTCCAGAGAGATGATGGAACTCCGAAACAACCCTGTTGCCCAGGATGTCACTCCCATCTCAGGGACTGTGACCTTTGCCCCCGGTGTGACCTCTGCTGACCTGGAAGTGAACTCGGTACAGGATGTGGAGGACGAAGGGAACGAGGTGTTCACCCTGTCCCTCATGTCTGCCAGAGGGGGCGCTGCACTCAGCGACGGTGGAGATGTGGCTTTACTCTCAGGTAACCGATTGATCCAAGTGAATATTTAGGAGATTTTGAATTTGTTTTGGTCAAAACGTAACATTCTAATTCAGTTCTATGTTTGTATGGACTTTGAAATTATTATTTTTTTTCTATGAAAGTCTTTCATCAATATTTTTTTCACAAATAATCAAATTCAAAATGTACAGTGAATGTAATACATCACACACAATATAACACATGTCTAGGAAACAAAATTTGAATAAGCTCGATGTGCCTTGATCCATCAACATTAGTATTATACGAAGATAGTTCCTGGGTTGTTTATGATAGCTTTGCCTTGTTTATACATAAAAGATGGGATTAATTTTATTACACATATCCAATGGATGTCTATGGAAAACCATATATGAAAGAGTTGCGATTGATGATAAGATCAATTGTTCATGTTTAAGGAGCCATCCATATTTGATATCTGTATGTTTCATGAAATTCACTGTGTTTTGATTTACCTCACTAGTCTTGAAAAGTGATAATGCCAATGGACTCTTCGGGTTCTCTGGGCCATGCACTTCCACAAATGCTTCAACTTCCTCCGCGGAGGCCCTTCGTTTCACCTGTGGGGTCCTCCGTTCCCGTGGCGACCAGGGCATTGTCACCATTCCGTGGGAAATACGCCTCCAGCCCACAGATACGATCGCAGAGGATGACTTCGTTAATGCCTCGGGCACTGTCGTATTTGGGAATGGTGTCAGGGAACAGGTATTATTTTTGCACATCTGTGAATGAGGCATTTTATAAAGTTCCATTTATAGAGATGAGTTTATTCTTTATCAAAGATAGAGGGTTTGAATCCTACACTTGGACGTTCATTTTCTTACTCAAAATATACATTCATTGTGTGCTGTAGTTAACCCAGAGGAGGTCAGTGTGGACATGGCAGGATTTGTTCCATGAAGAGCAGAGAGCTTAGTAGCTACTTGGCTGCTTAAATGTATCTCACTTCTGAGGCCTCTGATGGGCTAGTGTTAGGTGCTGTATGTAAGCAAGTACACTTATAAATGATGAAAGCAAGTTTAATGACCATGAACTATTGGCACTGGTTTATATGATCATCTCTGAGCAATCTATTGTTACACATGTAGACTGGGGGGTGTTTCACCAAGATATAAGTAGGACTTAAGAGTTGCAATCAAATGCTGACGCATACATGTACATGATATGCAACATGCAATCTTAGTTTTCAATAAGCAGTAGTGCGCATCCTCTTGGTATTGTCTGACCAATGCGGTCATGCCTTTTATACCTCACGCAGCTAGGAATTTAAGTGTGACTCTAAATCATACTTAAGTCTGTACGTTATTATTGCAATTAGTGTTCTTAAACTTCGAGCTATGACTGAAGAATGTTTCTTAAAGTTGGCTCATGATTTGATGGAAGTCTGATATAGATGTTTTATCACCTTTCAACTTCCTTTCTTTCTAGACTTTCACATTCACCACTGTGGATGACCTGGCTCCGGAAGTGCTGGAGGAGTTCATAGTCTACCTGCTACCCGACCTTCCACTCTCCGATGACGGTCTCATCGGATCGACCAACACCAGCGGGGCCAGCATCGATCCCACCGCTGCCACCAACATAGTGGCCATCCCGTCCAGCGACAACCCGCACGGTCTCCTTCAATTTTCCGTCGGCCAGCCACCAAATCAGACCGATCCCCTCCTGTCTCCTGATCTGGGCCTGGTGGAGACCACGGTGAGGGAGGAGGAAGGTGTGGCCAGGCTCCTTGTAGTCAGAGCCCAAGGGTTGCTGGGGGATATCACGGTGGAATGGCGGACTGTGGATGGCTCTGCTGTGTCTGCCGGAAAGAATCCGATAGACTTTGTGGTAGGCTAACAGCTTTCATTTGGTTCTTTGAATGTAGCGTGTCTCAGTTGTGTCTGATAATCACCTGCATTTTATTGTTACTATTTTTTATAAATTGGCAATAAAATAACTTCTTGTTTGTCATATTTTAAATGTACTTCATTTGAAATACATTTGGCGTTTTGAACCCAGTTTAATTTCTACATGTACCCTTGTTTTCTTGCCAACTATCCCTTTATGCCCTTTATGTCTATTGATATTCTCTACAAAGGATAAAGAAAAGGAATGAGATTTTAAACCAATATTAGAAAATTTTGGCAAGGTCAATTATCAATTAGAATGGAGGATTAATATGAGACTTTTTGCATCTTGATTTTCCATATTGCTTGCAACGATGACTTTTTGTTGTTGATATCTCTCTTGCTCAGTATTAAAGCAACCTATTTTTGTGTGTGCAAAACCCATGGCCCATATTCTGAAGTCAGGGGTAACTCAGACCACAGCCTAACACTGCAAAATTATGGGGAGCCAAATGTAAAAAAAAAATGTTTATATTGTATACATGTATTTCTTATGCTTACTATTTTGTTTCCTTTTGCTTTCATAATGAAGAAAAATAATACTTCAGTTATCATTCCAAGACAATTATGAACAATTTAGGTGTCATTCAGGAGTTAACAAAAATTGAATGTGTACTGTAAGGGATTTGTGCTCTAATTGGCTTTCCATAGTTAAACCACAACTTTAAACTAAGGTTTGATTTAAACCCAAGTTATGTATACATATACATATTCATAATAATAATTATACATAAGATTTATATAGTGCACTTTCAATTTTGATTAGATGCTCAAGGCGCTTCAGAGAAGAACAACAAAAACTATTTACATATACATGTAATACATGTCTGAACAATAAGTCAATGTCTATCAAAAAACACTTTTATACAGGTGTGTTTTCAGGTTGCCATTGAAGGGGGTCACAGAAGTCTGGGTTTTCAAACTGTGGGAGAGAATTCCACAGGCTAGGTCCTGCATGAGCAAAGGCCCAACTTTCTGTGACGTATTTGAAAAATACTTTTTTTTCCTTGCTTTTCATTTTTTTTATCATAGAGTGCAGGAGGCACCCTTCAGTTCTCCGACCAGCAGCGCTATGCCTTCATCTCCATCAGTATTGTAGATAATGATATCGCAGAACTTGAGAAGTCTTTCCAAGTTCAACTTTCAAGTCCTACAGAAGGAGGTAAGCATTGTTCACTTTTAACAAGCCATCGGCACCAAATTCTGGCCAACATATTCAAGTGGTGGACATTATATCTTAAGGCTTACAATGACAATAATGTTAGATCTACAGCTATTTATCTGTTCCATTTTTTTGTCAAAGAAGTCAACATTCTTAATCACTACCGTACTGAGGTCATGTTTATTCTAATGATTTTAATTTTTTTTTTAAATTTTGTTTCAATGGGTAGTGTGTCGTACAGAAATTTATTCACTTGATGTAAAGTACATGTTCTACTTTAGCAAGAGTATCTGTTAACGTTTTTGTCTACTTTAATGTTGAAAATTGATCTTTATTTGTTGAAGTATGTTAAAGTTGTTCAGATGAGATTGTTCACTTTATTTTCAACTTTATCTCATTTCAACTTCACCCTGTCTCAATAAATACTGTATACTTAATTCACAACCAGTCAGGACCTTTAGACCATAAAGCATCTGTTTTTTTTTATTATAGAAGTTGAGTCAAACATGCTTTAGGTAACATGAATCTTCAACACAACATTATTATTATTATTATTACTTATTATTTGTACTGCGCTTTTCCCATTAGGCCCAAAGCGCTTACAATGAATAAGATGTACTATTTTAAAAACTACAAAGTATTAAAGAGATGAGTTTTCAATGACTTTTTGAAGATTGCTAATGATGGAGACTGTCTAATTATTAGTGGCAGGTTGTTCCAGGATTTTGAAGCCGACACCGTAAAAGTTCTGTCACCAGCTAATGTACGAGTTAATGAATATGTGAGGCGAAGGTGATCACTGGCTGATCTAAGAGCTCTAGTTGGTCTATACAGATTCAAGCAGCTACTTAAATACTGTGGAGCCTGTTTATTCAGTGTTTTGTAGACAATCACGAGTAATTTGAACGTAATTCTCTGTTTAAAAGGAAGCCAGTGAAGAGAATTAAAGAGTGGTTGGGAAGAATGATCCCGGGAAACCTGTAGAATTAATCGTGCAGCCCAATTTTGTAGTCGTTGAACACGGACTAATTGATTAGAGGGAACATACATGTATTCTAAACAGGTTTTTTTTTTTTTTTTGGGGGGGGTGCATTTTAATTTTAGAAGTTGAGTCAACATGCTTTAGGTAACATGATGCATGAATCTTTAACACAATAAACATGTATTCTGAACTGATTTTTATGATCTGGTTCGATCTCAATGTAGATGAATTATTATCATATGGTTATAACCATACTAACAGTGATTGTCCGGCCCTGCCACCGACCCTCCCATTCCTGCAGTACTAAATCATATTTAATATGCCTTGTATCCCATACATTACATGAACATCATCCTACTATGATTAGGCACAGGTAAGCATTTTGATGCAAAAAAAAAAAAGTAACAGAAGGATTTGTTGGAAGCTTTTGCTTTGTTGCCGGTTATAACTTCATAATCATAATCATAAAAATGAATCTGTTGAAGCTGCTTTGTATTAATTGACATGCTTTATGGATTGCATTTTACCGTTTTGCCATAACATTTTTGCTCTCATTGCTATTTTCATCTGTTTAGCAACTTCCTAGATTTCTCCTATGTAGTCCTACTCATTCTCTTGGATGTATTTTTCCCCATCAGATTGAAGTGCATTCAATTCATATTTGTGCTTGCTTATTCAAGGAATAATGAAGAAAAAGAAACTAATGCATTTTATCTCTCCTTTTTTGCATTTGATCTGTAGTACATATTTGTACGTAATTATAAAAAGTTCCATGGGTTTGTCAGGTAACAATGTTAGGTTATACTGGTATGTTGCATAAACAAATAAAGCTGTGTGTCTGTTATTGATTCGCTTAGGAAAAATGCCAGAAATTAATTTGGAAATGTGTGAATGTTTAATAAGATATTTTTTTGCATTTTAATGTCTGATGTTAAGGCAGCAATGCATTATTTCAGCTTTATGTTATGGTGATTCAAAAGCTATTATGGTAAAACCTGAGTAAAAGGGCTCAGCAGAAAATTAAAATCAAGAATTCTATCGAAGTTACAGATAGGCATACCAAAGTAGCAATATTCTATTAAGTTTTTATGTGAAAAGACGTATAAAGTAAAAAAATAGCTTGAAATAGGATGGGTTTTAAAATATGTGATTACATAGCTGTCATATATATGTACATGTATATCTAAAATTTGGTATTACATGAGCAATCTGGATTCTGGAGTATTTCCAAGAATAACAGAAACATATTTTCACCTATTAAATTTGCATTCAATAAGCTGCCATTTTCATTTTCCATCATCTACCTACATGTACATGTGGGTCGAAAAATATAAAAAGTTGAATTTCCCAACCTACTCTCATGTCTTTTGCTCTTTTCAATACAACTGTCATTGCTTCATTTGAAAAATTTGTTGCATCTACCAAAAGTTTGTAGGTTCATACAGATTTCAAAATTTAAATTCATTTTGCTCCTCAGTAATCATTCAGAGCATTATTTCACCATTTTAGGAGTTGAGTCATTAAAAAGAGAGCCAGATAAATCATACAAATTAAAGACCATCATGAAACTCCTGCATGCTTCCAGTTCATTTGTAAGCATTTAGTTTTGTAGGAGCCGTTTGTCTCATATTTTTGAATAACAACCTTTGCAGATGTACATATTTATAATTGTAAATGCCTGATGGTTGCATGAGAAAAGGTGCATGGAAATGTTATCTGTTATTTCTGAACTTGTCAGCATACTGTATTCATCAAATCATGTTCATACTTAAATATAATTTTTGTGATTTACTGGCCCTCAAGAAGGAAAATTTGTAAAACATATATTTGCCTTTTTTGCCCTTTATTTGCTACATGTATCTATGTACGGCAGTTTAGGATGTTTGGTTGTAGAATTCAAAAGAATGTTACCACTGTAAAAAAAATATATTAGCATATTACCTTGCCCCCTAAATCCTGCTCTTTGCTTTCATGTAGCCAATTTCCAAATACTAACATATCACCTTTATCCATTGTCCGTCCTTATCAGTTTGTGGAAGAGAAATGAAATTATTCATATTGTTTACATAGTATTTACATATTACGATGTCCTCAATCTTATTGCGCAATCAGTGTTTACTTGTTCTTTAATTCCGAGTTATTTTGATATTTTCTCAGCTCAAATTGGACCAGCCTCCACAATAGAAGTAGTCATCCTCCCGTCAGATAATGCCTATGGAACGTTTGAGTTTGATTCACAATCTCTGTTTGTGACGGTTGAAGAGCCTGAACCTCTCCAGACTAATGACGTCACCTTGCAGGTTAGTTCATTGTTCAATCACTTAATTGAAAATAATCTGACTCGGCAGAGGAGGATCCAGAATCGCCATCATCATTATCTTTAGCTTCGTCATCATCATCATCATTATTTGCTTCATCATCGTCACCGTCTACATCTTCATCATTATTATGATCATCATCATCATCATCATTGGTTTCATCGCCGTAGTCATCACCATTATTAACATCATCATCATTAACCATCATTATCATCATCATCACCATCATCCTCATCGATACCATCACTATTGACTTCATTGTCGTTGTCATTGTTGTCATCATCACTGTCTTCATCATCTTCATCATCATCCTGTGTAGAATAGGGTTACCGTCTATTGCAATATTCTCATACAACGAGGTAAACCCTGGTGTAGTCGGCCACCAACCAGAAATAATACTTCTACCATCTTAAGAGTGATCTTAAGACCAATCATCGTCATTGGCTCCATGATGATGATGATCATCATCGTCATCATCATCATCTTCATCATCATCGTCATCATCATCATCATCATCTTCATCATCATCATCACCATCATCATCCTGTGTAGAAGATGGTTACCATCTTCTTAGCTCAGAACAAGTTTAAGACCAATCATTAAATTATGAATGATTTTGATGAATTTCAACTCGCCGGTATAGCCTCGGATGCTATTCTGTCATTCACTTGCCAAGTACTGTTAGTAGGTAACCAAGTTTAAAGTAAGTTCAAAATACTTACTACATCACTTGCAATACACGTACATGTGGTTCTTGACCTATCTTCATCTTCATTTTCCCAGGTGATACGTCTTGGTGGAGCACTGGGTGAGGTCATGGTCTTCTGGTCGGTGACCTCTGACCCCATGAACCCTAATGCCCTCGTCAGCAGCGACCTCGTGACCTCTTCTGGCAACGTGACCTTTGATGTGAATCAGATGACAGCTGAAATTGTGATAAATGTTCAACCTGATAGTGTAAGAATCAATCTTTACTGTTGTTATTTTGTATTTGAATAAAAGGATTTTACATTCGAAGTTTATTTCATGGTTTTGTCATAGATATGTTAAAGTGCCATTTTGTAAAAATTTTCTCTTAATGTGATACCCTGATTTTAATCAAGGTATTTAAATTGAATCTGAAATCTTGCTGACAAGAATCTGTTGGGACTGTACAAAATCTGTGGGCATGTCATGGCCCTGTCTTACAAAGACTTGTGATTGAGCTGATCGACCACAACTATGGAAAGCCAGCAACGCCACCATGTAGAATGCATGCTTGTGCAATATGTTTTCAAAATATGATGTATATTCATACATTCAATGTTTTCTTGACAATTCAGTATGCTTTTCCCTGTTAAAAATAAGGCATCTACCAGTTTCATGTAGAAAAAATTATGACATTGATGGATTTCCATATAGTTGAGGTTAATTGGATCAATTTAACTCTTTGTAAGACGGAACTTAGATTTCAGTAATCAATGGAAAAATGACAGACTCTTAACTGCTTGGTTATCTCCGTGGCATACATGTAGGTTCCCGAGTTGGATGAACTATTCAATGTCAACCTATTCATGGCCACCGACGGTCAAATTGGCAACGCTTCGCAAGCAGTGCTGTTAATCAGTGCTAATGATGATCCGTATGGAGTGTTTGTGATGGACCCGCAGTCCCGAGTTGTCATGGCAACAGAAGAAAGCACTGAAGTGACTCTACAGGTAGGTACAAGTAACCATTTAGGTAGGAGATTATCTTCTAGGCACAGAGGTATGTAACAAAGATTAAATAATCTTATTATTAATTGTGGCGTTGTGGCCCAGTGGATTAGTCTCCGGACTTTGAAACAGAGGGTCGTGGGTTCAAATCCCAGCCATGGCGTAATTTCCTTCAGCAAGAAATTCATCCACTGTGTGCTGCACTCGACCCAGGTGATGTAAATGGGTACCGACAGGAAGTAATTCCTCAAAAAGCTGTGTGCGCCTTAATCGGTTGCCTAGCTTAGCCGGGGTAATAATAATAGCAGTGCCTATTTTAAAGCGCCATGAGCACCGAAAGGTGGACCTGTGTGCTATATAAGTAGCCACCATTATTATTATTATTAGTATTATTATTAATTGCGCAATTCCATATGAACAATGTAACATATACATCCTCTTATTCCACACAAAGATTTTTCATAGTCTTTCAAAAGCATGTTTAAAGCAGTGTTTGATAAAGTCAAGTTACAGTGTACATATGACGTTATGATTTTCTTGAATGTGAAGTGTCAAAATGAGTCTGGGAAACAACGATGAAAGACAATGGCTTGCAAAACAGTGATCTCCCTTGATAAGACATCTTAAAATCTTGTTATGGTAAAATATCTTCAGCAAATTATGATCTGTTGCATATGCATGTATATATGTATGATTCAGTCATATATTATTTAATTGGAGAATGGACATTTGTTTATATTCTGCCTCCTGAAAACATCAATTGTTGATTTTTGACATGTTTGTATATTTTCTTCAGATTTTGCGAGACAGAGGCCAAGATGGAGATGTCCAAGTGATGTATGCCACTCTGAATTTCAATGAAGAGCTTACCAACCTTCCAGCACATGTTAGGTAAGAACCCCTTTGGATGCATGGGTGCTAGGAGCACCCCCTGAATTTTTTTTTGGGGGGAGGGTGCAGCTGATATCAACAATACCTGGAATATGAAATGATGTGACTTTGCTTACCGGGTAAATTAACTTGACTTAACCTTATTGTAGTCATCTTGGTACTGTACTAAGTGATTGTACGCTTATGTTGAACAAGTGTTAATTTCAGAATATCAAATATATCAATAATAAGATTAATTATAGTGGGACTTTTGCCAGAGGATAGAAAGTGCAACTTTTATCACCCAAGCTTTAGCTCGAACTACCGCTTTATCGACATCACTTAGTGCATTCAAGGAATCAATCCTACCGGTACCGATTCACCTCACCTGGATGGAGTGCAGCACAATGTGGATGAATTTCTTGCTGAAGGAAAGCAAGCCATGGCAGGGATTTGAACCCATGACCCTCTGTCTGAAAGACGAGAGAGAACCACTAGTCCATGACGAGCCCACATAAGGCTATCTTTCTAAAATAATTCTCTTGTTTCAGGAGAGCCGAGGAGGGAGAGGACTTTGTAGCGACGCAAGGTATGGTGTTGTTTCTGGCTGGTCAAGAGACGGCCAATGTCACCATCCAGCTTCTCGACGATGCCATTCCCGAGACGGAGGAGAGTGTCTTTGTCTATATCATCAGTGCCACGATTGTCAATCCTGCTCAGAACAACCCAGGTAATAGTTAGAACTCATTTGAAAGAGATGTAACCATTTTTGGGGGTCATTCTATTGGAATGAATTAATGCATAAGTGAATGAATGAATGAGTGAATGAGTGAATGAATGAATGAGTGAATGGATGGATGAATGAATGAGTGAATGAATGAGCAAATGGATGGATGGATGGATGAATGAGTGAATGAATGAGTGAAATGATGGATGGATGGATGAGTGAGTGAATGAATGAATTAATGAGTGACTGAATGAATGAATGAATAATGATGGGATGGATAGACAGAGAGATGAGTGATTGAATGAATAAAGTAAAAATATAAGAAAGATACATGTAAATGATTGGAGAATGAATGAGTGAATTACTGATAATTGGCTGCATTAATAAAATGTGAGAAATTAAATGAAAATGAATGAATCAGTATATGAATAAATACCGAATAAATATATTATATGAATACATTATTTGCAAATCATGTATCTTCTAATTTACAGTGGCAAATTCTCCCAGAGTTGGAACTGAGAACATCGGTGAGGTGAAGATCATCGCCAATGACAATGCAAATGGCGTTCTACAGTTGTCGTCAGATCAAGTTTATGTGATGGAGGGACAGACCCAATCTGTTATTAATGTCACTCGATCAGCCGGGACATTTGGCACTGTAAGTTTACGCACCAAACACCTTAAAACCTTAAACTCTTTTGTGTTTCGATTGCATCAATACACAACCGTAGATGTGTTTCATTTGCATTGTTTGCACAACCACATACTATTGTAATTTTCGTTTTGTTTTTAATATATTCACTTTCAAAACCACTAAAAATAAAAATCAATACATTCTGATGCAGACACAGGAATTTCATTGAAAATAAAAGAGAAGAAAATCAATAAAACCCTCCTCACAAAAAAACAATGGTCAGGTTCATTGTTAGAAGTTGTGACACATGGTACTTATTTGAAATAGGCGATTTTGTCAGATATACTTTGATCAGTTGGAGATTTACTCCCTTTTATTTTCATTATGGTATGAGCAATTTATGTCAGATTGTCATGAGTTTGGTATGAATACAAACAAATCATGCCAATTACACAAGAAATAATAAAAAAAGGGCCAAAGTTTTTTAATTAGTGATCCAATAAATTTACTCATGGCAAGAAAGCCCATAAAACAAGTTTTACTACACAACATGTCCTGTCTATTAAAATGTTTAGATAAAATTTACAGCCTTCTAAAGAACAGAGTTTTACACTACATGTGCATGTATTTAGAGTTCACTGGGAGCTGCTACAATAATGCAACACATGGGGTTTACAGGTCAACATATGAAGGGTAAAATGTGGATAAAGTCTTGGTGCTTAAGTCTTTATAATGTAATAACGTACCTCCCACTCTGAATAGAGACTTGCAGGTAAATATAGGTCTACATAATGTAATAATGCACCTCCCATTTTAATAGAGACTTGGCAATGTACATCAAAATTACTATCTCAATGTGTAGGTAAAGTTTTCCACTGTTAGTCTACATAAATACTTTAACTGAGATATGATCTTGATCTATTTAATTTTCAGTAACTGACATGGCTAGTTCATGCTACGTTAGCATGAATGCTTGTAAGCAAGAATGCTTATAAGCAAGTACCAGTAACCAGAGGACTGAAGGGACATGACAATGAGAATAAATGCCTCACCAAAGGGCGCTAGCACAAGTTTGAATCAAACCAAGGTCCCTGGTTTCTGAACCCAATGCTCGACTGACTAAGCAAACACAACTTAATATCATCACTTTTCTCTATGATGATATCCTTAATCTCGATTCTTAAGATGATTTCTTTAATGCCTAACCATTCCAGGTGACCGTCAAATTCCAAACCATCCCTGGAACCGCAGAGGTCGGAGTTGATTACTCGGTGACTTCAACCGACGTCATCCTGTATGACGGCGAGACGACCAAGCCCCTCCCTCTAGAGGTCATCAATGACCAGACTCCGGAGGTCGCAGAGACATTCAGGGTCGTCTTGTTGGAGCAGATTACAGGGGGCGCTGTTCTGGGGTCACCGGATGAGGCAGAGGTCATTATTGAGCAGTCCGATGACCCATATGGGAACTTTGGTGAGAAGAATTGCACTGTATGAAAAAAACAAAAAAAAATTGTCATCGGATTCAGTAAAGCAATTTGCCTTGGATGTTTTAGTCTTTTGAGACAATGTTTGAAGCTTTCACTGATATTACACTAAATGAAATGAATCGATCAGTCATGAGTTTTAAATTGTTGCTCAGAATCATCAGTTTTACCATTATTACATTATGAAAGTAGGTAGAGGCGGTAAAATTATTGAAATAAAATACATCTAGACATACTGGATATAAATAAAAGAAAATTCTTGGTGTCGTGATATGTTTAATAATAAAAGTTTTTTTAATACCTACGCACAGAAATATTATTGAATCAACCAGGATGAAGTAGCATACATTAGAACCATCCCAAATATTTGGAAATGTGTATTGTTTCCCATACATAATAAAGTAGTTTAATTGAAAAATAGAGTTGATTTCAGTTCCATTGGATGTTCATTTCATATGTGTAGATAGAAAGATAAGATTTATTGACTCTATCGACCCCCTCTCGGGGTATGAGAGTACAAACCTAAAAACATATTTACAAAAGATATTCAAATATCTGAATAATTATTCTCTTATGAATTTCATGTAGTAAATTTTTTGATAATTGGAAGTGATTTTACAAAGAACTTGAAATAATTGGCCCCTTTGCTTGTTTTTTTTCCTTCAGGATTTGGATTTTCTAGTCAGATTGTGACTGAACCAGAGGAAGGAGAGACAAGACAGTTGACGCTCAGCGTCATCAGGAGTGGCGGTACCATCGGTGTTGTGGCTGTCGAGTGGCAAGCAACAATCAATGGTAACAACATGTTATATTCAAGTTGAAACACCTCACTGAAAACTGATCCTGATCCAATTGATATTATGTGAAAGACCATAGTACGGATTGCAACAAACTTAAATTTTTGGAAGTGTCGATTCTAGAAAAAAATTCCAATCTTAAACTGATTATGTAAAAAGTCTTCTTTTGATGATTTTGTATTTGGCATACCAGGCGGAAATTAACTTCTTTTATTTTGATATTTCATATGCTAGTTATTATATATTTTCAACTACATGTAGATGTGGAAAAGGATATTTATCATTTTCATCATTTCAAAAGAAATTAAAATATCAGCATGATAGTAGACTTGTTAACTGCAAAAAAGGGGCTTACCGCTGCATTTTTTAGTACAAATGTCCCACTTGGCACAAATGTTCCTTGAGTCAAAAGAAAAAGATTCATCCAAAGAGACACGCTGCATCTATGCAAATAAGCAAGTAATTTGCATAAATTTGCATATTATGTCGATATAGTAAAAACAAGTAATTCAGAATAAATATTTCAACAGAACTGCCCTAAAATTGGAAATAAAGACTTAGGGTAAGACAGGGAAGAAAACTGTCATAAAATAATTGGGATATCCTTGTTTATTATTACCTAATTTACATAAATTATAATTTAAAACAGAGTATTCTTTCAAGAATCCTGAACTGTTTTTATAAATAACAGCAATTGATACAAAATGTCAACATTCTACATGAAAGAGAATATATTAGCGAAAACATCGATATGCTTCATGACAGTATTAGTGTCTTAATTTGCTTAGAAAGAGGGCAAATATGTCAAAATGTATGACGTGATATTGCGCTAAAACGAGACCAAAACAACCTCTATGTCACAGTCACACCCACGAATCGGACAATAAAGCGATCAATGGTATGTCATTCGAGATAACACAATCTCAACACAATAGCTTCCATCGGCTTCTCGTATCGCTTTTGTTGGTGTGTCTGCCACACCGTAATCTGTGATACATACGGGCAAAATGCATTTCGGTATCGGTAAAACACTATTAATTTTGTTTTATTTGTTTCTAATTGGTTTCTCTTGGAAAATTTACAGGAGACATTGCTTTGCAGGTTACTGCTTAAATGATGCTCTGGCACATGAATCATGACGAATGTACCCCACATCAATCCATATTTTAACTTTGGTAAAATATATGTCTTTTGGAGACCCCGAAGTGGCAAAACTGCATTCCCCCGATGCATTCTCGCTACTTCACAAAACCAGTTTGACTTGTATTATCGACTTGGAAAAGACAGATGTATGAGACATCAGTGAACATGTTTCCTGAAGATATTTTTTTATTTATTTAAGACTATACGTCCACGGGAGCCCTCCGAATTTACTCCATCCTCTCTCTGTATTTCGACACTAAATAAAAAAAATATCGTGTTTAAAAACCACCGGCAAGGCAAGTTGCGTTTTTGGTATAATAAAGCAACTTTCATATCTATATTTCATATTTATCTATATTAATAATATTATTAATGTTATTATTATTATTGTTCTTCAGTTTGTATTAATGTTCTAGCACAGTAAAGGCTATAACCCAACAGGAGCATGCCTAGGATACCCTTTTCCCTTTTGGTTTTATGTATTCAAAAATAGTTTATTGTCTTTAGAACTCTTAAAAGATTACTTTTGTTTGTATCAGGGGCGGAAATTTCTCCCAAAAGGTAGGGGGGACAAGGGTCTGGAAAATTTGACAAGCAAAAAAAATAAAACGCTATTACCTAAAATTAAAGGTCATTTTGACGAAAATATATTTGACAAGCAAAAAAAATTAATAAAAAAAAGGTCATGTCGTCCAAAAACGTACGTTTTATTCCCATTTGAGTGATATATTTCTTAGCATCACCAAAGACCCAAAAAAGTAGGGGGACATTCGATATTGTGTCCCCCTACTATTTTGAGTAGGGGGGACACGTCCCCCCTGTCCCCCCTGGGATTTCCGCCCATGGTTTGTATTGATATCTTGGAATAGATTGAGGAGAAAATACTCTACAATTGACATGTAGAAGAGCTGTAGTACATTGAAAACAAAAGCCACACGTAAGCTCTAAAATACTCAAACCCTTTTATTGCTTCCACTCTATGTTAAATTTAAATATTTTCAGAGCCCATTCGGGAGAACGATACATTTCTACTACACACAGTAAAGCCTCTTTACTTTCTCCTCTTAAAAAAAAAACAAACATAGAAGGCATTGTTTTAAATCTCATAAAATAAGTTCGTATACATGACGGTGGCCTGTCAAAGTTGCCCAACCCTTTATTTTGTTTTGCCAATATATATTTAAAATATCGTCTAAATGAAGCCCTCATCTAGAAAAGGGCACTTATTAAAGGCAGCATCTACATCACATAGAGGAGGCCCTGGTACTTGGAAGCGGGGGCTGAAGCACAACGCAAGATTTTCCGGACGAGGGGGCGGGAGGGGGGTGCTGCGTGTGTTATTCTTGCTAGATAGCACCCCCTGAAATTCCGGCAGATGTGACAAAACGAAAAAAAGAAACGTTACCCAAAAAAATTCATTTTGTAGTGCAATCCTTTTTGTTTATTTCCTGTAAAATTTATTGATGTAAATTTGAAAAACGAAAAAGGTTCAATGTAAAATTTTGATCCCAAGAAATCAAACAAGCTTCAGCCCCCTCTTCCAAGTGCCAAGGCCTCCTCTATATAATGTAGATGCTGCCTTTAATAAGTGCCCTTTTCCAGATGAGGGCTTCATTTAGACGATATTCTAAATATATATTGTCAAAACAAAATAAACGTTTTTTGGCAACTTCGACAGGCCACCGTCACGTACACGAACTTATATTATGAGAAATAAAACAATGCCTTCTATGTTTTTTTTCAAGAGGAGAACGCAAAGAGGCTTTACTGTAGTAGAAACGGGGCGTAACTACGGAGGGCATTGGGGGGCACGTGCCCCCCGATCGGCTGGCCCCTCCCCCTAAAAAAAGGGGGAAAGGGCGAAAAAGCGGGAGAAAGGAAGAGAAACGTAGTGGGGAAAGAAGAAATTATGTTCATTATAAATGTTATATTATAATTATGTTATATTACATGAAAAAGCATTTTTTTCCAACTTTTGAAACATAATTTGCTCACAGGGCCTATGATTTTATTGTTCCTGGTGCTCGCATAGACCGTTTAAAGAGATAATAATCCTGATTTACTAAAACCTTCTGTTTTCAAATCAATACTGTACACCAAATACATTACCTCGGAATTCGAGTCATAATTTTTTCATGAACTGACATTTGCTCTTTTTTATGACTACTTAAATTGATTGCCCTATTTAAGGTCTAATATAAAACATTTCCTGTCCGTGCTAACGTTCGCATTAGTTGTTTGGTGAGATGTCTACTCTTCAATGAATTTCTAAAATCAGTCCTTAAAATGTCTAGTTTTCTGATCTCAATATCAAAAATTTTCAGCTCGCGCTTCGCGCTCGCATCATTTGGTTTATGAATACGTACAGTCTTAGTGAATTCCTGCAAACAAACAAGACTTAGAATGCCTCTCTTTATGTCTGAATTTCCGAAATTTTCAGCTCGCGCTTCGCGCTCGCAGTATTTGAGTAGTGAGATGCGTATGATAATCATGATTACCATGTCTCCAAAAAATGCTCAATGTGTTTATATGTAATTCTAACAAAATCAGCAAAGGTTGGTACTAGCATTAGATGACTTTGCTGAGATATGTATAATCTTAATGGATTCCTAAAATATATTCCCCATTTTGGGTCAATATATACAAAAATTTCAGCTCGCGCTTCGCATTGTTTTGCGAGGCAGGTACATATTATGATTACAAAAAAAATTGCTTATAATGTCCCTTTTTAGGTCTGAATATAAAAAAATTTCAGCTATAATGATGAATGTAAAAATAAAGATATAGATATAAAAGTTGCTTTATTATAACAAGAAAAAACGCAATTTGTCTTGCCGATGGCTTTAAAACAAGATATTTTTGTATTTAAAGTCGAAATACGGAGAGGGGATGGGGTAAATTCGAAAGGCTCCCGTTGGCTTAAATAAACAAAAATATATTTTTTTCAGGAATCATGTCTGATGTCTCATACATCTTTGTTTTCCAAGTCAAACTGGTTTTGTAAAGTAGCGGGAATGCCGGGGAGATGCAGTTTTGCCACTTTGGGGTCTTCAAAAGATATATATTTTAACAAAGTTAAAATAAGGATTGAGGTAGGGTACATTCGTCATGATTCATGTGCCAGAGCTTCATTTAAGCAGTAACCTGCAAAGCAATGTCTCCTGTAAATTTTCCAAGAGAAACAAATAAAACAAAATTAATAGTGTTTTACCGATACCGAAATGCATTTTGCCCGTGTGTATCACAGATTACGATGTGGCAGACACACCAACAAAAGCGATACGAGAAGCCGATGGAAGCTATTGTGTTGAGATTGTGTTATCTCGAATGACATACCATTGATCGCTTTATTGTCCGATTCGTGAGTGTGACTGTGACATTGAGGTTGTTTTGGTCTCGTTTTAGCGCAATATCACGTCATACATTTTGACATATTTGCCCTCTTTCTAAGCAAATTAAGACACTAATACTGTCATGAAGCATATCGATGTTTTCGCTAATATATTCTCTTTCATGTAGAATGTTGACATTTCGTATTAATTGCCGTTATTTATTAAACAGTTCAGGATTCTTGAAAAAATACTCTTTTTTAAAATATAATTTGCATAATTTATGTAAATTAGGTAATAATAAACAAGGATAGCCCAATTATTTTATGACAGTTTTCTTCCCTGTCTTACCCTAAGTCTTTATTTCCAATTTTAGGGCAGTTCTGGTGAAATATTTATTCTGAATTACTTGTTTTTCCTATATCGACATAATATGCAAATTTATGCAAATTACTTGCTTATTTGCATAGATACAGCGTGTCTCTTTGGATGAATCTTTTTCTTTTGACTCAAGGAACATTTGTGCCAAGTTGGACATTTGTACTCAAAAATGCAGCGTTCAACCTCTTAACAAGTCTACTATGAGATGTATATGAAACAAATGCACTGTTGTAGATCTTGATGGATCAAGGCACATCGAGCTAATTCAAATTTTGTTTTCTACACATGTGTTTTATTGTTTGTAATGTATTTGATTCTACGATTTGTGGAGAAATATTGATTTAAGCCCTGGAAAAGAAAAATTTGTAAAATGTAAAAATTTCTTTGTGAAATTCTGGACATCTTTACTTGATGGTGATGTTGATGTTCTTTGCAGGTGAGCTAGCCGTAGATGATGTCTTTCCTACCGGAGGAACCCTTTACTTTGTATCCAACGATGTTACAAGGACTTTCACGCTCAATATTCTGCCTGACGATGTACCAGAAGAAAGAGAGGTACGTTGGACATATATCATATTATTTATATAAACCAATTGACTACCAAACTCTCAGATTTTTGTTCCTTGGCGTTTGTAAATATCTGGAGATATGAAAAATACATTTCATGTTCTTTTTTAGTTTGTTGCAAGTGGGATTACATTAAGGTGATTCTTTCTTTGCAGGATGTACTTGTACCTAGTGGATGTTACTGGCAGAAAAGAAGTTGTAAAAATCAGAAGTTATGAAATACATTTAGTCTTCATTTTTTACTTCATTCCAAGTGAGATTGATCTATATGTAATGGTGATCCTTTCTTTTGAAGAATGTTATGCTGCTCCTGGCAAATGCTACTGGCATAGAAGAGGTTGCTAAAAATAAGAAGATACAAAATACATTTCATATTCATTTTTAGTTCATTCCAAGTGAGATTAATCTATATGTAATGGTGATCCTTTCTTTGCAGAATGTTGTACTGCTCCTGGTGAATGCTACCGGCGGAGGAGTGGTCGGAGACCAACCTGAAGCCATCATCAGTGTAGAAGCTAATGACAATCCTCATGGCACGGTGGAGTTTGCCTTGGAAGATAACCTCGTCCAGGAGACGGATCAGCAGGATGAGATCGCTGCATTGAGGGTCATTAGGAGGTTGGTATTGTAAATGTGTAGTTTATTTATTTTCTTCAGCAAATTGGCAACATGATTCTTCTGAAGGTTACCATGATGAAAAAGAAGAATAGTGTAGTGGTTTCATGCTACACCATGTAATCTTTCATGGGCATATGTTTGAGTTTGGTTGGTCCTTTTTAGGACCAACATACACATGTATGCCCACGAACGATTACATGGTGTACCCGTGAAAAACTACTTCATTCTTCAAATTGTGGAAATCATATTTGAAGATGTAATTTATTTATTTTTCTTTTGCAAATTGGTAACAAGGGAATTTTAGGGTTTTTGTCTCACCTGCATAGCAGAGTGAGACTATAGGCGCTGCTTTTCCGAATGGCGGTGGCGTCAACATCAAATCTGAACCTGAGGTTAAGTTTTTGAAATGACATCATAACTTAGAAAGTATATGAACCTAGTTCATGAAACTTGGCCATAAGGTTAATCAAGTATTACTGAACATCCTATAAGAGTTTCATGTCACATGACCAAGGCCATTTAGGGTCAATGAACTTAGACCATGTTGGAGGAATCAACATCAAATCTTAACCTGAGGTTAAGTTTTTGAAATGTCATCATAACTTAGAAAATATATGGACCTAGTTCATGAAACTTGGACATAATAGTAAACAAGCATCACTGAACATTTTGTGCAAGTTTCAGGTCTCATGATTAAGGTCAAAGGTCATTTAGGGTCAATGGAAATAATGTGTTTCAAATTTGTGCACCTATTTGTCACTTCTGTTTGCCCATTTCCAAGCAAACGGAAGTGAAAAAATAGGTGCCAATTTCATACCCAAAAAAATTAGCAGAACATGATTTAGAGTCGAAAACGCAGCCCCACTAGCATTACCAACTTATGCTGGCGAAAAACGGCCAGCATAAATAGATAATAACAAGACCAGGATACAGTGAAAAGGTTAGAGGTTAGGCATGTTGTATAGTCTTGTGTTGTACATGGCTGTATGATGATGATGTGATGTTGGTTTACTTGGTTACATGTGTCACTGTATCCTGGCCTTGTGCGCTCGGCTGCCTCCAATTGAGGCCTAGGCGAATCTCCCTTATAAACCTGTCCAGAGTATATGTGTTTTTTTCATGGTTGGTAAAAGTTGAGCACGTCTTGTCAGGCTTGCCATAAGGCCATGAATATTGATGACTTATTTGAATGAGATGTAATTATTCACCAGTCTTACATGCATATTCATTCTTGACAGTCAGAAAGCTTTTATTATAGATCCTATCCATTGATCACAGGTGAATGGGATACCCCGTTACTAGGTTCACTAGAAAGAAGCATTCACAAACTGAAAACTCCTCACTAAGGAATTCTTTTTATGTCAACCTGTTATATATACACATTACAATGGGTGATATTTACACATTGTTGGACTGTCAATGGTTATGGAAAGAAAGTGAAGCAGTCCGTATCATATTCAATACAACCAATTGTTGAATGATAGTAACTTTGAACTAGGACTTGTGTCTTGATTAATCAATGCCACAATATTGTGATATCAACATGAAAAAAAAAACCTTCTACCATTGTTTTCTCTTCTCTCTCAGTAATGAATAAGTTTATTTTTTTTAAATGGCTCTTTATGCCTTTTAGCCTATTAATATAGTGTTTTTGTCTCACCTGCATAGCAGAGTAAGACTATAGGTGCCGCTTTTCCGACAGCTGCGTCAACATCAAAACTTAGAAAGTATATGGACCTAGGTCATGAAACTTTCATGTCACATAAGGTCATTTAGGGTCAATAAACTTTGGCCGAATTGGGGGTATTTGTTGAATTACCATCATAACTTTGAAAGTATGTTGGTCTAGTTCATAAAACTTGGACATAAGAGTAATCAAGTATCACTGAACATCCTGTGCGCATTTTAGGTCACATGACCAAGGTCAAAAGTCAATGAACTTGGCCATAATGGGGGTATCTGTTGAATTACCATCATAACTTTGCAAGTTTATTGATCTGACTTTTGAAACTTGGACATAAGAGTAATCAAGTATCACTGAATATCCTGTGCAAGGTCAAAGGTCATGTGAGGTCAATGAACTTTGGCCACATTGAAATACCTCCAATCTTTATAAGTGTATTGGTCTAGTTCATAAAACGTGGAAATAAGAGTAACCAAGTATCACTGAACATCTTGTGCGAGTTATAGTAGTTTTCATAGTCAGCACTGCTGCTATGTTGAACTGCGTGGTGCAGGTGAGAGGGCCAGAGGCATTCCACTTGTTTGTGCTTTATTTCTGGACGTTTGTCATTTCATTATCACTTTTTATGTTCATTGGTTATGCCCTTCTTTTATTTTGTGCGAAGAATTTGTGTCATGAGATCTCCAAAAATGCAGAAAATACTCCTAAACATATGCATCTTGGAATAAATATTTCTAAAACTAAAAGCTAACTGATTAATTGAATCATGAATCAGTTATTACCAGACTTTATTTTCTAAATACTTCTTATATCTCTCCATGGTAGTGGGGGAAACTTTGGCACCCTTGAAGTGACCTACAGCACCATGACCCTTGACATCATCTCAGAAGCCACGCTCGATGGCCAGACTCCGGTCAGTTACTACCAGTCACCAATAGAGGGCAGTCTTCAAGTGGCCAAGACGTCCTTCGATGTCTCCTCCTTCTCCAACACGCTCCAGGGCTGTGCCGAGACCTGTCTCCGCCAGCAGGCCTGTGGTGCCTTTGAGTACCGCGCCATAAATATGACGGTGCTGTGTCTTCTGACAGTGTCTTCGGGCACCGAGAGTGTTGACCTGAATACAGGGTTCATGCTTTACTTGAAGGACAGTGTCAAGGTCAGTTTTTTATTTATTCAGTTAGTCATTCCCACCAAGACATTAATGGACTAAAGATAGAATGATAATGTATTTTTTGGATCACTTCATTTTGCGAAATCATGTTAAATTGTATTTTGGTGGTAAATGACATAATCAGTACTTTACAAGTTACATGCAGATATTCTGAAAAAGGACAAGTGCAAGAATGATAGCGATAATTGTATTATTGTTGATGATGCATTGTAATGCTTCCATTCTCTTTTATGGATAGACTCAAGCCTTGTATGCGAGCCAGGCCATCGCTGGTGTCGACTACGAACCGGTGACCAGCGGAACGTTCCTGATCGGAGATGGAGAATCAGAAAGCTTCGCTCAAGTCATGATCCTCAACGACACCTTACCGGAACAGGATGAAGCGTTTGGGGTGAGTTAGTACCCTGAAGTAAAAGATTATTCGAGTTGATCTTGACTCGTGAATATTCTAGGCCCATTTCATAAAGACTCTTTAGAATAAAAAATGCACAATTTCTGCAATAGGTTTACTCTCGGCCAATAAGATTGAAGGATTTCAGTAGCTTTTAACTGATATTGTAAATTTGCTATTATAGCTAGTTTTATGAAAGAGGCCCCTGATCATCCATAGCTTAGGAGGAGTGACCCATTGACCCTTATTCTGAACTCGGGTTTAATTTAAACTCTGGGGAGCGTTTCATCAATATTTTCATCCGACAAGTTGTCAGATCTGACATCTTTCCATGATTTTTCATTTGCTGAGAGGCACTGTTCCTATGGTAACTGTCGGATAAAACGTCCGACAAGTCCTTTCATGAAACGCCCCCCCCCCTGGTCTCGCCAACTCTGTCGGTTAACAAACTTATTTCTATTCCCTTATTGCAGCTGAGCCTGATGTCTGTTCGCGTACGGAACAACAGCCCCTCCCCTCTAAACCTTCCAACCCTTGGCGATCGTCGGTCCACCCGTGTGACCATAGAGAACAACGACGATGCTAACGGTGTATGGAGGCTGTATAGTAACAGCCCAGATGCAACCGACGGCGGTCAGATGCTGGCCATCGAGGAGCAGCCTGGTCTCAGTGTCAGTGTGGAGCTTGTTATTGAGAGAGGGGGTAAGTCACATAATTTTGAATTGTGGTTTTCACATAAAGGACTGAGCTGTTTGAGATGTACATGGTGGGGGGGGGGGGTTATGATGGCCCCCTCTTCAGATCTAGGCTGCCATTTGCACGATCAGGCCAAAATTTGGCACGCATTCTTCACCACAAAAGCTACATGCTATTATAAAAAAAGTCCGAAAATTGTTCTATATCTATTATGAATAAACTATGCAAATTTAGTCATACATGTACATGTATGTGTTTATTAAAATTTGGTCCTAACAGTTGCACAAGACTTCAAAGAAAAAAGACATAAAAAAGTAATAAAAGAGATAATATTCATTCACTTTTTCAGGAAATATGCGACTTGTTCCGAAATCGGATTGTGGACCAGTCAGAAAGGTACAGTACATGTGCATTATGCGGAGGACTTTATACACGTTTTTTGTTCTGAATATCTTCACCTGAACTATTACATGTGTTTGTCTCTCTTTGTAGGTGGAAATATCGGCGAAGTGGCTATCTCTTGGATGATATCTGGAGGGAGTGCTACTAGCGGGTTGGATTACTCTGCCAGCGGTGGAACCCTGACTTTCACCTCTGGTCAAACCAGACAAGGTAAAGAATACTGCTTCACAGTCAAACCTGTCTATTGAGGCCATCGAAGGGAAACAGAATAAAAGTGCCCACTCTAGAAAGGTAGCCATTGTAGACAGGCACATTCCTCTCAAATAAGAGACAATTTTGCTGACTAATAAAGGCAGGTTTTCACTATACACATAGACAGGTGGCCACTTAGATCAGTTTGACTGTATTTCTATAGGTGTTCAAGGCTGGTGTTGGTGAGTTAAGGCTGATTTTGGTGTTAGAGGGTAGTGTCAATGCCTATTCCACTTGAGAGGCATGTGTTGGTGTCGTAGGATAGTTTGGGTGTCATGCAGGATTTCAGTATTGGTGTGAATGCGTGTTGTTGTGTGTCAGCAATTCAATTGGAGGGATTTCAAGTTTGGTACTGAGGTCTGGTTTTAGTGTTGAAGGGGAGTGTTGTTATTGTGGGTGTTCCACTACGTACGTGGATAATACCTGTTTTGAAATTGAGGCTGGTGTTTGTGTCAAAGGGTAGGGTTGGTGTATTCGAATACCAACACCATGTGGGTGATATACTGTAGAGTTTATTGTCAAAGGCTAGTGATAAAGTTGGGGTAACACCCAATATGAGCCACAACACCAAACTTAAGAGTTTTCAGACTTCAATACATATTTCAAGCAAAGTGCCCATTCCAATGTCATTAAGTTAAACAGTTTGCTACTCTTTTTGTTTACAAAGGAGCAGTGTGGAAATTTTTTAGAAGATGAATTGTGGTGTGGACTTATTTCAATTAATTGTGGCTCTTTATAAGATTGGGCTTCAGCTTTTCTTGATCAGATATGTATAATCGTGTGCATTTTGTTCCTCTCCCATGAAGTCATAAACGTTGGTATCCGTGATGATGAAATACCTGAGATCGACGAGTTCTTCACTGCCCAACTTTACAACCCTGGAGGGGGCAGTGTTCTTGGACCCGACAGCAATGTCACCATCGTCATCCTCGCTAACGACTTTGTAGCCGGCATCCTTCGCTTCTCAACTCTCTCCTATATCATCTCTGAAGGTAAGTCACATGGTGGGCTGTAAGGCTAGTGCAACGAAGAGATATTCAGGTTACCTGATGTCTTGAACACTTAGGATGGTATTCTAGTAACCTGGATTAACTTAGACCACACTTTTATGGAGTGCCAGCTATCAGCTCATTCACCAATTAAAAAAAAATATTCTTATCCTGCTGTAGAAGAGTTATAAAATGGGAAGAATAGGAAAATACAAAAATATTATGAATTTTAATGTATCAATTCAACATTATCATTGCCACAAATATTGAAGAAATATTACAAAGCCCAGCATTCCATAGAAGTGTGGTTTTATATGTATATGCTAGATTAGACTTGGGTTAAACCTATTTTTTATTATCAGAACACTGCCCTCAAATTTTAATAAATGTACCGAATATGTGGTACAATTCTGTTAGATCAATAACTGGTTTATGAAGCTTTTTAAATTTATGGATCTTTTTTCTCCAGGAAATCAGTATTCTTTTAATATGGATTCAAGCAAAATGCATGAAACCAGTCTGCATACATTGTCTGCTGGAAGTGTTTGATTTATTGGTAAATAACCCCAATGCATTGCTTTACTGAAAGATATTTACAACGCTGCATATGTAGTTACTCATGTAATTCCAGACTGACATCCCTGATTTGGTATTCTTAAATAATCTTGATTTTCATTGTGTGATAGGTGAGACGTTCAACGTCACCGTGGAGCGTTCTACCCCTGGCATGGGTGTGGTGACCGTTGACTGGTCTATCGAGAGCCCTCAATCTCTGGATCCAGATCTCTCCTTCAGACAAACCAACGGCCAGATTATATTCCAAGAGGTACATGTAAAATCAGTTTTGTTGTACAGTGAAACCTGCTATAAAGATATGGAGACCGTGCCTTTTGATCTATTGCTCCACGCCTCTGGAGCTCTTTCCCTTCTTCACTCCGTGAAATTGACAGCATAGAACTCTTCAAATCTTCTCTCAAAACTCATTTCAGCAGATGTGTAATAATTAGCTTAATTGGATGAGCATGTGCCTATGAATGTTTTTAACAGAAATATAACACAATATAAATGCTGTGGTTCATCTTATAAAGGGAATGATATATTATTTTGGGTTCCTGTACAACATAGGACAAATTAAATTGTATTAATAGCAAGCCTTTGCTTTGGATTCAAGGCCAAAGTGGCTTCAAATCACAGCCAATTGTACTTGCACCAAGGCAATTTTGAATTGAATTCATGTTTATAACTATGAATAGTAATAGAATTTTCACCCAATTTTCAAATAATGTATGTATTGTTAATTTAGGCAGTATTCTTGCACATTTGTTATAAAAAGTGCTCATCAATCTTCAATGTTGAATCATCAGTATTCATCATTATTGTCGTAAGATATGAGGTGTTCTAATGGTGACACGACATTTGCTCCGATCATAACATCGGACGGCATGGGGATAGAGTTAGGATTATAATAGAGTTTTTGGATCGGGACAATGTAAAGATGAGGATGAGGGTTTATTCAGTTTTGGAGGTTAGGTATTATGCTTGGCTTAACGTGCAGATTTTCCATCGGAGCAAATGTCATGGAATCGTTCTAATTGTAAGGCTTTATCCTATCCGCAGGGAGAACTGATGAAGGAAGTTACACTAGAGTCGCTTCCTGATGAGACACCGGAAACCAACGAGAATTTCCAGATCATCCTCACCAACGTACAGACCACAGGTACGTTTCTAATACCCATATTCTGGAGTACGAATTAACTTGGGTATGTCTGTGCTAAAATTATGGGAAGCCACAAAAATTGCATTGACATTCTATCAGGCCTGCCAACCATGGGTGGAAATTTCTCCCCAAAGATAGGGGGATCCATGATATTCCTCTGGAAAATTTGACAAACAAACAAAAAGATTATCAATCACTTTCCATTTTGAATGATATCATAAAAGACCACGAATAGTAGGGGGACATTTGATATGTGTCCCCCCTTTCTTTCAAAATGGTAGGGAGGACGTGTCCCCCCCCCCGGGATTTCTGCCCATGCTGCCATCTACTCCTTTTTTTTCCAGGATTTACCCCATTTTAAAGATTCTTTATCAACCAGAAAGAGGCTCACTTTGTTTTATTTTATTAATATAAAAAAAATGTAAATAAGCCGTATTTGTACAAATGTGTATTTGTATTGTGGGGTATGGGCATGTGTATGGATGTAAGAGTAATTTAGGTTTATGAGATGTCATTGTGTACTTTGAAACTTTATTTTTTCAGGTGTATCGCCGACCGGAGCAGCGTCGATCGACCCCCAGGGGGCCAGCGCTTCCATCAACATCGGGGCCAGTGATGAGCCTCATGGGGTGTTCAGCTTCGCCCAGGGGTCCCTTCAGGTGGCCACGCCCGAAGGAGATCGCTTGGTGCAGCTCTTTGTGGAGAGGAAGTATGGAGCCATTGGTAAGTTATGAAAGGGATCATTCAGCAGTGAAAAAAACACATGTTGGCTGAAGGGGATTTCCAGTAATGAGCTATTGCAAAATAGCCTCCATTTGGTTCAATATACAAGGTCATTTTGAGTGAACAGAAGTAGAAAACCCTGATCAAATACATGTATTGATCAGTGTTACCATTTTAATTACATTAATTTTGCGCTTCTCTTTTAGTCAATTTCATTTTGTATAGTATGGTTAATATACATCAGCTTCATGAAGTCAAGTTTAAAGGTGAATTGTCTCTTTTATTATGAAGTGATATTGTTTTGAGAAGGATATACATGTACATACATGGCTATGCAGGTTTGAAAAATGCTGTTTTTTCGTGTGATTTGATAATTGTAGAGCATGTTTTGTTGTTTCTTTATTTTCAGAAGGTGATATTGTTTTTCTTCTGCAGCTCTTTGATAGCACTGCTACATGTATATGACCAACTTTTTAATATCCCTAAATCATCATCATTAACATGATTTTAATTGAAAATACTGCAAATCACACAGTCACAATTAACATGTCTGTACCCTACTAAATCTCCAGGTCAAGTACGCGTGTCATACACTATATCCCAAGGATCCTTAGACCCTACCAAGCCGGCCAATGAGAGGGCTCTGAACGGGTCCGACTTTGTGGGCGGGGCCGGATTCGTGGACTTTTCCGACGGGTCGTCTTCCGAGTCCATCTCCATCCTGATCAATGAAGACGACATTCCCGAACTTGATGAGGTATTCCTCGTCACGTTGAACAGCGTGGAACTACTGGGAAGTGTGGATGTGGATACACCCCCTAAACTGGGTAAGAAATAAGTGTAAACCTGAATAGCTCCTCCATTCAATCTCTATTCTTGCTTTAAACGATCTTTCCTTTACTTTCCTCTTTTTTTTGTTTCTTTTTCATTGTTCTGGAGGATGCCTTATATTCATTATTTCCCTTTTTTTAAATCCTAGCTCTCCCATTCATATTTTCTAAACAAAATCCTTCCTGATCGTAATTGTTTACCATTGGCAAATCATGGTCTCATTTCTTCTTTTTATATAGCCTTTTTCCCCCAGCTCTCACTCTCTTTCACATGTTTTTAGTACGATCCTTGCTCATTGTTATCATTCGACATCAGCATATCAATGTCTCATTCCTTCTTTTTATATATATTTTTTGTCCATGTACAGACACAGTTGACCTTGTGTCAGAGGTCACCATATCAGCCAATGACGGCACCCAAGGGGTCATCAGGTTCGACACCATGGTAACCAAGTAAGTAGAGATCCTCAGCATTCAATCTGTTATCCCACACTTTAGTAATGCAAACATGTTTGTAAAAGGTTCAATAGTATGTGTGAAACATGCATGTATGATTGACAACCTTGGGCCCATTTCATAAAACTAGTGATGATAACAAATTTGCAATTACAGTTAAAAGCTACTGAAATTGTTGGATCTGATTAGCTGATAGTAAACTGTCTTGTTATAGAAATTAGGCAATGGTTATTGTGGACCCTGTTGTTCTGAGAATTAACGTTCATTGAAATGTGCATCCATCAGAACTAGATACCACTTTTCTAACATTTTCCATAAAAAAGCGGTTATTAAGATTATGATTTTTTTTTCTTAGTGTTGCAGTTGTCAAGAATGCCACCAATATGACATTTTAGTTTAATATTTGTGTTAATTTGGTGTTAAATGTTTCTAAAAAATCATTCATGTGGAAATGAGTACAGAGAAAGTATTTTCAGTTTTAACCTTCTTTGCATTCCTTACAGTATTGATGTATCGGAGGATGTGGGGTCGGTAGACGTGACCGTACTGAGAGACCAAGGAACCTACGGAGAGGTCTCTATCTTCATCTACAGTCAACCTGTCACTGCAAGGAAAGGAGACGACTACCAGTTTGACGATCAGGTAACTTGTCTTTATAGGGGCTCGGGTAAATTCACCCCTGAAATTCCTTTAGTGTCTAATAAAAACTTTAATACTATGTGGCAACATTAGGCTGGTGAACTCAGAAAGTAACCTGGGGGCCGTTTCATGAAGCTATTCCTAAGTCAAGAGCGACTCAAAGAACCTTTCTTACACACTAAACCATCACCAGTTAACCTTTTGTGTGTATACCCTTTACCACAAGAAGGGATCACCAGTCATTCTTAAAGTCGCTCTTAACTTACAAACAGCTTTATGAAACACCCTCCAGGAAAAACAAGAAATCCGTGATTTACATGTATGGTACACCGTGTATTCTGTCAGGTCCTGAAATGGACCAACCAAACTTGATGTGCATGTGAGAAAGAAGAAAATTCATGTATATAGGCCTACATGTACATGTATCTGGAGATATGTTAAAGTCCTAAAAGAGTCTCCTCGGTCCCGTGACACAAAGGTTAGCGTTCAATCGTATGCTTGTTGTTCTCAATTTAATTGTACATTGTAGTCAATGCAATCAATTGAAAAAATATGCGCTATGGTGATTGCTAAGCTTTGTGTAGCGGACCTCTGGAAGACCATGTCATGACAGTTTTCAGCACTGACAAGTTTTCATGCTTTTTGGCAGGTAATCATGCATGTAGTTTAACTCAGACACCTGTGCTTCTTAGCTTATAAAAAACCAATCATATTTGATAGTCAGATTTAACAGGTTGTCAGACAGCAATTATGGATGAAATACATGTACCTTGCACCTACATGTAGGTAAAGTAATTTTTATAGGTTCTCTTGCATCAAAGAAAAACTCTGGCATTTTTTCTTTCGGGGGGGGGGGGGGGGCAGAGTTTTTCACTGTGCTCTTGGCAATGGCATAATTTTGTATTTGCCAGCGTGTTTGTTTCTTTGCCAGAGTTTTACCTGGCGAAAGTTTTATGCAATCGGCCCATTTATTTCACGTATTCCCATGAAAGGATATTCTCTCCTCTCTCACACAATGCTATTCCTCTACATTATTTGCACCACCACACAACTTTCAACATGATGATGTTGATTGATTCTTACATCGCGCCGATGTCCGCTCATGGCTCATCAGTCATTATATCTCGTATTTATGGTTATCTGACACATTTTGACATTTTTTTGTCTGTCCAGGTGCTTTTGTTTGGGGATGGTGAGAGTACCAAGACTGTTACCTTGAGCATTGTCAATGATGCCATCGCAGAGGATGGCGAAACCTTGGAACTCTTTCTCAACAATCCTACCGGTGGTCTGGATCTTGGAGAACCTGTCAGAGGTAATAAGATGAAATTTAGAAGATTTCTAACCTATTCACTTGGTCTAGGTTCTGTGTTTGTCAGTCCAAATTGTTTCACATTATAAAGTCACAAAATGTGGACTTATTTTGTTTTCTATCCAGAAAGGGGTATGAAATAATTTGTCTATTGATATATTAAAGGAACAGTAAAAGCCATTTTTAATTTCGTAAGAAAATCCCTGTGATATGTAGGAAAAGCTTCTCGCATATGACGTCACAAGTCAAATAATTGAAATTCTAATAACTTTTTCATTCTTTGATGGATTTTTCCCGAACCTTTGGCAATATTTTTCATTACTTTTCTGCTTTTTTTAATGAAAAGGTTCCCCTTCAAAAACCTAGTAGCTATTTTATAAAAGCTGTTTGTAAGCGACTTTATTTCTCAAGTGTTACATCAACACCAATGAAAATGCGGTGTACAGTCATTTGTAACATGCGAAAACACGCACTTGGTTTTATTGATGCCTAACACCTGCCTTTTTCTTGTCTCTCTTCAGTGTTGGTGACAATCGAAGCCAACGACGATGCCTTTGGGATCGTCTACTTTGTGGGTGATCAGACCATCGCCATCGATGAGCCGACGCCTGCCTCCACGGCGAATAGCGTGGCTCGTTTTGCCGTCCTGAGAGACAGGGGCACCTTTGGCCAGATTGATGTTCCATTTGAAGTGATCGGTGGGGATGGTGACCTTTCACCTACGACTGGCTTCGTTACCTTTGGCCCCGGGGCTCAGGCTGCAGTAAGTTATGGAAATATTGAGCTGGTACATTGCAACAGGGCCCCGTTTTACGAAGAGATGCGTTTGATCTGATCAATGGCAATTATGGAAAGCCAGCAACATCAACATCTAAAATGGATGTTTGTTAAAAATATTTTCAAGAATGATGTGCTGATCTTTTTCTTGAAAATTCAGTGTGCTTGTCTTTGTATACAAAGGACAATTTGCAAATGGTTCTTTAAAAAAATGACATCAGTGTATTTCCATACAGTTGAGGTCGATCAGATCAATCGCATATCTTTGTTAGACAGGGGCCTAGTGTCTGCTTTGACCTTTACGCAGTATGTATTCAGGGGGGTGTTTCACAAAGATTTAAGTATGACTTAGAGTCGCACTTAAATGTCTGGTTGCGCACAGTATAAAAGGCATGACAGCATTGGTCATATCATGCCAAGAGGACGCGCACTACTGCGTATTGATCAATAAGATCGCGCGTTGCATGTCATGTACGCGTCGACATTTAAGTGCGACCTAAGTCATACTTAAATCTTTGTGAAACACCCCCCAGATTGTACTCAACTCAATAAAAACTATTACAGCGCTGCTGTACATATCAATCTGCAAATTTATTCTTTAAATCTTGTATCATAGTTAACCTTTTTTTTCCAGTAAAAGTATTCTCCAAATGTGAGGAATTTATTCTCCCCTTTTTGAGATACATGTACGTTTGAGTTTGTAATGATACATGCGATTAAAACAAGAAAACTATTTTACATGTACATGGATTAATGTATAGTCATTTACTTGTTTTGCCTGATTTGTTTTTTTTAACAGGTTCTTCAAATTGCTGCTGTGGTGGACAACATCCCAGAGCTGGATGAGGAGTTCCAAGTTTTCCTCCGCGAGCCAACAGGGGGCGCTAAGCTTGGGAGTACAACCAATGTTACCATCATCATCCGGGAAAATGATGCTCCGTATGGCTCTATGCAGATCTTCCCCTATGGTTCAAGGTAGGCGATATATACATTTTAAAGCAGCAACAAACTAGCAGCTGTAATGGCACCATCTTAGGTCTTCAACTAATCAGCTTAAGAGTCATACTGTAGTGGTTCTTACTTGCCTCTCTGGACCCAGGTGCTAACCGGGTACCCGGTAGGATATGAAAGTCATTGTAGCTTGTCCAGTACTGTGTGCGCCTCACCGGCGACTGACTGGAATACTCCCCAGGGAGTGCAGGTTGTGCAAAAATTGTGTGCGGAAATGGCTTATTGAATCTGATGACCAGGATAATAAATCTGTAAAGCGCGTAGACACGATGTTCCGACGTATGGAGCGCCATTGAAAAGCGGATTATTATTATAACAACTCACGTTTGTGCATTGTTGCATAAAAAGTACCATTGCGGTGACTTTGACATGCAATGGTAAATGTAGCTTGCCTGGAATCCTTGATTTTGATTGGCTGTTGATCAGCATTACCATGGTAGTTACCATGATACCTTTATGCAACAGGGCCCAGGCCAGCAGCATAATGTGCTGTGTAGTCTTATAATATAGGCCCACTTGAATAATAACATACTAATACACTGTTGGTTACATTTATACTACACTAATCATTATACCAAGTAGTATAACAATTACTTTCTTTTCAAAGACATTTTAGTTTAGTTTCTCTGTATAAATAAAGTTATAGGCTTATTCATTCTCTGTATTATTGATGGTTATCTCAAAATTTTATTTTTAAGACTCCTTTCATCTTATCCTCTCTCTCTTTATTTTAATTTCCACCCATCCTACACTCCTCGACAGTTCATCTTCGGTTGAGGTGGAAGAGTCTTCGGGTACAGTATATTTCACCGTGGCCCGGGGAGGAGGCGACATAAGCACCGTCACCGTGGACGTGTCAACTCAACCCGGTACAGCCATTGCAGCTGGTCAGTATCAACCCTCCAAGGGGGTGTGGAAAAAAAACATATGCAATCAATTGTAAATTTACAAGTGACACAATCAATTTCAAATGAAGCAAATTGATTTATACATTATCCTGCAAGAGGTAGACCATCAATCAATTGCAAATTTTTCAACGATTGATTGCAATGTACAAGAAATTGTAAAAATCAAAGCTTATGATTAATTGCTACTAGTAATGTATGACCCTGCTTGTAAAGCCGGTTTTTCTTGTCTCGATTGGGTTCCCATTACAGGCAGGTTCAACTGTGTTAAAACATGCATATCTATTACAGAAACCTGTTAAAAAGACCACATTTCTTGTCTCAATTGGATGGACTTTATAGACAGGTCTAGCTGTAGTCTTCCACATAGAAATTTATGTACATGTTTTACAGAAACTTGTTCTTTAAAACCACATTTCCTGTCTCACTTGGATGGGATATATATAGGTATGACTGTGGTATTCTACATATTCTACCTTAAATTATCACAGAGGTTTAACATTCCATTAGGAAACATGTTCATAAAGACCAACTGTATCACTTGGATGGCCCTTATAAACAGACTTGAAAAGAAAATTCAGCGTATGATTTCTTTCTTGCTAGATGGTGACATCCCTGTCTTGGCCAACACCCAGAACATCACTGGCGTGGGTGTCCGGTCATGGCTTCCCTTCACGTCCAATGGGGAGTCCTTCCTACTCCTCCTCAGCGATTCCAGGACCGATCCACTCACCACGGGGGTGAACAGCGATGGTTCGGAGGGACCACCCGACAGTAGCGATGTGATGGGATCCATGCTGTTCAGATGGCAGGGCGTCTTTGTGCCTGTACAGGTGAGAGCATCTGAACTGTCAGTAGAAATTTTGATGTTGATAGTTTGAATACAAAATGTTTGCACTCTCAAAATAAGACCTGTGTCATCAATATGAAAGTGAATAGCTTCTGCAGCATTCTGAATTTGGAGAGAGGAATTTGAGTTTTGATATTTTTCAATTCAATTCAATTAATTTCTTTATTTATTCGAATTAAAAAAACATATTTGTTTAAAAAAATGTACAATTAGAAGTGGATAAAATGATACAAAAATGGTGTCATATTATAAATAAACAAAACATAGCCTTGATTAAATATTATTATTGAATGTTAGAGAACTTGAGAAAAAGGATATTAATATTTTTACATGTAATTATATTTAGATGTTTGACAAAGGAAGGAAGTAGATATTATTGTGACCTTTGACCTTTAATTTTGACAGACATTGGAGACCGATGGGGCTGTCAGGGCTGCATCTACGGTAGTCGGAAGTGACACAACTCTCATTGCCATTGCTAACATGGGAGCTAGTGGACGTCGTCAGACCTCATCGCGTATCTACAGACTCAATGCTAATGGGTCGTTGACTGTGGTAAGTATGACAGCCAGGCCAAGCCTTGTTGATTGATGACTGTTGACAAGAAGGGTCTGTGATGAGCCATTTCTTGGCTGAACAGCTAGAGCATGTTTGCAGATGTAGGACACAAAGGAATAACAATAATATTCCCACTTTACTTTGACAAATAATAATAAGTCATAATCATAAAGAGGAGAGAGAGAGAATGAAAAAAAAATTATTGTATTTCCTCACATTATTTTTTTATTCCTTTTCAGATTCAAGACATCTCAACTGTTGGCGCGTCTGATGTGGAGTTCTTCAATCTCGGATCAGACACCTACCTTGCAATATCCCAGCTCAGGAGCAACAACGGACAGACCCTTTCCAACTCTGTCATCTATCTCTGGAACGGTGTCAGTTTTACCCAGAGTTCCCTGTTCAGCTCCAACGGGGCCTCTGCCGTAGATTCCTTCTCAATCAACGGCAACCAGTACTTGGCTGTGGCAAATTATTACGACTCTTCGCTGGCCTCGTATGAAATCATGTGAGTGTGACATGTTGATATATTAATGCTTTTTACCTGACTTTGTACAATTGCTTTTTTTTGGTAGTTGCATCTTTGATTAAGTGTTTCAAAATTGTGGCTTCAAGACCTGTTATGGCTCCATTGCCCTAGCATTGTACCCAATTTGGAGAATTAAGACATAGTTTCTTCAGCTTTTGATGGAAAGTGGATTTTTATTTGCTTACCCAAAATTCTGGAAAGAAAAGGACAAATGCATGAGCTAGAACTAGCTATATTCTCTCTCTGGGTGTATAAGTGCAATTTGTCATTTATATTAACACCATCAGTAACTTTTAACACTGAACTTGAAATCATTTATTGTCTATTTCTGTGTCCTAATAGAAGTGTGGTGTATGAGTGGCAATGGGTGTCATGACTGGTGTTTCTGTCTCTACATGTACATGTATATCCTCTACGAAGTGTTGTGTGTTAGTCGCATTTGGTGTTCATGTTACCTCAGATGCCAACACCATCTTTTAACAACAAATGTTTAAGTAAAGCTCTTTACACCATCATTAACTTTTAACACCAAACTTGAAATCATCAATTGAATCATTGTCTATTTCTGTGTCCTTATAGACATGTGGTGTATGAGTGGCAATGGGTGTTGTGACTGGTGTTTATGTGACCCCAACACCAACACCAGCTTTTAACACAGAGTTTGATATTACCTCTGGGATCACATCTGTCTATGTATCCTTGTGGAAGTGTTGTGTGTTAGTGGCATTGGGTGTTGTATCTGTTGTATCAACACCAGCCTTTAACACTGAATTTACAATTACATGTAACCCTTTTGATCAATTTATGTCTCTATAATCCTTGTAGGAGTGTGGTGTATGAATGGCAAGGTGGTAACTTAGTCCAAGTCCAGCAGATCTCAACCCAGGGTGCTACTGATATCCAAGCATTCACGGTAGGATCCAATGCCTACCTAGCCGTAGCTAATAGCAGGAATGATGGTAAGTCATGTTTGGAAGCTGTCTTTGAAGATATCCCAGTTTTATCCACTTTTCTCTTATTTAAAGTTGAGAACCCAGTCATTTAAAAAAAAAAAGATAAGAGTAAGATTCCTTGTCAGTTTGCCAATCTCCAATCCTCACAAACCACCAGAGACAGTCATCCTTTGCTGAAGTAGTGACTTTAAATCTGAATTTGAACAGCTTAGGTTGCTTGAAAGCAACCTTGAAACTGGAAACACTACCTTTGTAAAGTACAGTATATAGTGGAGAAGAATCTAAAAGATGGTGTTTTCTCCAATTTTTACAGAGTTACATGTAAGAATAGCACACTTTCGTAATTTTGATTGAGATTGGTCCTAAACTTAAAATGAGCAAAGAGTGACTATCAAAAGTCAAACTACAATGTTAGAATTCAATGTGCAGTACATTTTTTCTTGCATATAAGGGAAACATGCAATGTTTTCATTTTGGTTTGGTAGATGGATTTTGCTTGACAAACGGCTAAAAAATCACAAAGAGTAGTTAATAATAAATATTTTGGCCTTGAAGTGTCAACAGAGTATTGAAATGAGTAAAATCAAATTATGAATATGTAATGAAATAATACCCTGTCACCTCATCATTGATTTCAACAAACCTCTTTCCCTCTTTCTAGTTGGCAACACAGAAATCGATTCAGTATGGCGAAAACGCATCTACCAGTGGAGTTCATTGACCTCTCAGTTTGTCCTACACCAGTCCATCCCCACCCAGGGGATCCAGTCTCTCAGGGTATTCATCACCCAACCTGACGACGTCACTCACCTGGCCCTTGCAAACGCGGATGGCCCATCCTCTGTCTATACCTGGAACACCTTCAACTCCAGGTTTGACCTCCTGGTGACCTCTGACCCGGCCTTTGACCTTGTCCCCCTAGAGGTTGAAGGTAGCACGGTGCCCATCCTTGCCTCGGCCAACTACGGTGAGGGTGCTTTGGCTGAGATGTCTTCCATCTTGCAGCTGACCGGTGTAGCGGAAGACTCGGATTACGTTCCTTGGTAAGATTATGAGATTATCTGTTCATCTTTCAAATAGTGTGCATTATTCAGCCTATAGTGGATTGAATCAGAGAAATTTTTTTATGATTTATCATTGTTGAAATGTAAGAGTGGAAAGAATTAGAATTAATTTCAAAGTCGTTTATGTAACTCCTAGATTTGGTTTCATTTGCGACCATGAATCAAATCTTGGTCCTCTGATAATGCAAACAATGAATTCCTTTTTCCCTTGATGATCTTGTTCTACAGGTCAACCCGACTGACCTTCACACCCTCGGACACAGAACTCACCTTTGGCGTTTCTCTCCTTGACGACATCCTCCCGGAGGACGACCAGACCTTCAGCGTCTACCTCTCCAGTCCAACCAACGGAGCCCAGCTGGGCTCTCAGAGCCTGGTCACCGTCGTGATCACCTCAAACGACGACGCTCACGGAATTGTGGGATTTGCGGCAGAGTCCCTGTCGGTTCAGGTGGAGGAGAGGGCCACGGACACGCCGGCGGTGCTGACCGTGGAGAGGCTTGGGGGTACTGCTGGGATGGTGGTGGTGGAGTGGGAGGCGTTTGGACAGCTTGCTGCTACGGATGCCAGGCCACTTGTTGGCCAGGTAATGCACCTATACAGTGCTTAATATTCTAAGTGCTAACAAGTGTTTGTCATTTCGCAGATGGTGTTTGCATTGACTATATCCATTCAGTGATGGTGCTATTACTTAAAGCTGGTTGCACCGGAATCAGTAGACTAGCTTAGCCAGGGTAATATAGGAGCGCCTTGAGCACCAAGCATGGTGGATACGTACGCTATACATATCCTATATTATTATTACTTTGATTCGCATAAATTCATTTGTTTGTTTATTTGCAGTTATAGTCGAGATTTGATACAAATTTTATTGTCAAATAAAGGGGCTCTGCATTTAAGAGGACAGAACTATTATTGTTATGTTACACTACGTATCTGATTTTGTAAGGTTAATGAATGTGATGACATGCAGAAAATCATTACAAAAGAGTATGTCATTTATGTCTTGCCTGAGTAGCAGAAGTGAGTTGTTAAATTCCAAAAGTGCAATTTACCTTTTTATGCTGTTAAGTAAATATAACATTGAGCCATTCCTGTGTTCCTATTAATCCATGTCCCAGATTGAGTTCCAGGACGGCGTCGCCACCGCTCCTCTGGTCATCACCGTCCTCGCGGATGACATCCCGGAACTCGACGAGACCAGCACCATCCGCCTCACCCGGGTCGTCAACCCGGGAACGACCCGTCCTGGCCGTGGGGCCACCATCAGTCCGTCGACCGGTTCCGCCGAGCTTCGGGTGTTGGCCAACGACTCCCCTCATGGGGTGTTTGCCTGGAACCTGGAGTCACTCTACACTGCTGTGGATGAACCGGAAGGGTCGCAGGGGTCGAGGAGTGTCACGCTGTATCTGACCAGGGAGCAGGGCTTTACGGGCGTGGTCAATGTGTATTACAGGTTAGTGATGATATGATAAGCATCTAGCCTTGGACAGCACCCCTGAGGGCAACTCCTTCTAGGTGGGTGTTTCATAAAGCTGTTCGTAAGTTAAGAGCGACTTTAAGAACGACCGGTGATCCTTTCTTGTGGTAAATGGTATATTCATTGGCGATGGTTTAGCGCGTAAGAAAGGTTTACCAGTCGTTCTTAAATTCGCTCTTATCTTACGAACAGCTTTATGAAACGGCCCCCAGAGGTCCATTTCCTTTGACGGCAGATTGCCATCACGACTGTGCTGTGAGTCAATGGTTGAAGTTGTGTTCCTGGATCTGGAGGAATTGTGTTAGTACATTGTTGAAACCTTCTCAAGAGACATTCATTACTAGAAGTCTGAATGCCTGTGCTGTTGTGGTCATTGACCAGATCAAGAAAGCCATGAAATCCCATATATTCTGCTAAAAGCACAATGGATTGCATGGACTAAGTTGACCATTCTGAAGTGTTGAATTACGGTTTTAGTGGCCCATACATGGAGTAGTGCGTGTGCAGCGCTTTGTAACCGAAAGTAAAAGGCACTATATTAAATGACTGCTGGATTGGATTTCTGGATGACTCTACAAGTATATTTCACAAAACCTGGACATTTTCATTACTTATTTGATCCTCTCAAAACGTTTTACTACATTCCTTGTGAACGCTTCAAATACTAATTCAACAAGTAATTTGAAGAGTGCACTTCCCCTTTGTTTCCTAAATCAAACGAGGATTTGGAATGTATCTTGAATATGTTTTAAATCATTTTCATAGGGATTAATTGTAAGGAGTAAGAGAACAATACATGAATAAAAAACTGATGCAGTCAAAACTTTGTTAGTGGCCACCTGTCTGTAGCATCAACCTGTCTATAGTGACCACTAAAACCGATTCCCATGGAGGCAGATTGTGTGTATAAGAACCTGTCTATAGCAGCCACCTGCCTATAGTGACCCCTAAAACAGATTCCCATGGAGGCAGATTGTGTGTATAAGAACCTGTCTATCGCAGCCACCTGTCTATGAAGGCTTCATTTCATGTTTTCTTCGGGTGATCACTACATGTATAGACAGGTATCACTGTTATTCCACACACAATGAAATTCAAGCTACACTGTACCATAATGTTATAAATGGCAAGTAAATGTATGTCATTTAATTTATTTTGTGATTTCTTTGATTTCTTCTAGCACTTCTGAAGCTGCAGGCCTACCCGACATCCAGAGAGCCGAGAGTGGAAGTGATTTTGCTTTGCGACAAAACTTTGTCACCTTTGAAGATGGTGTCGATGTTGCCTCCGTGACTGTCAATGTTTTGCCTGTAAGTGATAAAACTTCTATGACATTTGCTGCTGATGCTGTTAGCACTTCTAGTTCTAACTAGTACTTCTTACATCATTTATGATGGACTGTTATTAGAGACGGATTGAAAAGATATTTGATATTGTGAATGCTGATCTTGAAATGCGAAGAGAAACTACATTTTGAATAATCCTAAAACTATGAGATTGAATGTGTGGACGCGTCATGGTCTAGTGGTCCTGACTAAATGGGTACCCGGTAGGATGCGAAAGATATTGTATTGATTTTGCCAGCGCCATAATGAGGCTGCAATGAATGCAAGGAATGCTCCCCAGGGAGTGGAAATTGTGCACTTTTCGTGCAGGATTGAAATGAATCCAATGACCAGGGTAATAATATGCTGTAATGCGCTTTGAGCCATTCTGGGAAAAGCACTTTATGAAAATTTGCTATTAATGTTGCAGATTTAGGCAGTAAGTTATGAAAATACCCCCCGGATAAGAACAAAAATTATTTTGCCCACACACAGGACACCGATGCTGAAGGTCCAGAGACGTTCTTTGTCAACCTGACATCGGTGGAGCTTGTGTCAGGTCAGCTGGTCAGTGGAGCGCAACCTAGTATCAAGAATGGGCAGGACGTTGCCGAGGTGACCATCAGACAGAACGACAATGCTAACGGTATCCTCCAGCTGAACGTTAGTAAGGTAGGTGTACCCTACCTTTGATTGTGACCCTTGATTAGATGTTTCATCATGTTACGAAGGTGTTTCGGTGCTCTTCTTGGGTCTTTTGTGATATATTTGCTTGTTATTTGAGTGGATAAGGATTCAATTTAATTTATTTTTCAAAAGATAGATTGATTCAATTTAAATAAAAGCATGAACAAAATTCAATATTGCAAAAAATGATAATAAGTGATTTAAATATAAATTAACATACATTGTCAAGTTTAAATCAATATAATCAATATCATTAAATATAATCAAATCAATACAATTACATGTATATATCATATGAAGAATGACAAGATTGACAAGATCATATAGACAAGATTTGACCCAGTATTGCAGGTACTGCTCACAGTATCCTCATGCAACACATTATTTAGGGCTTGGTGTATAATAGTTTTAATTATATTTGACCTTAAATCCCATAAAATATACGGTAAATTCTGATATTTCTTCTCAGACATACTTCTGAGGCCAGAGAAAACATGTACTTGAATATTTTCTATATTTTCTCTTCACTCCAAAATGTGTTTTGTGTTAAAATTTATGGAGCATAGTTGGAACTTACATGGATTATGTTGGATATTTTGCAAGCTACATGTAAAATTTCCACAGCACTCATGTTTTTTTTTTCACTGTTGTTGGAGTAAGCAGGGATGGTATTTGTCTTTTTTTGTGGTATTTTGCACTCATTCGGTCAAAATTGTTCAAAGTACTTTTCCTGGAGAAATATTTTCAGCCCTCAGAATAATACAATAATGTCTCATTAGGAAATAGCATAAAATCAGTTATTAATGATAAAATATTATGAATGCATTGCTCTCATATCTTACCCAGAACGCCGATGGTGATGTGGAGGTCTACGAAGGATCCGGCACCAGTGGTATCCTCAACCTCCCGGTGCTGCGTACGGCCGGTGCAATCGGCACTGTTGGCGTGAGCTGGCTCGCTACCACCGTCAGTGCCTCCACCGCCGACTTCAACCCGCTCTCCGGTAATGTCACTCTCGTAAATGGCCAGGTGAGACACACACCACTAGGAAACACGAAGCATTTCATGAAATACAAAGTCAATGATAACTTTTATAAGCTATTGAAATCCTTGCATCTGATTGGCTCAGAGTAAATTGGTCACTGAACTCCTTAAAAAGATGGCTCATGAAGCATGTTCAGTTGTTATACAATGTAAACATGCTTGCTTCTTGATTTTTCTGGCAGGTTTAGACATTCTGTACTCGAAATTCAATTTCTAAATTCGGTGAGCGAAATTGTTTATACGGCAATTTAGATGTCACATATTGCCTTGTGTATATCAAAGAACATATATGTATATTGGAGTATATGCCGGTGAAATTTTTTCATGATGCCTGAAAATTTGACTACTGATACCAGCTATGTCTTAAGCATCATTTTTTTCTCTTTCATAGAAAGATTTCATTCAAAATAAAAACTAAAACAGTTGATTGAATTTACAGAAAAATATCAAAGAACATACATGTATATTGGAGTATATGCCAGTGAAATTTTTTCATGATGCCTGAAAATTTGACTACTGATAGCTCGTATGTCTTTAGCATCATTTTTTTCTCTTTCATAGAAAGATTTCATTCAAAATAAACTAAAACAGTTGATTGTCAGATCAATCTCGACATATTCGATGGCATGCATTGCGGTGTCGCCATTGGTGCTAAAATTCCATAAATACATACATGTAAGTGCATAGGCATATTTTATTACTTGATATGTCAATACGGTAAACAAAAATTGTGTTTTAATGTCTTAAAATTGTGTTTTATTCCTCCTAAAGTAACAAAAAATGCAAAGAGTTAGAGACAAAAGCAACATAAATTTATCAAGATGCATCACACTGAAAATAGAATTTAAAATTTCTTACATTCTACCTCAAAAGGATGCAGTGATTACTGTAGAGGCATTATGGTACACCATGCATTTTTTGTGGTCATGTTTATTCTGAAAAGGGCCACCAAAACTTGACAGTTTGAGGCAGTAATTCAAAATATTGTATTTGGTTTCATTTTCTGCAGAGAGCTGCCACCATTTCAATCAACATTGTTGATGATCGTATCTATGAGGATGATGAGGTGGGTATTTCATGCCTGTTATTGACATTTACTGAGTAGGATGATGGTGATGGGTGATGACGGCAACAATGATGATGGTGGTGATGACGGCAACAATGATGATGGTGATGATGACGGCAACAATGATGATGGTGGTGATGATGACGGCAACAATGATGGTGGTGATGATGACGGCAACAATGATGGTGGTGGTGATTATAATGATGATGAGGAGGAGGGTGATGAGGGGGATGATGATGATGGTGGTTGTGCTGATGATGATGGAGATGATAATAAGAATGTTGATGATGATGATGATTTTTTTTTTCCATCAGAATAAGGATCTTGAAGAGAATGTTGAAGAAGGTATTAATATAATTTGATTTAATCATTACACAAATTAATACATATGCATACATGTGTACATGTATACTATAGTTACAATATTTACATACATTGCTACGAATGATTAAAAGATACAAATATGATGATGATGTGGTTGTGATGAAGACAATGATGTTGTGGTGATAGTGCTGATAAAGAAGATGGAAGTTTTGATGATGACAATAATAATGCTTTTTATTAAATCATATTGTTTGAAGTAACCCTAGAATTCATTTGATTATTTCCACCTTACAGAGATTCACAGTATCCCTTCACAGCCCAGCTGGGGGCGCTGTTCTTGGTAGTGAGACGTCCATCATTGTCAAAATTCTCAAGAACGACTCCCCTAAGGGTCTCTTTGGATTTGCCTTTACACAGGTAAAGTAAAGAAAGGAATTCATCACAGATGAAATCTTTACAGTTTAAGTTGCTTAGAGAAATTTATGTGATATAAATACATGTATACGCCGTTTGCATATTGTTTGCTGGGTCACTGTGATATATTTTGTGTTAAGTGGATCAAATGGACATCCAAATTACGCATTTGTGTCTTGTCTCGAAAATACCTCATCCAGGTAAGAATGATATAATATTGTCTGGCCTTGACGGTAACATTCAATAATATGCTTTACACACTGCACTTTTCCCCGTAACCCCAGGAAATTGGTGGGGCTAAAGGGGGGGGGGGGAGCTTAGCCCCACCAATATCCCAGGGTTAAGCTTCGCCCACTTCATTTTCACACACCTTTTAGGAAAGTGGGCTTGCACTGTAAATAGTATGGTACTATCTGGCCCTGCAAAAAAGCAGGGTCAGCCGGCTTATTGTGGTGCTAGCACCCCAATAGTCGTGCTAAGAGATGCAGTGTGAAACGAAACAGGGCTAAGGAAAAGTGGGGCTAAGCATTAGCCAATCACAGGAGTCTTAATTGCACGTTAATCGCGCTCTGTATGGTAAAATTATCAATATTCATGAGCTGTGTGATAATCCGGGGTTAAGGCGTTAATCAGGGCTAAGCAAATAGTATGGGGTTGTGAATAATAAAAAAAGATAGTATGGGGTTAAGGATAGTCCGTGGGTTAAGGATAGTATGGGGTTAAAGAAATGCAGTGTGAAAAGCATATAAATGTCAGCAACAGAATCTTGGTTGCGCAGGATAGAGTCTGGTTATACTGTGACTTTCACCGTTGAGAGATCTAAAGACCCTGTGCGCTATATGGAATGAAAGTTTGTTGCACTGTGTACCATCCTATCCATACATGTATTTGACAGTGGTCTTTACCTTGTTCTTGTTTCAGGAGAGTGTCTCTGAGTCTGGCGGTCCTGTGACTTTCACCGTAGAGAGAACCCAGGGCACCCAAGGGAACATTGATGTGAGATGGGAAGTAGAAGCAGCAGGAAGAATGGACCTTACCCCTTCGTCTGGATCTCTCTTCTTTCAACAGGTAACGATCTTACATTGAATATGAGCATTTTAACTGATCATTTAAAAAATATTCTAAATTGATAATTTAGAAAATATTATAAATTGAGAATGCATTGAGAGAATAGTAATTTTTCAATGTGTTGCTTGGTATTTTTTTTTTCATTTCAATTTTTACTCATGATATGCAGTGATTATCGTTTAGGTTTGTATTACATGTTTACTACTGAGAAATGGATAATCAACCCCAGTTTTTCCTCATCTTTTTTTCACTTCTTATCCTATGATAATTTCATTTCATTTTGATGTAGTTTTATCATTTATGAGAATATTTTAAACGAGTGTTGCCAATAGGAGAAGAGAAAACTTAGTCCCTGATCTATATGTATCATATGAAAAAGTCATGGAATATGTTTTGAAGAGAGATTCATGAAAAGTCTTGTCCATGAACTCAACCGGCAGTCTTGCTCTTAGCCAATAAGATGCACAGATTTCAGCAGCTTAGAACAGAAACCCTTTAATCAATAATTACGAAGACATCTCTGTGCAATGATAGAGTTTTCATCATTGTTTCTTGTCATTATTTGTTTCATTTTTCTCCAGGGTGATGCTAGGAAGTCCATCATACTAGAAGCAATCCAAGACAATATACTGGAAGGAGAAGAACGTTTTACTCTTTCCCTCACCTCGGCGACCGTCGATGCCGAGATCTCCCCTGTGTATGGTAAGTCAATTCATGGGAGCCAAATCAATAAATCATTCAAGTCAATAATGGGAATTTGTCGTTTATACACAAATGAGGACCTGTTTTTTGTTTGTTTGTCAAATTTTACATTCACAAAAGGATCTTTAATTTTTGGAGAAAAAGCTCTTTTTTTCTTTGCTTGTCAAATTTTCAGGAAAATGTGACACCACCTCCCCCCCCCCCCGAAAATCCTGCATCCGCCCCTGCTACATGTATATGCCATACACACGGACATTGGACTATACACTGTACATGTAGCTCTTAAAGTCACAAATTTCTTTTAAACTTCAAAATTATATTTTTGATGTAATTCCAGTGGAAACCTTTTAATGTTAAGTGCTTAGAGTTCTTGATATCAAGCGCTCTATAAATGCAATATTATTATTGTTATTGTGCAATATATTTAAACAAATCATGTTGTCTTCTTGATAATGCAGGGACAGCTACTGTGGTGATCCTGGCCAACCCTGACTCAGCTGGTATGGTCAGCATCTTACCCGACTCCAGGAATATCTTGATTAGCGAACCCATGCAGGGATACGACGGACAGGCCATCCTACAGTGAGTCAATCAGTCATACTTGATTATTCTTTCTTTCATACTTAAACTGTTTATGCTCTCCAAGAGCTTGGCATCTTCTCTCGCTCCTTATTTTATGATAAGGATAAAGAAAATGACATTGGATGTGAGTGAGAACTAAATATTTTGTTAAGCTTTTGGAGTGTTTCCTGAAAAGACTTGTCCGACGTTTTACAAGTCATGTTTTATCTGACAGTTACCATAGTAACAGTGATTCTCAGCCAATCAAAATCAAGGAAAGATGTTAGGGGCCCATTACAAAAAGTTGCGATTGATCCAATCAATCGCAACTATGGAAAGCAGCAAGGTCAACATATAAAATACATGTTTGTTCAAACGAATTTTTAGATATGAATGTATAGATCCATAAATTCATTGTTTTCTTGACAATTTGGTGTGTGCTCCTTTGTTTACAAAGGATGTTTTGCAAATTTCCTGTAGAAGAAATTATGACACTGATGGATTTCCATATAGTAACAATTGATTGAATCAATAATAACTCTTTGTAAGACAGGGCCCTGGACTTAATTCCTAAACGAGAATGCCAATACTTACGATTCCATTATTTTTAATACATTAACTGTCAGGTTGACTCGTGGTGCAGGCATCTTTGGTGAGGTGAGTGTCAACTGGCAGATCTCTCCGACTGGTGATAATGCCTTCCTTGAAACCTCCGGACAGATTGTTTTCAGAGACAGGCAACAGAATGCTACTATAACTATACAGGTGAGGTCCATTTTGAGCTGTCGCTAAAAAAAATATTTGATTGATTCGAAATGTAAATTGTCATTTTGCAATTAACTCTTTCTCTTTGCCCATGACTGAGGAATGTGAAAGCTCAGATACTGTACTTTGCCTTTTTAAAAAATGAACTTTGGTACCGCAAAATTGCAAAATAGCCTTAAAAACGGACAGACTGAAGCTTTTCGACATGCACTCATCAGAGTAAAATCGCATGAATGAACTTTCTAATTTTTACGCTGTCCTTCCTATTACACCCAGACCCAGGATGACTCTATCCCAGAGCTGAGGACCACCTACACGTTAGTCCTGGCCTCGGTTACAGGAGGTGCCTCCATTGACTCCACCTCCGGTGGTAACCAGGCAACCATCGTCATGGTAGCCAGTGACAACCCCTTTGGTGTTTTTGAGTTTGACCTGCCCTCCGAGGTCACCATCAGTGAGGAACAGAATTTGGTAAGATTTAGGTTACAAGGAAGGTTTACTGTCACTTATTAGACGAGTTACCGTACTTTGTGTAAAACCTATCTGGTCTCATCCTACATTATGTAATCCTACTTTATTTATATCCAATAGACCAGTTCGTATATGTAGTTCCATTTCAATCCACAGTTTGATGTATGATCGAGTCCTTGGAAAAATTGTTAATGTAATGAGAATACATGTAGAAGGCAAAGAGACAAAGAAGATTTGAAGCAAATGATCGCTGAAAAGTCTTTTTCAAGGGTTTATCGGAGCTAACCTCTTTGTCATCATGAGTTTTGGCTCTTGATTTAATGTTTGTCAGGGTATTGTATGGAGAAGATGTGAAGTTTGGTCTTCTGAGAGGGACAAGAGTGAAAGAGAGATGAATACTAAATGAAAAAAAAAAGTAAATACACTGTACGAAGGAGAGAGATATATTTCTCTGGATGTTTGAATATACCTACATGTAAAGCTATTTTATTATCAATTTAATATAACTCCCTTTTTAACCCCTGCTCCTCTTCAATCAGGTATCCATACCCATCGTGCGAAACGCAGGCATCTTTGGCTCTGTCCAAGTCTCCTACACCACTACCCCTTACACCGCCCAGGAGGGGGTGGACTTTGCACCCTCGACCGGAGCCTTGACCTTCTCAGAGGGGGTCGACAGCCTGGACGTCACCATTGCAATCCTAAATGATGATATTCCAGAAGGACCAGAGGCGTTCTGGCTCAACATCACTGACGTTCGTCTCCTTACACCAACGTAAGTATCTGACTTTGCATGTTTCTATTCCTACCAAGTTTACTGCTGTTTTCAAATATGCTTGTTGGAAGATATAGTTCATGAAGCCAAGAGCCTTCTTACTGCAGTAGATCAAGAAAGTTTTATTTGGCTTTGAAATCTGTATCTGCTTGTAATCAGTTTGTGTTCCTTGAATGTGATTTTGATTGGACAATATCATCAAAAATTAATTGCATTATTTTCTGAAATTAATGATGAACATGCTATTCAGTATAATTATAATTTAATGGCCAATGATATAATGAAAGTTCAGTTTTGTATTTTAGGATTTCATACATCGACACATTTGTGATTTCTATGGTAACACAGTTGATTGGCTTGTAGGTTGAAAATGATTTTGAAAGAGAAAAGTCCTAGAGGGCCATGCTTAAAGATTCAGAACATTTCATAATACGGTCCTGTGACTCTAGCATCTCATATGGGGTACCTTAGACCACTCAACCATGACACTTTCTGAATTTTTTAAATTAATGTTTTGATTCTGTTTTATCCTTTTTAGAAATGTTGATTATACACCGGTCAATGGCCTCCAGCCCGACATGCAGCCATCACTTGGTTCCCTGTCTGTAAAGACTATTCTTATTGGTGCTAATGATAATGCAGAAGGGATCATTGACTTCAGCAAGTCTCTGTACGAAGGTAAGATGAGACAGTTTCATCCTCCTCCTTGTTTCTCTTCCTCCTTTTTCTTCTCTTCCTCCTTCTGTTCTTTTATTTATCCTTTCTCTTCCTCCTCCTTTCTACACTCTACTGTCTCCTCTCTTTTCTCCCATATCTTCTTGACATTTGTCCTCTTTATCCTTCTCTTGCCCCTCATCTCTCTTCTCCCATTTCCTTCACTTCTCCCTCCCCCACCAAGATGCATAAAGATGCCAGAATATTTACAACAATGCATTCCTGCCAAATGTACATTGTATTGTAAGTAATACGAGTGAAGAATTATATCTAGATGTTGCCTATAAACTACTGTACTTTCTGAATCCTTTTTTCCTGTGGTTCATTCAATATGCCCCTATACATAGGAGAGCTTTGAAGCTGCTGAAAGGGATTACTCTTCAAGGTTCAAGGATCTTCAGTACTCTGTGTACATGAATTTTCATGAAAACACACCAGGTTGGTGTTTCATAAAGCTGTTCGTAAAGTTACGCACAACTTTAGGCACGACTGGAACCTGTTCTTAGGCACTAAATCAGTTACAAAGGAATATCACATACATGTAGCATGAGAAATGGTCACCAGCCGTGTGTAAAGTCATTTGTAACTTATGAACAGCTTTATGAAGCAAGCCCCAGATGTATTACCTATTAATACCCATTCTTTTGTGTTGTTGCAGTCCAAGAGGACATAGGTACAGCCATGATTCCTGTAGTCCGCAGTGCTGGTAACTTTGGTCTGATCAGCGTGTCCTTCGAGGTAGAGCCTCTGGATGCCACACCCGGGGGTGTCGATTTCCTCCTGACCAGCGGCAAGATCACCCTGTCCGACGGGCAATCCGAAGCCTTCATCCCCGTCACCATCATCGACGACACCCTCAAGGAGTTCTCCGAGTCTTTCAACATCCGGCTGACGGGAACGGAAGGGGGTGCCCTCCTCGGGGGTAACCTCACGGCGACGGTGGTGATATCAAAGAGCGATGGTCCTGATGGTCTCATCGGCTTCACCTTGTCCAACCTTGACAGGGTGATTGCTAATCCTCCTAATGACAGGGATTTGACCTTCACCATAGAACTCTCCGGAGGTCTGGATCAGTATTTGGTTGGAACTGAGGTAAGATGCTGTTATTATACGCCCGTCCTATGGGATGTATTATGGTATCACGCTCGATGTCCTTCCGTCCGATAACTTTTCATCATACAAGCGATAAATTCAGTTTAATTTATCTCATATAATATGGTGTGCATGATACTAGCAGGGATCCCAATAATTTTATCGATTTTTTAGAGCAATCAGATAATGTTTGATGAATAATGAGGGTATTTAGACAAATGGGCTGCAAGATACAGTATTTAATCAGAAATAAAATGGTGAAGATTTTTGGTTGACAATGTATTATTATACGTCCGTCCTAGACGGGACGTATTATGGTATCACTCTCGATGTCCGTCTGTCTGTCCTTCCGTCAGAGGACACTAGATGTAGGTTGTGGTGGGATTCAAACACACTCAGATTGCAAGGCAATATTTTTATTCATCTCCCGTATCAGACATCTGAGCTGGTCCTTTACAAAACCGTATTGCCCTACATTTTCTGAATATCGGGAAGGGTAGGTATATTGTTTGTATTTTCCCCGGTCTCAATGCGTGTATTTACTGTGCATGCAGAGACGACGCAAAATATTCCTTTTTTTTTCCCTGGTCTCACATCCGGGCATTTGTGGATGCGTATAAAGAGATACGCTTCATAAGGATCCGCGCACCAACAAAATACGTCATAATAAAGACAACGCTGGATCCATAGAGATATATACTAAAGTGCAGAGCCTAGACCGATATTAACATGACACAATCAACTCTGTTTTTCAAAAGAAATATCCCCATTATCATGATTTTTGCTCTAGATATCTGATTTGGATGATAATAAAATTATTTACTAGCTCTTCTTTTGGGGAACATCAAATATATTGCCCTTAAATGACCCATATTTACCTCGTCTAAAGACTCAGGCCAATATGATTCTTTTGCTGGCAATATATTTGATGTTCCCCTCAAGGCCAGTCAATATTATATAAATATTCCTTATTGTCATGTTGGCAGGTTCGCTGGAGGATACTCGGTCCCAACACAGACTCCATCCTACAAACGACCGATGATATCTCTACCCCAGGTGGCTTCCTCCAAGGGTCAGTGACCTTTGGCCCAGGTCAAAGAGGGTCAAGGACCTTTGACCTTCAGGTCAAGTCATACGTAGGACCTGAAGTGGAAGAGGTGTTTATAGTAGAGATCTACCAGCTTGTCAGTACAGGAGAGATTGACAATGGACGAAGGCAAGCTAGGCTTACGGTAAGTTTTTCATTTCGAGAGGTACTGTAGTTTGTTAAGCCATTCGTATATATCAATACATGTATGAAGGGAATAATATTCCTGGTATCGCATTGCAATTTGCTCCACATTTTTGAAAGACTTCTATGCATAAAGTCTTTTGTATGGCATATTTTTACATAACACTGTACATTACTTAGTTGAGAGCTTTTCTCTTCTGACCAAAAATGCTATTCAACTTTGTAAAGCAAAATTATTCCGTGTGTGTGTGCTCAAACCACCTGTAAAGGCAGAATTTTGCACAATTTACAAAATATTAATTCACAATGAGAAAAGATTAACGTCTGGACAGAGTAGATAAAGTCTGCAGACAAGTCAACATTGAAAACAGAGAGGTTCCGGCTCATTGTTTAATCCAAACCTGTACAGTGTAAAGTACATTATCTGCAGGCTCAATGTGGTCCTGTTACTATTATTTGCCCGGGTTGAGAACTACAAATTCTACATATTATATTACCTGCCATTTACATGTAGTACATACTTGCCAACCATTCCGATTTTGGCGGAATCATCCCGATTTTTTATTGCCAATTCCGCATTACGAATATCAACTCCATAATTCCGATTTTTATTAATTTTTACATTGATAATATTGAAAAAATGGCTGGAGCGAAGGTTAGACCAATCTGAAGCTTGCGGACACCTGGATATCGCGATATCCCAAATAGCATTACTTTTCCACTAACTGAACTCACTCTCGTACTTAGTTTTTCACTTTGCCTATCTCACATGGCGCGCACATTGCAGAAGCGCGTGCAAACACAGCTAGAGCGACAACACATGCAAATACAATGCATGCTGCGACGTCGCGAGTGCGAGTATACCTCGCTGCTAACCCAGGGAGCTTCGGCCTGTGCCGGATTACCGACGGGCCGGAGCTCCGTGGGTTACCGCGCTGCAAGTGCATACGTGTGCAAACGTAAGATCCAGCTCAACGATCGTCGGATTAATGGCCAAAGGATAGTTTTCTGTGAAATTTTGAAGCCAAAATTACAAATTTAGTGTGTGGAAACTGGATACCGTCGCCAATGCGTCGTTTGGATTGTGAATGTGAGTTGTGACTGTGATTCCGATCGTTATACAGACAGTGCATGAGTGCAGTGGGCAGTGACTGAGTACCGGTACCGAGCCCAGTCGCGGCCCGCCCGCTTCCCGGGTCGGAGCTCCCTGGGTTAGTGAGCTGAGTGAGCAGTGTAAGTTCCATATGCATTTAGACTGTTAGTCTGTTTTCGTGAAATAAAGTCAAAATTATTTAGAAATACAAGGAGTATTCTGAGAAATATCCAGTTATTATTGTAATGGAAATACATGTTTTTGAAGTAAAAAAATATGGTACAATTTCATGAAATGAATCCTGTTGATTTTCCTGTTTCATATTTCATTACTTTGGGACAAAATTAATATATTTTTCTTCTTTGTGGACAGGTAAAAGGCACTTCAAAAGTGAAGGAAAGCCCCCCATTTCATGTTCTAAAATTCCAAAAATTTCTAACCGTGGCAGGGGGGTACCCCACACCCTACCCGCGCAAAATGTCACACGCTCGTTACTCTGCGTGAAAAATTGATTCCTCTTTTTTTTCTTCTAAGGTTGGCAAGTATGGTAGTATCGTGCATAAACAGGCATTGGTATTCATTTATAATCAATTTTAATCTACATAGGTTTTGAAGCATGGAGACCCTAATGGAATAGTTCAGTTCACCGCAGAATCTGTGCAGCCTCGATACTTTAATGAGCCGTCCGATGGCAGCCCGTCTCAGAAGGTTGCCTTCCCCCTCAGCAGACGAGAGGGACTGATAGGAGACATACGGGTGAGATCGGACGATCAGGATGGCGGTATTGGTGGTGGCAGTGTGCTGATGATGATGGTGGTGGTGGTGGTGATGATGGTGGTGATGGTGGTTGTGTTGGTGGTGATGGTTGTGGTGGTGTTGATGGAGATGGTGGTGGTGATGATGATGATGACTAATGGTGGTGGTAATCGGAATAATGATGGTGGTGATGATGATGAGGATGATGATGATGATGTTGATGATGATGGTGGTGATGGTGGTGGTGCTAATGGTGATGATTGATGATGATGGTGATGGTGATGGTTCTGGTGGTGGTGGTGATGATGGTGGCGGTGCTGATGGTTCTGGTGGTGGTAGTGGTGGTGATGGTTCTGGTGGTGGTGGTGATGATGTTGGTGATGATGACGATGACAATGATGATTACGATGGGGGTGGTAGTGTTGGTGATGATGTTGATGATGATGACGATGATGATAATGATAGTGGTGGTGGTGGTTGGGATGGTGAAAGTGTTGGGGGTGATGATGATGAGGAGTAGAAGAATTGTGTTGATGATCAAAAAGATGAGTTTACTGATGATGATGATGATGATGACGATGGTAGACCCTTTTAGAAGGTGGCTTTCTCACTGAGCAGGCATGAGGGAATGATTGGAGGTACATGTACAGGTGAGAATGAAAGATACAATAATTACCTTCTATTTCCATACAGGTGCACTGGGAGGTAAGGGATTCCTCTGGCAGACCCATGCCATCTGACATATCACCTACCAACGGCACTGTCGAGTTCCCTGAGAGCATCGCTACCGCGTCCATCCTTCTTGAGGTACTCCCTGATGCCCTACCAGAGTTGGAAGAGGGGTTCACTGTTACCCTTGTTTCTGCCGATGGGGGTGCGGAGATCGACCCTGTCCTCCATACATCTGAGTTTTATGTCAAGTAAGAAATGATAATAAAAAATTATTGATATATTCTGTGTATTTTTCTGTCTTTTCTTTCCTTCTTTTTTTCAGTTGAAATCATCATTTGGATCTTTATCATCCTGAAATTAATCAATTTTAATCAGGAAATAGTAAAAATACATGTAACAATACATCCAGGAATTTTGGCTAGGTACAGAATTCTCATTGGAGTTGCAGCACAAAATTTCAGTCTTTGAGCAAATTTGGCCAGACACAAATTTACAACATGTTGCATGATTTCAAAGTCGCGTACCTGAGCGTCACAAATTTGGGTCTCCACAGCTATTGGAAGCACATTTTTACTGCAAGTTGAATGCTGCATGCAATTTTCTGTGATTTGTACCAGGAAGGCAGGGGATTGTTCATATTTTGCAGATCTCACTTACGTTGATTTTCTTTTCTCTTTTTTTTCTAGTGCTAATGATGATCCTCATGGTATCTTCAGTGTGGATGATGAGAGTCAGACCATCGTCTTGGCTCGTAACAACAGACGTCGTCTTCAACTCACCGTTGACAGGTCAGCTGGAACTGTGGGGGCTGTTCAGATTGGCTACCAACTCCAGTATAACGATGTGAGTGTGAATGGGCCAATCCATTCCTTTCCCCCTTCTTTCTCTGCTTATTATCGACTTTTATAAAAGCATAATTTGCTGGTGGCTGAAAGTGCATGTAATTGTCATTTTCCGTTTTTCCCTCCCCCCATAAGTCTTATTTGATGACTAGGAAATTATGAAATCAAATTAGATAAAGATAGAAATGTGAAAGGGGTTTGAATATGTGGGAGAAGGGATGAAAGAGAAGAATGTACAGTACATGTATGTAATATGTGAGCAAGGATTATGATAAGTGGTGAAATTAGTTTGTTAGAGAGATGTTTTGAATTGGAAACATTACTAGGAGACAGAGAAAGAGACCGGGGGGGGGGGGGGTTACAGAGAGAATTAGAGATTTCTGGATGAGGTATGGATATTGGAAAAGGGGGGATACTTGCTCACAGACATTAATTTCAGAAATGTTTTTGATATCTGGCCACCATTTTTCTCCAATCTTCTCTTCATAAACTGCCCAAGTCATGATCACTTTAGAGCATTTGCATAATTTATAAAACTAAAAAAAAACAGAGACAAACTATTTCAGAAAGTTCCCAATTATATGGGGTCTGAAGTCCATGTACCTATTTTATAGAAAAGCCCATGAGTTGATGGCAATTATGTCATGTATGTAATGCATGTGAATGAATTGTCTGAAATTTTAGTGTCTATACATGACCATTATAACAAAAATAATTGATCAGAATCAGAACATATCTTTTTTGGTGTTTTAATTTTCCCCATAATCGCGATCTGAAAGATGTTTACTTTTACAACCAGGAATGGGGGACATTGAACACACCCTTTGTTTTTCATTATATGCCTGGGGGCTGTTTCACAAAGCTGTTTGTAAGTCTAGAGTGACTTTAAGAATGACTGGTGATCACTTCTTGTGGTAAATGATGTTCACCATTAAATATTCATTGGTGATTATTTAGCACGCAAGAAAGGATCACATTTCTTAAAGTCGCTCTTAAGTTACAAACAGCTTTATGAAATACCCACCAGGTTTGTAATTGCATCTTCAATCACAACTCGTGTTGCTGTTAAAATTTGAAAGTCAACATTGAAAACACTATAAGTGCCCATACATGTACATGATTGTTGTATCGAAATGATCTCTCAAAATATTCTTCTCGAATTATGATTATCTTATTAAAGGGTGTGACTGGTGCATATGTGCCGAGCAGTGGATCTGTGCTTTGTGAAGATGGCCAGACTCAGGTAAGTGCCTTTACATCTAGGAAATTACAGCTTGTCAGAAATGATATCTTTAAAGTTTACAGTATTCACACAGTTTCTGCTTAATTTATCAGACATTTTGAACATTCCATGAGATACTCGATGCATTTTTTTACATTTTGGCAGCCATTATGTCATCTGTATGCAAGTGGCCAGCTCATGGCCAGGGGACGCATGCTAACGTACATTCCTCAATGGGATTATGCGTTACATGTAGTTATAATTTGTATATTGGAATGTGAGGATGACTGTAAATCACACTTACTAGCTCTCTGCGAAAAAATCTCCCCCCCCCCACTCATGAGTTTAGTACAGCAATGTTAACATTAGTCTATGAAAAGAAAATGATGTATGGATTTGGTTAATAGATTTGATATAACTCGCTTTTCCCTGTATCATTTCAGTGTGAGGAGCAAGTAGCCCTTCTAAACAATGATGTCTTCTTAGCCCAAGGTTCGACCTTCACTCTCAATATCACCTCGGTCACTTACATGGGAACAGATACACGTGAGTCCTATCATTAACAGAATATTTCTTTCACACCTCATTGCTGATAAGAATGACATAATGGATTATACATGTATCTTTCTTTCAATTGTATGAATGTATGTATGTTTTTTTCAAATTGAATGTATTTTGAATTATTAATATTTTGTGCAATATAATATGGAAGTTGTTTAGAGAGAAAATTTGAGCATGAATGGCAATTGATGGCATCTTTAGCTATCAAGCATTACTTGAATAAACTAATCAAATTAGTTTTAAAGTGTAACTGTAAAATAGAAGTTAAGCTATAAATTTTTTTTTTTACAACTTACATGAACATTTTTATCGCAAAGGAATGTTTGCTTGCCGTAGTATTACGTGTATTAACTGTGATCTCTTAAATCCTTTGCTTTGTTAGCTGTCATACCACCATCGATAGATCTAAGCAGTGATAGCGCCACCATTGTCGTACCAGAGGAAGTTGCCAATTCACAGGTTGGATTCAGTGAGACAGGGATCATGGTTGATGATGGTAAGAATATATAGAAATTATATGTTTGTTTAACCCAAGTGGTCTGTTCTCACAAATGTTCTTTTGTGATAGCTTGTGAATAAAGCTTCATAATGTTTTAATATTTCAATATCTCAGGTATAGTGATTTGAAATATTATTGTTAGAGGACTTAGTTCGATGAATGTGATTGTGATGATGATAGAGATGATGGTGATTATGATGATGAATATAATAGTGATGATGGTGGTAATGCTGGTGGTGGTAGTGATGATGATGATGATATGTATGATAAAAATGGTGATGATTTAAATAATAATAGTGGCAATGTTAGTTATTCTAATTCTAGAAATGCAGTCATCATGGTTCATAGTAAATGGTATTTAACCTGCAAAATGGATATTCACTTTATCCACTATTACATATTGATAATGCTTATACTTTTAGACATTTTAGCAGCAAATATAACCTGTACATGTTTCATTTCATTTTCAATAAAATATAAGTCAAATAAATACAATCATGTTAACTTCATAAAAAAATATACCAAGGTCATTAAATCAACTTGAAAAAGACATGTTATAAGACAGTTACATACAAAATACATGTAATCATGTGTAAAGGATTTGTGATATATAATTTGTGAAAATGGAGGATCCCACTAAACATTAAAAAGCAAAGCTTGTATATTGTGGGCTCCTCAAAATATGACAAGTGAGAAATAAATTGTATATATGTAAAAATCAAAATATAAACCATGATTGCCAACAGGCAACATCATAAAAAGAAATTAAAGCAACATCAGACAGAAAATTCAGTCAACAAATTTACTTACACTATTTTGTCTGTTATTTTTTCAGCAACTCTGGAGGTGACGGTCACCATCCAGCGTCTGGGTACGTACGGTAACGTGGATGTTACATGGCAGATGGGATACAAACCAGGGGAAATCCCTGCAGGCTTCATGGACGGTGTCGTGACCCCGAGCACGGGTCAGATCAGGCTCGTCCAAGGAGAGTCTACCGAGACATTCACCGTCACGGTAAGTACCTGTTTCATGAAAGTTCTCAGCACTATCTAAATTGCCAGTGCTGACTATTTCAGTGAAATCCTTGCTTTTGATTGGCTGAGAAGCTCTACCCTCTGACTGTTACTATGGTAACTGTCGGAGAAAGACATCTTGTCAGTGCTGACAACTTTCATGAAACGGTCTCCTGAACATGGGAGTTTGTTTCGCAGGGTGACACCACATTTGCTCTGGGCTTTATTTTGTCTAAGATATAGGGTTAGGGTTGCTATAGGGTTTATGTTAGGTTTAGGGTAGGGTATAGTGTTAAATCCAGGGATGAAGTTGGTCATTCCATTTAGTGTGTCAAATTTACAGCGGAGCAAAGGTCATGGAACGGTTATCATGGCTATTACGTCACAGCAACATTTGTTTGAATTTTCATCATGATCTATCAGTTACCATCCAAGATCTTGACTTGAAAAGCAATTTATGCAAGTGTTACAAGTCATGCATTACTTTGCTCACATCTTTTCCCCCCATTTATATTTTATATTTCTAGCTGAGCCCGACTGGTTTAGACACCGAACTCTTCGCTGTGCACATCACCAATGTTTTCTCCAACGTCGCTGGCGGTGCCGTGGCTTGGGATGACTATGACACGGCTCGGATCGATCCGTACGGCATCGTAGGGTTCAGCGATGGCTCGAGACAGGTCGTCGTTCAAGAAACAGACCAACAGGTAGACGATGTGCCTTTCTGAATTTCCATGAAAAAGAAAGGAAAGACTAAACTGCGTGGAGATGTCTTTCGAGCATTGGGGGTGTCATCAGTTATCAGTTTTAATTTGGATTTAATTGATAAAGTTAATGTAGAAACATGCGTTGCTAGAATCATCTATAAAGATCAACTGCTCATAATAATCTCATCTCCCTTGTAAAGGTGACAAATAATATACAAACAGTTATTAAAAAAAAAACATGGTCTTTAGAGACAGGATTTACTGTGTAATACTGGTGCAGGTGATAAATAATGCGTAACCAATGATGTAAAAAAAAGAAATTCTTTCTTTTTTATTCTGTGTGGAACATGAGAGTGAGAGGATTTCGTAGGCAAAGATAATTGAAACTATTATTATGTCATCCATTGCAGGTATCTCTAGAGATAGAGAGAGCAGTGGGTACATTGGGCAGTGTCCGCGTCACCTACAACACCGTTGCTTACACTGCTATACCGGGTGAAGATTACACTGCGGTTACCAGTGGTGCCATGACCCTCGCCAACACACAGCGCAGTGCGACCATCATTGTACCGCTCTTGGAGGACACAGAACCAGAGCTGGATAAGATATTTTTTGTCAATATCACGAGTGTGCAGAGACTCCCTATTGGATCAGGGCAAGGTAAATACCTACTTGTACGATTTAAATGCCTCCGCCCAAGAAAGATAGTTGCCCTATTCGTTAATTTTGCGTGATTAAGTATTCATTGAGCAGTAGGCTAAGAGAATGAATAAAGAAACAAAAATCATAAAGTAGCAATGAAACCAAAATTGAGTGAATTAGAATCTGATATAGAGGAGCAGCATAGCAACCTTAATAACAATTATAGTAATAATGGACAATACTTGTCTCTTTCACGTGTTGCTCTTATTAGAGAGTCCCTGTGGATGTGATGCACTGAAAGATATAGAGAAATGTTACAAAATATGACGCGTGTATGTAGCTAATCATAAAAGTCAAATGAACAAATATAAAGATTATATATAGTAATTATTTAAATGGATCACAGTTTTTAAATGCTGTTAAGCCAGATCTAATCAAGCTTCAACACCTCATTCATGAAAAAAAAAAATTAAGGTCCTTTGTTGGAAAATTCTCCCTTTTGATTTTATTGAAATAATTATATTGATTGGTTTTCTGCATTCGTCAAAGTTTGGAACAAATCATTTGAATGTAAATGCCCATGTAGTATAGTTTGTAGTTGCACTTTAATAGGAAAATGAACAGTCATGTACGTGATATTTTGACGGATATGACATTTATTTCTGTCCATTTTTCCTGACACGTAATGAGTAAAAGGATGATGATAGCATTGATGGATGATCCAGATTTCATTTTGCATTTTTCCTTCCAGGTCCCAGTCCCAAGCTCAGCTCTATCTACTCGACGGCCGAGGTCACCATAGAGGGTAGTAACGACCCGTACGGCGTATTAAGCATTGTCCCTGTTACCATGGTAACGATTGAAGCTGAAGATGCCAGCAAGACGCTCACATTTACCGTCCAAAGAACAGGTTAGTTTGTTGAAAAAATACAACTTTAGATTTGAAAAAAAAAACCAACGGAAAAGTTAATTTCAAGCTACCATTAAAGCCCTATTCAGATATTGCATGACACAGCCAATTCTGTATAATCAACCATAATACTAATATTTTGTCTATTATTTTTCTAAATTATTCAAATTTTTCCGCTTACTAATGTAACTAGTTTCCCCCAAGAAATTTTTTTTAGGTGACTCAACTTAAAACCAGTATAGTCCTTATACATATAATTTATTATTGATATTCTTAATAATCATTTACACAAACCCTTTGTCTTGTTTAGGAGGCTCATATGGAACCATCCGTGTCAGAGCTCGAACCGTTGGCGGTGGCGAGTCTTGGCAGGGCTCCCTCGTTGGTCAAGTCTCCAACAGGTCAAATACGATTGAGGAGGCCTTGGCTAACGCGCAGGGACAGAAACTTGCCGAGGTTGATGCTGATTACCAACTTCTGGAGGAAGAATTGATATTGAATGTGAGTAGAGGACAAAGGGTGTTTATGCTGATTCAAAAAGATGAAGAGACGGAAAAGTTTACTAGTCTGAGAGTGAAGTGTGCTGACTCTTGACTGATGTTGAGAGCGAGAGAGAGTGACAGACAGGTAGATACACAGACAGAGAAAGGGAGAATGTAGGAAGAGAAATGCACATAAAGACAGGAAGACACAAAGACACAGAAAAACAAGGTGGGAAATGGGAGTGGAGGTAGTACGAGAGGCAGAAAGGGGGGGTTAAAAAGTGGTAGATTAAGGCAGCACAATACAGAGAGACAGAGATTGGGGAGAAATTGTTCCGGAGGAAAGTTGAAGTGTCGATTTCCTTCTGATTTGCATTTATTAGTAAGAGAAACTGTTAACTTAAGTAGATTTAGAAAAATTGAAACTTAAGTAGATTTAGAAAAATTGAATTTCTATTCTAACCTGACTAGAGGTTTGTTTGCTGGTTACTATAAAAAATAAAGTTTTGAAATATTTTGTTTGTTTTCATGTTTCTTCACTCGCTATTTGATATATTGGATCTGACAATTTGATTGAGGACATGTATTATACCAATGTTGCTAAATTTTGATTCCCTTTTAATGGTTTATGAATTTACGTGAAAATGTGACCGTTTCCAATATGATGATGGTGATGACGATCATGGTAGTGATGGGGGTGGTTGTGATGATGGTGATAATTACTGACGATGGTGGTGATGATGATGATGACATTGATGATGATGATGATGACATTGATGATGATGATGATGATGATGATGGTAGTGATGGTGGTGGTGGTGATGATGACGCTGATGGCGATGAGGATAATGATGACATTGATGATGAGGGAATTAATACACAGGGGGTCATTATTCAAAACATGATGGGAATAAATATGACTCTGTAGACTTGGCATTGAATATTTTGAAGAGAGTACATACCCAGTAAAATTTTATGTTATTAAAAATGCTTTGAATTTAGCGTAAACCAACATCGTTCACTTTTCATTCGCTATTAATTAGGAAGGAGAGACAAGCACAAGTATATACCTGACAGTCAACAGTGATGACGTCCCAGAACCAGATGAAGTCTTCTTCATCTATCTTAGCCAACCCGAGGGCGGGGCACGCATCGCTCAGGGGGACAGTGACGGGGGATTGAAGGTAAAACTATATGACCTGTATTCTGGGGTTGGTTTCCAGAAGCCATCATAAACCTAAGTTTGTAGAATACTGAAGCACAAGTTCATAAGTGATTTCTGTGGACTTAGACTTATGAGAGTTTTTGAGAAAGAGGTCCCTGAATGCAGTCCAATTCAGAAGATCTTATCATGCAGGAGATGTGTAATTTACACAATGAATTGTGCAATATATTTGTGCATTGTTGTTTAATTTGACTTGAAGTCATACATGTACTTAACCTGGGATAGCTTGGGATACATGTACATGTAGCTTGAACCCAGATCACTAAGGGCACTTCGGCGGTCTTGTGGTTATGACACTGGTCTAGTAATCCAGAGGTTGTGGGTTCGAATCCCACCTGGCCTGCCTATGATTTTTTTTCATAGGCAGGCATCATGCAGCAGTTGCTGTGTTACACTTGTGGTATTGTTAGAGAAACATGTAGAACTTATTATTTATCATACTCAGATATTTGTTAAACAGGCCCCCATTCTGAAGGGCTCAAGTAGTGCTGTTTTGACAGCTGAATTGCTATTTCAGCTTTCATTTATCTTGACTTTTAAATCTATTTATATTTATTTTTGCCGTTGACAGGGATTTACTGAAGTGATAATCGCCGGCAACGACAATTACAATGGCATCATAGGATTCAGTGACATCTCGCTTTACGTCACCGTCTACGAGGACGTGAACCCTGTTGTGACACTTACTCTGGATCGTGGAGAAGCTTTCTTTGAAAATGTCACAGTGAGTTTCTTTTTAATCTTTGTGTTGATTTCTTATTTGTATTTCCCTCCAAATTGCTCTAAAATTATTTTTAATGCTGTCATATTTGAGACCAAGTTTCCTCTGTAAAAAGAACTCAAATGCTGTGTTATGCATTTGTGTAGACCGGAAATCAACACATTTGGTTTGGTTTACATGTATGTTTCTCTTAAATGATGTTTACACTTTCCATCCTTAAATTGCTTCCACTATTTAATCATCAATCGATAACATACCATACAAGTAAATCTAAAAAATTGTTATACATGTAGCTCATGGGAAAAATTTTCATTCATAAAAACCCTTGGGGTTATGATTACTCTGAATTTTATTCTCTGTCTGATTTTTGCATTAACTCATATAGTACATGTTTGACTGATTTCATTATTTTCTTGACATTTAGTTTAACCTTTAACCTTTGTAGTGCACTGTAGATTTAAAGCTACATGTTCAATCCCTGACCTACAGGTCGACTGGCGAGCCATGTACAGCCAATCGGAGGATGTTGCAAGTAACCGTGACCTCTCTGCTCAGCTGGAAAAGGTCGTGGGTGAGGTCACCTGCGAGGGCGGCATGCGCTACTGTTCCCTCCCCATCACCCTCGTGGATGACGAGGATCCCGAGTTTGCCCAGTCCTTCCTGGTTGAGCTGACAGGAGTGGGAGAGGGCGCTGTCCTGGCTGCCAGCTCCAGGTTGTTTGCCAACGTCACCATGGCTGATAGTGACTTCCCCAATGGACTTCTGCAGTTCTCTCGAGAATCAAGGTAATATGACTTACTTGGATTCTTGATATTTTTACTGCAACAGTACATGCATTATGTTCGTCATGGTGGTTTTGATGATGATGATGATGTCGATTACAAGATTTTTTTAAAAGTTTTTATTGAAATAAATCATAATATTTACAAATGATTAGCATGGTGAAAAAAAAATAAAATCATGAAATATTGCAATAAGAAAGAGGCAGATATAAGATTATAATTATCTAAAAGTTTTCAAGAGGGAAGCGCCGAGATAGAAACAAAATAAGACCGCCCTGAAGAAAAGGAGAACAGAAGCCAAAAAAGGGAATTGGACTAGAATGAGGACAGGCAGCTGAAGGATCCCCGCCCCAATTTTCTCTCCCTCTTCGATTACAACAAGATGATGATGCTGGTGGTTATGATAATGACAACAACGATTATGATGGCGATGGTGATAATGATGACGATGATGATGATGGTGATAAAGAAGGAAATGATGTTGCTGATGCCGACAATGACAATGACGATGATGATAGTCACGATTCTTAAAAGAAACCAAAGACACATTCAGGCTCCTCAATCTTAGCCAAACACCTTGTAGGATAACATATATTAGCTCCGATGTGCACTTCTTGAAAAAAGGAAGCATAGATAAAATTTTGATTTATCCGTAGTTTATTATTGTTGATGCGACTATCAAGATAGCAATCTATGATGTGTAACTTATATTCTGTTAAAATATGCCATCACTGTATCATACATGTACATATTCTCTTTATGATGAACCTGAAAAAAGAAAGAACTCCCTACACATCAAAGATGGCAATTAATTTGGCTCCTCTCTCATTACATGTGGAATTTCAAGATAACCTTTCATCAATATTTGTTTTATAAAGGCTTGTGAGTGTTGACACCTCTCCTGTCGAGGTCAGCCTGACCGTTGAGAGGGTCGGAGGGACATCCAAGACCGTTAGGGTCAGTTGGTCCACCGGTCAGCTCCAGTCGCCTACCACCACAGCGGGTGTGACGATCTATCCAGCCATTGGGGGTGCAGAGTTTACCTCGCAGGCCTCTACCTTGGTCTTTGCTCCTGGACAGGTAAGAACCCGATATATTGTCTGTTAATGATAAGCTTCATGTAGGTGCCACTACATTGGATGCGGCCCTCTGATAAAAAAAAAATCATTTTTTAAACACCATTTTAGTCATTCAGCTACCACCATAGTGGATACGGCCCTTTGACCTACCATAAGGGGGGTACTGAGGAGTGTAGAGCTTACCCCTCTACTTTCAGTAGAGGCGCACGGCCAATACGGGAGACTTGCTTTGCAAAAGAATAAAGAAACAACATCAACAAAAGCATTTTTCCACTGAGAATTTTGTCTCACTGAGGTCTGAAGCCCATTTGTTTTGTGTGTGGATGACAACAAAAATTCTTATTAAAACAAAAGTAGACTGGTGGATTTTTAAATAGATGGTGAAAAGGGGTAATTTTTCATGAGGAATCTGCCATCAAGCTAATCCTTTTGCAGCAAATGTTAGCAAAAGAAATTGGTCTCCCAAAATCTCTGAAATTGGATACACAAATTCTTTACAAAAGTCTCTGATATTGTAGAATTTCTTTTAGCGATTGATTGCATTGACTTCAATTTATAATCAATCGTAAAAATCAAGCGCATGGTTGATCGCCAACCTTTGTGTTACGGGACCCAGGGCCCTATGACATAAAAAAAAGTGGCTACGATGACAGATATTGCTGGAACGTCAACTTTCATTGGAAGAACCAATCAGCATTTCCTTGTTGTCATGGTAGTTGATAAATTCCAGCAAGATTTGCTATCAGAGCAAAAAATATTTTTTGAATTGGGGCCCAGGGTCCCGTAACAAAAAGGTTAATCGTATGCTTGATTGTACCATGTAATCAATCATTAAAAAATGTTCTAAGACGATCGCTACGCTTTTTTGTTCTGGCCCCTGGGCAGGTAACAATATTATCATTTGGTGAATTTAATCAGTAACCTCTAGTTACCTACTACCGCAGCAGGCGTGGCCCTTTGTTGAGTTATAATGGACATGGAGGGCCACAGAGCTTTTCCTTTGGACCTTCACCATGGTCTTTGCTCTTGAATAGAGAAGTTGAATGAAGTACTTGGTATGTGTGATTCAGGGATAAAAAAATTACTCTGGGGCTGGGGGCAATTTAGACTCGAAATGCTCAAAACAGCCTTGGAAGCTAAAAAATGGAGCCCTGGGGCGGTATTCTGAACATTGTCTTATCTCTGTATTTTATCTTATCTCAGGGATATGACAAAATCGGTATTCTGGTGGATGTCATAACTTTTGTCACAAAAATTGTCATAAATTTCGTCTCTTCTCTTTAGCGCGCACCAAAATCACGCGGCTTTCAATGCGCATAATTCTTTTATTCAAGCAAAAGATATGACAAAAGTTATGACAGGGGGTAGCAGTCATAGATTTTGTCATATCTTTTAGTACCAAATATTCCGATACCCTGCCGACTGAATGTCAAGCATATAATGATATTATTTAGATTAGATTGTGGTAGTAGTTTCACTCATCATCCATGACAATTTTCAAAATTATTTTTTCATGCTACAATTAGTTAGGCCCTACATATTAATTCCTCCTCTTTTTCTCTGTTTATCCTTCTTTTTCTACTTCTCCTCTAAAATCCTTCACAGCTCCCTGTCTCTCTTTGTAATTAAGCGCATCAATATTCGCGTAGTTGCGCGATGCCAGCAACTGCAGTGGGGATACGCCCTACCTGTAACGGGGCCTTCCTATTGGCTAGAAGGGCTCCCACTGGGAACTAACGATGATTTTGATTGGATTGCTTCCGAAAAGATGGGCGGGAACTTTGAGAGATATGACAGGGAAAAGACAATGTTCAGAATACCGATTTGTGACAATCATAGCGATGTCACATCTCGGAGAGATATGACAAAAGTTATGACAGTGTTCCAGAATACCACCCCAGGATATGCCTATTCATTGCAATTTTAAAGCCTATCCAGTGTTGTAGATTTAGGCAGTACTTGTAAGTTGTGAAATGTAACCTCTGAAAATAAAGAAATAATTTTTTAGCCTGGTGTGATTCCTTTGATAATATGGCGTCATTTCATGCGGCAAGAAATTCATCCACATTGTGCTGCACTCGACCCAGGTGAGGTAAATGGGTACCTGGCAGGAATTTATTCCTTGAAATGCCATCGCGCTGTAAAAGGCTGCGAGGCTAAAGCCAGGGTAATAATATCTAATTAAGCTCAAAGGGACGCATTTGGCAGTGATATGCGCTATATAAGCATGTTGGTATTATTATTATAATAGGATCAATCAAATTCATATTTTTATCCAATCTTGAAGTAAATAATGTAAAAAAGTAAGAAATGCTTCTTTCTTGTTTTAGTGATGATTTCTCCCTTTTTCCCCCTTTAAACAGCATTTTGTCTGTGATTGGAATTTTTTTTGGACCTTGTCATAGAGTTATACAGTTCATTTATTTTCCATTAAAAACTCAATCAAAATGAATACATACAAAATTCATGAATAGAAATTGGAAGGGTCCCAAGAAGAGCATGTATAGCTTGGGGGATGAGGCCCTGTACAATAATCGAAAAAAACAAAACTTATCTTAAATTATTAAAGTGTAAAGCAGATAAAAAGAAAACATGCCTCATACACACTCAATCACCCCAGCACACACCCAAAGAAAAGAAGGAAGCGCTAGCAGGAGAGAAAAAGAAAAGGAGAGATAGAGGGAAGAGATAGATCGAGAGGGGATGGAGAAAGAATGCCCTCGACTCAGTGCACATCAAATGTTTAAACAAAAATTACCTTAATGATGATTTTCTCCGTTTATCCCCCTTGAAACAGCGTCGTCTGACGATCACCATCACGCTGACACCCGACAACCCACCCTCGTCAGAGAACTTCCCCAAGCAGTTCCAAGTCAGGCTTATCACAGCTAATAATGGAGCAAGGTTAGTCCTTCAGCATCTTTTTTGTTGTTGCTTTTTTTGCTTTTCCCCTCCCCTCTTCTTTTGTTTATTTCTGTCTACTTGGATTTCAGTACAGCATTCTGGTCCTAGCTCTTGACATACGTGTTACACAAACACCAACACTGTACTGGAATTCACCCCAGTGGGTTATTCAAAGTTCTATATATATTTGTCAATGCTGAAAAATCTTTTAAGATCAGTAGTTGAATGTTTTTTTTTCTTTTGTTTTATGTTGGAACCATATTCCGTCATACCATTTGATTAAACAACCCAACGAACATAATGCAAGGGCGTACAAACTGAAGGACTTACATGTAACTAAAAAAATCTCTATATTAAGTGTTCTACCAAGCAAACCTATTGACATGTGGTGAAGGATTGTTTTTCTTAAAGGCAATAGAAACTTGAATTGAGTTATTTGTTTTATGGCTTTTACAATGTGGGGATATTACTTTGGTACCGTAGAAATAGATTTTGTGCTATATAAATGCATATTATTATTATTATTAAAATGTGTAACAAGTGAAATACACCTGTGTTTTTCAAACATCGCACATTGTTTTGTCCTTTCCTCTTGTTAGTGTGGAAAGCACTTATGGTATAGCTGATGTGGTCATTAGTGAAGATATGACCACGTCCGAGCTTTGGGATACCTGGTACTCCGCACTGACCGACACTGGCAACTCTGGTATTTACAAGTAAGTAGATAATATTCATACAAAGGAATGAATGGAAGGATGGATGGATGAATGAATGAACAAATTGGATGGATGGATTGTTAATTTACTCGTCTTTTTATACCCTGATCAAGTGAATACTTTGTTAATTTTTTCATATATTCATATGAATGAATGATTGCAAGTAGTTGTCTTTTTGTTGAGTGATTGACTTACAGATATATGAAAAAAATAATTTTAGATCATTTATGCTATAACATTTTGCCAAGAAACAGGAATTACTGCGTTCTCATTTTCTGATGTTAAAGATCGATTTGCTTTCAAAATTTCAAACACTATTTGTGTGAAATGTTCAATTGTTAAAACCAAAAAAAATAAAATAAAAAAAAATGTATTGGCACCCATGGAGGACATACCTTCATATTAATGAGCATATTACTTGTGAGTAATGGATATTAAGTGTAAGTCAGTGATATAAAGATAACTGCAACATGAACATGTATTCAATGTTTCTTTCTGACTTGCAGTGTTTTACAGAGTCTATCGGACCATGTGAGGCTGGATCTAAGCAGCAACCAGCTTGCCTTGGTAACTGACAGTCTTAACAGCATCGTGGCAGAAGGTTATAAGAGGCGGTAAGTGGAACATTCTGACTGAAAGCTCCATAGATTGTACATCAATGTTTTGCTAGACATGACAGACGACATATGAGGACGGTCTTAGTCAGCAACCTACGCAGTTTTTCCTGAAGATTTTTTTTTTAAGGGGGGGGGGGGGGGCCGGGTGGGGATATCCTATAAGCTACCAAAGTATGTGTATCTGATTAGCTGTTTGTAGTGAAAATCAATATCAAGATATTCTTGGAACCTTGACATGAACGTTTCTCCATTTCTCCAATTGATTATAAAGTTTGGCTATTATTATAATGTTATTCTTATTATTGTCACTACTACTGCTGCTGCTGCTGCTGCTACTGCTACTGCTGCTACTACTACTACTACTTCTACTACTGGAATTACTGCTACTACGACTACTATTGCTACTACTACTACTGCTGTTGCTGCAGCTGCTACTACTACTACATGTACTACTTCTACTACTACTACTACTATTTCTACTACATGTACTACTACTACATGTACTACTGCTACTACTACTACCACCACTAAATGTACTAGTACTACTTATACTAATACTACTACTACTTCTACTTTGTTTTCAACTGACAGGTTGCCAAATGACATTCAGAACCAGATGATGAGTCTCTACTGCACCTTGATGATGCCCACCAGGTCGGACAGCCGTGGCGTCTATGCCTTGGCAGAATCCTTCACGGCGTTCTCCTACACCCTCGTGACAGGATCAGAGTGCGAGACCATGGAACCGAGGATTATGGAGTGTGATCTCGCTAAGCTGGAGGTGGCAAGGTGGCTCCCCGATACGGTCAATGGGCATAGATTCGATGGGAAGTAAGTTGTATTTTATGGTCTCTGCTCTCTCTCTCTGTTTATTTCTATAAAAGTGAAATATATAAATCAATAAAAAAGTGAACAAATGAATGAATGAAATAAAAATGAATAGATGAATGAGTAAGTATATAAATAAATGAATAAGTACATTTGAGTGAGTCAGTCAGACAATGAGTGAATGAATACATGAATAAATAAACAAAGAAATGAATTAAGAAATATCAAATAAATGAAGAATGAATGAATGAACAAAGAAAGGGTTAAATGAATAAATGAACGAACAAACGAATGAATAAATTAATGAATAAATTAATTAATAGGTAAACAGAAATACTGTACATGTATGGTCAGTCTTAACGTTGCCTTCTTAACATCTGCATGATTTCTTGATCACATCTTTTCCTCAGGGAGAATAACTTCTTCACTCTACCTACTGATCTATTGAATGCGGAGCTTCATGGAAAGAGTTCCAGTGACCCCAAGTGTGAGGATGTGCACTTTATTGAGTACAACAGTCAACAATGGTTCCATGGCAACGATGGCTTGGAAACACTGAATGAACAGGTAAATTATATCTTTTTTTTATTCAAATTCAACTTTATTTAAAAAAATATATATATATTATAAACCTGTATATACAAGTTTGATGTTAAAAGATATTTTTCATGTGGGGGGTCAAATAAAGCACAACTACTTGTATAAACTGGCCTTCTACTAATACAAATTATATTAATACATGTTATTTTTATCAATTGTCATTTCGTTATCATCATCTCCATCACCATCATCCTCATGATGATGATCATCATGATCATCATCATCACCACCATCATCATTCCCATCATCATCACCACCACCATTATTATCATCATCATCATCAGTATCATCGTTGTTGTTGTCCTCATCATCATCAATACCCAGACTAAATGTATTCACATCCTCAATCTTTCCAACTTTCTTTCTTCAGGTCTTGTCTGTGGGTATCAGGGGAGCAGAGATGAATTTCACCAACCTGTTGACACCGGTCCAATACCGCATCTCCACTGGCGGCTCTAGGGTCACCCCCCTTGGAGCATCGTGTATCCTGTACAACGGTCCTTCACGTCAGTGGCTAACCAGCTTCTGCAGTGTAGTGGTAAGTTTACACATTGCCCATAATCACAATGTGCCGTGGTCTAGTGGTTGCGACTCTCGTCTTTCAATCAGGGGGACGTGGGTTTGAATCCCGGTCATGACATGTTTTCTTTCAGCAAGAAATTTACCCACATTGTGCTTCACTCAACCCAGGTGAGGTGAATGGGTACCATGGGATTAATTCCCTGAATGCACCAAGCACTGAAAGGCAGCTCAAGCTACAGCTGGGGTAATAATAAAAACAATGCATCTCGGAATAGATTATTTCCAGGGAGATGGTGCTGTATAAATGCCTAATATCATAATGATATGAACATTTGTAATGCGCCGGTATCCACCATAAAAAGATGCTCATGGCGCAATAAAAAGAAAGGGAAATCTACTAAAAAGAAGGAAGAATTTTGATTACTTAAAAGCTTGTGTGAATAACCAGGTTTTCAGAGAATTTTTGAAAGTGGTAGTTGGTATTAGTCTGATTAAAACACTTTTCCAAGTGAAGTCAGATTTTCGAGTTTTATTTCGGACCATCTCCAAGATCTGATTTTTTATAGAGAAACAGGCAGCAACAGAACTTTGTAGAAACTTAAATTGTTGTATGAATGATTACATGTAGCTTTATTTTTATTCATTTTTTTTTTGGGGGGGGGGCAAAATCTATTCAATGATGGTGTACTCTCCTATTTATTTGCATAACAAAGAAATAAGTATAATGACATAGATTTTATCAATACACAATGTGAAAGTAATTCTAGTCTATTTTCTGTCACCTCACCAGGTGAGGTGAATTGGTACCCGGTAGGAAGAAATTCCTTGAATGCTTGAGCGCCCGATCAAGGTAGCCATGCTAAAGCCGGGGTAATAATAGCAGGGCCCACTGGGATAAGTTTTCGGAACTGAAGTGGCTACCCTGGGTAAATGTGCCGCTATTATTATTATTATTATTTGTACCATTACATAGATTCCATTTATATCCTGATTGAATATTTTCATCTCGTAAACATGTCCGACTATCAACTCATCCTTTCTATCTAGTCTGATGGTGGTGACTTTGTTGAATGTTCCTGCAATCATCTCTCAGAGTACGCAGTCCAGGCTCAGACAGACAACCTGATTGGATACAACCAATACGTCTATGCGTCCTGCTTCATCTGCATTGTGAGTACTATTGAAAATGTTTCTAGTCGTGGTGTAATTATGCACTAAAAATATTTTGGGGACCTGTGGCAGAAATAAGTGTAAACACACACATTACAGGGCTGTCGCCAGGGGGGTGCGAACGCACCCCCCTTCAGAACCAAAAAAAATAAAATGAAATAAAAAAAAAAAAACCGGAGGGGGGGGTAGGGATACTTGAGGGCTCTTTTGAAAAAGATCTGGCCGGCGGGCTATATAACTGCATGAAATTGAGTTAATACGTTGTTTTTGTGTTTTTTTTTTCATAAAAAGCACCCCCCCTAGAAAAAAGCTGGTGACGGCCCTGCATTAACATCAGAAGATCAATCGTAAGTCCCCAAATCCATGCTTCTGATATGAACTCTTTATGTAACAGGCCCCTTGGAAGTTTTCAATGCCAACGCCAGTTCCAGCATCCTCTGCTGGTGATGAAAAGAAGTAGGAATATAATTGTCGTCTCATGCCAGAAGACCAGGGCCCCGTCTTACGAAGAGTTACGATTGATCCAATCAATGTAACTCTATGGAAATCCATCTATGTCATAATTTTTTTCTATAGGAAATTTGTACAATGTCCTTTGTAAACAATAGAAGCACATTGAATTTTCGAGAAAACAATGAATGCAGGAATATACATCATAGTTAGAAAATATTTTGAACAAACATGAATAATACATTGCTGATGTTCCTGGCCGTCCATAGTTGTGATTGATTGGATCAATCGTAACTCTTTGTAAGACGGGGCCCTGATATTGTGTGTTGGACCATATGACTAAGTTACAAGACAGTCATCTTTCGATTAGTTAAATTTCAGCATTCGTTATTTACTTGCTTTAGTTTTCTTTAGTTTTTATGTCCTTGAATTGGTCAGCTTTGAAGGTTGATCCTGAGGCTTATGTAATCACACGGGTATACCATATTGATACACTGATAGATTTAGGCTAGCATTTCTGCTAGGTCTTATTTGAAAAATTACTTAACTTTGATTCACACTATTATTGTTCATATGGATCGAAAAAAATAATCAATTGTCTTTTATTTTGATGGGCACAAATCTGATAATATATGTATGAAAAAAACTCGATTACAGGTACACTTTACAGGTCGTTTATTAAATGTTGCATTCGTTTTTCAAATGATTTTTTTTTCTTTTTACTAGGGTGGTATGTTCCTGGCACTGGTAGCCCATTGGTTCTGTGCAGTCCAGTGTATGTTTGCTGCTAAGCTTCTACTACACCTCTGCTTTTCATGTATGGCACTGCAGGTGAGATATGTCATTCATCATTTTGGTTTTCAGAAAAAAAAAGAAAAAAAGACCATTGAAGATAATGAAGAGGAGGTGTATGGTTTTCTACATGTATGTGATTAGTCCTGAATAGGACTGATGGGATGAAGAGAATTTGATTGGAAATGAACATGAAAGGGATTGAGTAGTATGCAGCGCTTAGGGGAGACTGGGGTTAGTTGGAACATAGGGTAAGTTGAAACATTGTAATTTTCTTTAAAGCCAGTGAAATAAATTTATGCAATACTGCCCTCAATTTATTACTATTAATAATACAACAGTGTTGTATTATTATAATAATAATATAGGATATTTATATTGCGCACATATCCACCTTGTTAGGCGCTCCTATATTACCCGGCTAAGCTAGGCGTTCATAGCGCACACAGCTTCTTAAGGAATTACTTCCTACCGGTACCCATTTACCTCACCTGGGTTGAGTGCAGCACATTGTGGATCAGTTTCTTGCTGAAGGAAATTACGCCATGGCTGGGATTCGAACCCACGACCCTCTGTTTCAAAGTCCGAAGACTGATCCACAACGCTCCATGCAATAATACTACACTGTGGGGCAATATTGCATAAATTTGTTTTACAGTCGTTAAAGAAAATTACAATGTTTCAACTTACCCAATGTTCCAACTAATCCCGGTCTCCCTATATAAGTGTTTCATCACATTATTATTATTATACTTACTGTTATTAATAGTGATATTATGATTTTTATTATCATTATTGTTATTATTATCATGATTATTAATTAATAAAGAAAATTCCTTGCAATTCCCTTCTTTTCCTCTCTATAGATCGTTTTTGTAATCTCTGCATACATCAGTAGTTGGGTTGGTGTTCAAGGATGTTCAGCTCTGGGTGTCGTCATGCATTTCTTCTTCCTCTCTCAGTTCACGTGGATGCTGATACAGGTGAATACCCACTTGGTCTAATGTTTTAATTCTTCATTTACCATTTCATTCTATTCCCAGACTACATGTACAGACACGTACATGTTTGCCCATTTTTGTGTAGTACGCACATAGGATGCGTGTATGCTTCCAATTTTCAGGTCAAATTAAGTGCTCTCAAATTCGTAGGTAAAATAAGAAAGTTTTGGAGTTTTTAGCTTTTGCAAATGAGGGAACCAATGTCGTCACCCACTCTTTTTCTTTTTTTTAGTTTGTTATGCAAAATATGAAAAACATTTTTTATTTTCTCCTCATGATGTGACTCTAACTTTGATTCCTCCCTGAACATGTGTCATTCGACATTGTTATTTTAAACAAATTGTGATTCAATGAAACGTTCCCTTTTTTCACATTGAAGTCAACCCAGGACCATGGCACATAACTAAGAATATACATGTACCTGCCCTATAGGCATAGCCAATCCATACATGCAACATGATAACATACAGATAAAATAGAAACTTAAAAGACTTCATTTGAATAAGAGAGTAATGGGGACAATTAAAAAGATGGAAAATAAATTATTTCCATGTTGCGCATTGTCCTCTAGACGACGAAATAGTGTAGATTGAATGAATTTACATGTCAGCTGCACATTGTAGAAACTGTAACAGGTATTCACAAGGATTATAGATTTTGAACACGAATCTTTAGAAGTGATTGTAAATTCTTGTTTTCTTGTCTAAATCTTAGATATGAATTGATCTCTTCATAAATGAAACTTGTATGAGATGGTTATTGGAAGTGTTTTTCTAGGATAAATTATTAGTTACCAAGAATAAATGTTATATTTTTCTGTTCCTTTCTGATGATATATAAAATTTTCATTTTATTTTCAGTCTGTGAACTTCTGGAAGGTATTCATTTTGAATGATGAACACACAGACCGGTTCTATGTACTCTTCTTTGTGCTTGGATGGGGTAAGTTATTTTGGTCATCGCTTTTATTTCGATTGCTTTTTATTATTGATCTAAAAAAAGTATTTACCTTTGAGTTAATCACCCCCCCCGAGCCCTCCAAAAAATTTCGAACTGGTAGTGTGCGATGTATTATTGATTTCTTTCAAATGTTTATTAACTTATGCATGAAAATTATTTCACCAAATAGATAATACATATGATTTTAATTTGTGGTGTAAATTATTCTTTTTAGCAGTCCTAATAGTTGTATTTCTCATTTTTGAGTGCCTTATTTATTGCTGAATCTTTTTGAAGCATGATTATATTATAAAGGGTAAAAAAATTCCATTTACATTGACTTTGTACACAAATTCATGTTTTGAAACGATTTAGAATCCGACAAGTGCAAGACAATATATCTTACGTTATTTCAAAACTGTGTACCTGGACATTGTAAATGTGACTTAAAAAGATGCTCGAGACTTTATAAGTGCAGCATAAAAAGTTTGTACAGTGGAATGGTCATGAAAGATGTGGGGGGGGTTCAACTCCTGCTATTGAATCCACCCCTGGTTAGAAAAGAAAACTCTTTTAAATTGAGCAGACTATCTTAACAGTTGATTAATAATAATTATAATACATGTAGTGACATTTATATTGCGCTTCATAGTTTGTATTTCTAAGAACTTTACATTGTAATTTTTATAATCCCTGTCATAGAAACCATCAATGTACCACACATCCTACCGGGTACCCATTCAAACTTGGATGGAGAATTAAAAATTGCTAATAAAAGTAAATTTTGAAACATTCCAACATCCATTATCTTATGTTGATTTCCTCACCACAGCGCTGCCAGCTCTCGTGATCGTCGTGTACGTGGTGGTGGCATATGCCGGCTTAGGATGGGATTTCTTCCAAGACAAGTCATCGGGTACCCTTCAGGCAATCTATGGGGATGTCAATGGCAAAGAAGACATGTAAGTGTATCCCTCCTTGGTATTGCATCATTATATGAATGGTGTTATTTGTGAGTAATCATATAGTAGTTAGTAGTTTTCAAAGCCAGCACTGCTTCTATATTGAATCGCTTCATGCAGGTGAGACTGCCAGAGAAGCTCCACTTGTTTAAAACTTGCTTTCATTTCTTTATTTCTACATCAACTGTGTGTACAAATGATCCATGGGTCATACGACATGTGTGCTGTTGAGGATGATGGGTCTCAAAGATCATCTGGGGGTCAAAAGGTCAAGTTTTTGTTCAACATATTCTCATTTCTTTATTTCTGCATTGGTACTAATGAAACTTGGGCAATACCACATGTGTGTTCATGGGGATGATAAGGTCAAAGTTCAAGTTTATATTCAACATATTCTCATTTCTTTATTTCTGCATTGGTACTAATGAAACTTGGGCAATACCACATGTGTGTTCATGGGGATGATAAGGTCAAAGGTCATCTAGGGGTCAAAATATCATATTGCATATTTCATTGATCACAAAATCAGGCAAGACTCGATGGTTCATGAATTCATTGTTTTGTTTATGAATCTTCTTGCAGATGTTTCATGCCCAACGGCTATGCTGCTCTGGCTACAGCCATGGCACCCGCTGCCCTGTCTCTGATTGGTGTCTTTGTAGTGGTCATACAGGCCTACCAAGTCAAACCGCAGTGGAAGCGATACGACGATGTCTACATGGGCAGCTACAACACCACAGGTATGGCTTATCAGGAGGAAAGTGGTGTTTGGTGATGATGATGGTGGTGTTTGATGATGATGGTGGTGAGGTGGTGTTTGGTGATGATGGTGAGGTGGTGTTTGGTGATGATGATGGTGGTGAGGTGGTGTTTGGTGATGATGATGGTGGTGAGGTGGTGTTTGGTGATGATGATGGTGGTGAGGTGGTGTTTGGTGATGATGATGGTGGTGAGGTGGTGTTTGGTGATGATGATGGTGGTGAGGTGGTGTTTGATGATGATGGTGGTGAGGTGGTGTTGGTGATGATAATGGTGGTGGTAGTGGTTAAGGTATAAATAATGATGATGATATGAGATATTATGAAAACAAGAGTTTGGTTGGGTGGTGTAATCGGTGGTGATTTTAACAATGATATGATGATGATTATATGACAAACAAAACAACTTTGATGGAATAGTGGTCGTCATTGAGATCATGTTTGTAATGGAAATTTCAACAATGAAATGATGATTATGATATAACACAACATAAAAACAGGAGCAGGGGGGTTAATGTCACTGTGATCATGCTTATAAAAGTGATTTCAACAATGATTTGGCTACGATGTTGATGATGTTGATAAAGACAATTAGAAATATCACTGAAGGCGATCAATACCCTCGCCCTATGCTGTTACTGTACCATGGTAATGCATTTTCCAACACATTGAGAAAATGAATATTGCATATCTTTACCCCAGATGAACATTTCTGTCAACTTTCATCAGCACTCGGGAAGTAGTTTGATCCACAATGAGTTTTCCTGGATTTTCGGCCATAATATGTGGTTACCATGGCAACACAATTTCTGACAAATGTTGAAAAATGTGTCTCACACATCTTTACCTCAAGACCAATGTGCGCCAAATTTATTGAGAATCTCTTAAATTTGAGGAAGTAGTTCAAACTACAACGGTCCGATCGATCGTACACTGATTCATATACATGTTCAAACTTCATTTGGTGGGGTATAAAGATTTCATATTACTGTACCTTGCTCTCCTCCACGTATATCAAATGTCCTTTGGTGTCAAAGTAATTTTCTGTAGTACATTTGCTAGAAAAACCTTTGCATTTTCTAATGTATTGACATATTTATTCTATTTTCTCTATCGTTTTCTTCAGAATACAAGCTGATGCTTGTATTCTGGTTACTCATAGCATTTACCTGGCTGTGGGGAGGTCTCCATATGGCCTACAGTCAACTATGGCAACTTATCCTCTTCTGCATCTTTAATATACTACAGGTATGTGTCAATGCAGTACTATTCATCTTACAACATTGTGATGATTTGCATCTGGGTTATTCCATGAAAGGAGGGGGGATCCAAACATTGGTTATAAAACGTTGTGTGAGGAGAAAAAATGAGTAAAACAGAAGGGTGAGAGTGTGACAGAAATTGGATGAGCAATAAGAAATTCTTGGCTGTTTTAAATTGAGATCCATGAGAATATGTAAATTTCAAATTGGCGCCTTTCGCAACTGGAGCTAAAGCCGAGGAAATATATAGTGCACCATTGAACAGGCAATTTGATAATCGGCGACTCATAACGGCCATAAATCATCTTATTACATGTAGTTTTATATCAGCTTTGGATTTTAAATAGGGCCACAACATTTGTTAAAAGAAGAGATTTTCCTTGGTAAGTTTTATGGGAGGTCCCGAGGTCTGTAACAAAACTTCCTGATTCATCCTACGATTGATTTATGCGTTTTGAATATCTTTACCCTTCCTCATTCCCTCAGGGTCTGTACGCCTTCTTCTTCTACACCGTGCTACGTAACCAACTCTGCCGACACCCCTCCAAGGGGAACTACACCCTGAATGCTTATGACAACACTGGACTGATCCTGGACAATAGCCACACCTACTCCAGTCAGAATCTAGTGGCCCTGCCCCACGAGAAGGGCTCCTTGTCCAAGAATGGTACCCTGACCAAGCTGGAGGCTCAGCAGATGATCGATAGGGCTATGAGTCAGATGAGCCAGCATGGAGAGGTAGGGTAGTATACACATAGGCCCGTATTCTGAAGTCAGGTTTAACTTAGACCACGATCTAACTCTGTGCTAAAATTATGGGGAACCAAAAGTTAAGAAATATTTCTTATGTTTACTACTTTGATTCCTTTTGCTTTCATAATGAAAAAAAAAAAATACTTCAGTTATCATTCCCAGACAATTATGAACAATTTCAGTGTCATATCAGTTAATATATTGAATGTGTACTGTTAGGGATTGGTGCCCCAGTTGGCTTTCCATAGTTAAACCAGGGTTTAAAATTAAACCCTAGTTCAGAATACGGGCCATAATGAATATTTATGAGCGCAATGGACAGAATACTTCATGAGGTGAAATAAGCAAGGATACATTTCATTTTTGTCTCACCTGCGAAGCAGAGTGAGACTATAGGCGCCGCTTTTCCGACGGCGGCGGCGGCGTCAACATCAAATCTTAACCTGAGGTTAAGTTTTTGAAATGACGTCATAACTTAGAAAGTATATGGACCTAGTTAATAAAACTTGGCCATAAGGTTAATCAAGTATTACTGAACATCCTATTAGAGTTTCATGTCACATGACCAAGGTCAAAGGTCATTTAGGGTCAATGAACTTAGACCATGTTGGAGGGATCAACATCGAAATCTTAACCTGAGGTTAAGTTTTTGAAATGTCATCATAACTTAGAAAATATATGGACCTAGTTCATGAAACTTGGACATTATGGTAATCAAGTATCTCTGAACATCCTGTGCGCGTTTCAGGTCACAGGTCAATGAACTTTGGCCGAACTGGGTGTATCTGTTGAATTACCATCATAACTTTGAAAGTTTATGGATCTGATTCATGAAACTTGTACATAAGAGTAATCAAGTATCACTGAACATCCTGTGCGAGTTTCAGGTCACATGATCAAGGTCATGTAAGGTCAATGAACTTTGGCCATGTTGGGGTTTTTTGTTGAATAACCATATCTCTGTAAGTTTATTGGTCTAGTTCATAAAAAGTTGACATAAGAGTAACCATGTATCGCTGAACAAAGTCAGCACTGCTGCTATATTGAACCGCGTGATGCAGGTGAGACGGCCAGAGGCATTCCACTTGTTCACCTAAAATGAAGTGTTCGGTCCATTGCACAACTGAAAAGAACAGTCATTATTTGATTTACGGTATATGACACCTAATAATAGGTCCTTGTAATTTGAAAAATATGAATTTTTTTTTGCTCCCGCTACAATTGCTTGGGCTTAATTTCGCCTAAGATATAGGTTAGGGTTCGAGGCCTGAACGATATCTTGTAATTTATGGGTAACTTTGTGATTGGATAGACTGCAACATTTATTTCATATTTCAGGCATTATTTGCATGAAATATTCATGGTTCATTATTGATGCACAGAAAATAATGAACATGTAGATTGTGATTGGTAATAAAAACAAATCTGTATGACCTGTTCGAATATGAATGGCCAAATAACTGGATTTGCACATGATGTTTAAATAATACTCTGATGGAAGCTTTCATATGTTGGTACTCTGGCCATCGATCCATACAGATGACATGATTTGTACAATAACATCGCATCTCAAAAATAGAATATTTTTCTAGATAAATGGCGCTATATAAATGCCTATTATTATCTGTACCATTTACATCATTCACAAATTTTTTGTTACAGCTTGAGTGGGATCGACATTCTGTACACAGTCACCACAGCATCCTAAACACCAAGACCCCATCTATACAAGGGAGCAACCTCTACGCCCCCGCTCCCTTCCAAGACGCCCTCCCTACCGCTGCCCCACCCCTCCCACAGGTCCGCCTCCACCCCTCGCCACCCGTCCCTCCCCCACCCCCAGCTCCCGCCATCATGGAGCAGGACGACGACACCGAGTCGCAGGACTTTGACGATCTCATCTTCGCGCTCAAGACGGGCGGGGCTTATCAACTGGCGGATTCCTCGCAGGAGAGACCGCGATCGAGGGCTTCCAGCTCCCCGCCGAATCAGTCGTGGAAGGAACAGGATGAGATATCACCGGTATTAAGAGTGTCGCCCGACAGTGAAGATCATTATCAAATGAGACGGATCAATATCGCCGATACTCATTTATGATCTACCCCCTTAGTTAAACTCTTTGCCCGTCAGGGACAGAATCACTCCAGTGCCACATTAATTTCAAGGTGCAACCTTTAGAGGGGTTTTGCATGGACTATGCTAATTCAGCTCACAAAAGCTTTTGATTGGCTTATTGTAAAGAAAAGCTTTGTGTGTACACAGTAAAGCGATGCACACATCACTATTGTGTATGAACAACAGACTTAATGCACTCTGTGTGTATTGTGAATAGAATGTGACTCGAGTCGAAACTGGCAGTCTGCTGTACGTGACTCTTGTCAAACAAAGCGGGCAAAGAGTTGTTGTGGGGTGTTGCATCGAAAGCCTCTTTCTATCAATTTTGTGATTGAGTCGATCAGGATCGGCTGCAAATTAGTTGCTACTCGACTTTCTTGCAACTCTCCACAAGTCATCCATTCAGGTTTTGTGTAATAAGAACTGCCATGTGTTAGATGTAATTCCAATGAACCATTTTTGATAGAATAACTGTAAGAAAGTTTTGAAACATAGAGTTACTTTTGTAATAAAGAAATAGAAAACAGTAAGCGATTAATATATTCATGAATGAAATGTTTTCTTCCTTTTTTAATAGAAAGTAGAGATACCAATTCTCGTGTTTGTAGGCTGTATGTGATGTTAAATATACTGCACCATCATATTTATTACTTGATCAATGATTTTGTAATTGAATTACTCAGTACTGAAGTGAATATTCTCAAAAGCCAGACGTGCTATTGAATTAATTGTATTCAAGATGTATTTCACTCTTGTTCCAGGGGATTGGAATGTATTTGTATTTAATCATTTTCTTGCCTTAGAATCAGCGGATGTGTAATTCATTGTGGTGCAGCGATTATGTACATATAATATCAGCTCTGCCCAGGCCGGAATCACAGGCTTGGTTGAAATTTAACTAACGTAAGCACCGATATCACAGGGTTTGTGAAGGTTTTGCAAGAAAGCAAATGAATAGGTCTAACACTCATACTTTACGCAAGAAACGAGTGTCTTTCGTTTGGAAGAAGTACTCGTGAATGAAAAGTGACTCCAATTCAAACCCCACAAACTATCTGCAGGGCTTCCGATTATTTTGCACCATTTTGATGCATGAAAATAAATTTTGGGCTTATAATTTGCATCCTCGCTAATCGTTTGAGAGCCCCTGTGACTTGGCAGAGTTAATAGTGATTATTAAAAGTCATTTGCTGAAATAATTATAAAAACCCAACATTCATTTGCTTTGTCCATTTTAGAATAGAAACGTTTGTCGACAGCTACAAATCCCAAATGTGCTGTGAGTTCTACATGTATTTATTGTAATATAAAAATAAGACGTGTTGTAAGTTTTTAGTGAAGTATTTAAGAATAGGAATGGCTGAATGTACTTTTCATAAAATGTCTTTCATTTTTTTCTCTATTATTGCTGCCTTGCTCCAAGGGCTCAACCGTACAACTAGGAGTGTGCAGTATAGTTAATTCTTTCCTACACATTTAACATTGCCTTAACCCTAACTAGGCCTTTGATATAGTCGGAGTCACAAACTGTCCAAATTTGCTACACCATTCTAAAGTTACTCAACATATTCTATGTTTCCAATTATATCATTGAAAATATCCCATGAAAAAAACAAAAAGTTGAAAAAAATAATTTGGGTTTGGTAATTCCCTTCCCTGCTGTAATTATAGCCTGGCCTAGTTAGGGTTAAGATAGTTAGTAAGTGGAGACACCACTTCACATAAAACTGTTTCAATGAAATAATTCAAAAATATTACGACCTTGTTATTTTTTGTATGATTTTTATATTCTCAACTTGAATACATAAAGAAAAAATTAAATGAATATTTCATTTGCATTATTAATTCACAGACACGGTTAATTTATCAACACCTTGATTTATATAAATATGTTTTATATACAAGAAGGAAATGCTTTATAGGCTCCATAAATCTCAGAGGTATTTATTATGAATACTATATTTCACCTTGACATTAAAGTACCTTGAATTTTCTATTGTGTGTGTGTTCAATCATGTTATATATATTTCTACTTTATACGCAAAGTGCTATTCTTATAAATTTTGCTGCTTGTGTGAGTTATATATTAGAGAAAATTAAAACAATACAACTGAATTAAAAACATCCTGTTGCCTTAATCGTATTTCATAATTTATTGCACAAAATTAAAACCTTTCATACCTTATACTGTCTCTGCTACCCTACAAAAATAAGCCTGTGTAATCAAAAACACTGAATTTAGAAAAAAAAATAGATTTACTCAAAATTAAATGATTGGCATGGTGGAAAATGCCCTAAATTAGACCATTTTGATTATTTCTTATTATTAGGAGCAATGACTAAATTCAGAGGTAGTATTGATTGATATTCAGAACCTGCCTCCCTACTCATTTTGATCATGAAGGCCTGTAGAGGGTAGTCCTGGTTGATATTTGAATTCAATGTTAGTCGATTATATCGCAAAAATCATGATGAAAATTCATTATTAAAACCGGGCATTTCTGAGTTAGAGTTGGTTGAATATTAAACCAGTACTCAGGAGTATTTGTGGTTAAAAAAAGTGATGAAAAAAAAATTCATAATTGTCAATATTTGGGGCATCGCGTTACTGTGATCTAATCAACATAAATTAGTAAATTTTCATTTTATTATAAAATATTCATACAAGTATTGAAGTACCGCCCAGCACTGCTGTATGGTTATACTATCCTATCTACTTCACTCCATATTACCCTTGTTTTGAGTATAATAGTGTATTGAAGAGTTTTTGCTCTTCGTCGAAAATTAGTGAACCGAAACAGCAGTTTCGGTGCTCATGAAAATTGCAGATTTGAATCACCAATTTCGACAAAGACTTCTTGGGTGCTCTTTTTTATGAGGGGCATTTGACAATAATAAATTACATTTTTATAGCGCATAATACATAAGGTCTCTATGCGCTTCACATAATTTTATGCAAGAATATACATATACCTATCGAAGAGAGATTAGAACTGATAATAACTTCACCTGAATCTTACATAAAATGTCAATTTAAAAAAAAAATAGGTTATGGGCTATTTTGAACAAATAAGCAAAATGCAACTTGCTCTCATACCTCTCCCCTTTCTCTGACAGATTCATATTCTTTCCTTTGCTCCCCCTCCTTAGCTTAAAGTAATTTTGGCTTCAGATATACAATTTTACTTCATAGTATTCTATTAAGCAAACAATGTCGGGTATGTGCTTGTAGTTTTGACTGAAAGTTATCAATCGTTTTTTTACCAAGCTTTCACGTCATCTCAAACCTCTCCAATTTGGTGGTGGTATTCTTTCACCTGATTGCTAATAAAGCATAAAAAAAACAGAGTGATAGCAAAATAGAGGTAAACTACATGTAATAGATTATGTCAATAGTAGATTTAAATTATAAAAACACAAATTTACACAGAATGAAATGATGTAATAATGTAAGCAAGCAACCAGAGGACCAACGGCTTAAGGTCCTCTCTGAGGGACCTGGTAATGAGGATAAATGTCTTACCAAAGGGCACTAGCGCACAAATTGGTAATCGAACCCGGGTCAACAGAGTCCGAAACACCTGCTCTACCAACTGAGCTATCACGCCGAGCTATCGTAACTTGGATTACAGGCAATAGTGGTCACCTTATGGTATTGGCAGCGAACTTCATGCCTTGGATGTAGGCATTTAAAGTTAGACTTAGTAGACTCTTGTTGACTTCTCGTGAAGAATTCTGGAACATAGTTTTAATGGCACTGTACAGGATATGAACATGGACAAGCAAAACTTTCATCTGGGTCAAATGTCTCTTTTCTTGAGTTCCAAAATTAAAAAAAATTGGATTTGAAGCTGTTTACAGATGTGCTCTCGACCGAACCTGAGGGAAGGTTGTTCCAATTGTGAGATGCATCTAGGTACATAGAGGAGACTTGCTTCTTTGCAATTTTGTATTTATTTCCTCGTAGATGGTTGAAAAAGTGTTGAGATATCCAGGTCACCATGGCCAACTATAATTTTACACACCTGGTGGGGGTTTCATAAAGATGTGCATAAGTTAAGAGCGACTTTAAGAATGACTGGTGAACCTTTCTTACGCACTCAACCATTGCTAATGAATATACCATTTATCACAAGAAAGGATCACCAGTCGTCCTCAACTTACGACCAGCTCGGGTGTTTCATAAAGCTGTAAGTTAAGTCCTATGTGCTAAAGTCACCGATGAACATTTAATGGTGAATATCATTTACCACAAGAAAGGATCACCAGCCGTTCTAAAAGTCATTCCTAGCTTATATACAGCTTTATGAAATGGCACCAGGATCATGTCCGCGTTGTGACATCTACATGTATAGGCAAGAGATGGTACATGCACCTTTGGAACTCTCATTCTAAAGTGACAACCGAATCTTGGCTTGATGTGTCATTGGTACTCTGGCTACCATGCACCTTCCGTTTCAAACGCTTGCTTCCAATAGCTGTGATGGGGAAAAAAATTATCAGACATAAATAATTTTTCCATTAAAATTTTGCATTTTTCTTAATCTAATCGAAGAAAAAGAGAAAATCAAACTAGCAAACACTGAAAAAATTGATAGAACATAACATTTCATAATGAATATCACATTGTTTTCCCTTGATATTTGTTCCTTACATTTCCCTTGATATTTTTTCCCTTACATTTCACATTAAATTTCATTATCAATATCACATGACACTTCCCTTCATTTTACAGAACAATTACACCAGGGTACACCACAGAAGCCTATGAAAAAAATGTTGCATATGTTTGTTCCATATCTGAAAGAAGGCATGGGATTGGTCCTACATACCTTCTACATGGCAAACCTCGGCCTCTATCCCGTGACGAAGGAAGAAATCAATCCAGAGAATCTGCTTCTGTGAAAGACGGTCACCGGGTCCCTTCACCTCAACCAACTGAAAGGGGAAAAATAGTATTCTAAGTAAGTAAATAAAAAGAACTCCCTCACCTGATCATGAAGGAATATATCAATAATAATAATAGCTGGATTTATAAAGTGCTTTTTGCTTGAGAATACAAAGTGCTGCGGTGTGTTGGCTCAGTTGGTAAAGCGTCCGTCTCACAACCGGGAGGTCGGGGGTTCAAACCCCGGCCGCGTCAGACCAAAAGACATTAAAAGATGGGAGTTGCTGCTACCCTGTTTGGTGTTCAACGATTAAAGGGATAGAGCCTTGTCGATCTGGCACTGGACAGCGGCTGCCGGGCCCATGATCAATTGGGCAGAGCAAATTTTCGTAGTATTTCATATCTATTTCGAACAATAAATTATGGATTTTCATGGATTTTTCATTATCCCATCTTTAGCTGAGCTGCCATACGGTGTACACGTACAGGCGCTGAAGCATTCAAGGGAATTTCTTCTCCCCCATTCACCTCACCTGGGTTGAGTGCAGCACAATGTGGGTAAATTTCTTGGTGAATGAAAAAATACCATGGCTGGGAATCGAACCCACGCCCCACGTCTCTCAGATTGAAATACGAGTTATAACCAGAAGACCATGATGCCCCATGTTCCAACAATACACTGTATGTCACAAAAGTTGTGCAAGGGTTATAAGAAAAAAATAAAATTGAGGAAATGAATTGCAAATTGAAATATTTTTCAAGCTGTAGTCTAAAGTTGAACACATTTGTCTGATGTGGAGGCTTGTTGGTACAGTACATCGTATATTCTTTTGTAGGCATACTATTGACCCTGAAAATGACCACCCAAACTCAATGTTTCGGCAGGTATGTTCTTGCCATATTCAGAAACATATGAGGCATAACGATCACAAAAATAATAATTGACAAATCTGACCATTTTTCTTAAGATCCTGAAGAAAAGAGCCGGGTTATTTAGACCCATCTCACAGTCGAGGGGGGGGGGGATGGCGGATTCTACCCCCTGAGATCTCGGCCTTTGATCGCGCGAGCGCTGCAAGAATTTGCACGGTGGTAATGTATGATAAAATCTACAAGGCTGTATGGTTAATTTTTTTGGAATATTAAAATTTTTTTTTAAATGAATTAATTACATGTACATGTATGCTAATTTATGCATGAAATAAAAAATTTGCTCTAATCAACTATCATGCAGCCCCAACACTGCTAATTTTTTTATTCACAGACTCTTTGTAGGATCCGATCAAATGTACCTCAAAAAAAATTTGGTATCGCAAATTCTTTCTAATGTATTCAAAAAAAAAAATTCTTATGTATTTCTTTGTTTTTCGACTTTTTGTTTTTCATTGTTTTTTTTCGATGGAAATTGTTGCAGGCATAATTCTGATCATATACCCTGGGCCTTTAAGGGTTAATGAAATGACAAGACTGGGTGCTCCCTTTTCAGGATCAAACTTGATGATGTCAGGTGACACCTACAAATTGAGCCCACTCCTCAGGGAGGAAATATTCACAAGTTACCAAAGTTTGAGGACACCTATCGTTCAGAAACTTGCCTTGAATTTCTTGGTCTCTGGGTTCCACATGGTGAGATCAGGCCGACCAGCTCTGCAATGACGATGATTGGTAAGGATACGCTCGGCTATGGCACTCAGTAGCTTGCCCCCTATGCACCTAAGCAAACCCTGAAATATGGAAAGATAAAAAGATGAAAATCAATATTTTATTGTTCGAAATACATGTATTCATGGCATTAAAATACTTAGAAAATTTGCTTTGCCCAATTGAACATGGGCCCGGCAGCCGCTGTGCAGCGCCAGATCGACGAGGCTCTATCCCTTTAAAAGTTGAATTCCAAACTGGGTAGCAGCATCTCCTGTCTTTTGGTCTGACGCGACCTCCCAGTCGTGAGACGGACGCTCTACCAACAGAGCCAACACACTGGAAAGATAGACCACGGTACAATATAATCAACAATTTATGATGTATGGAGAGAAAGAGGAGAGGGTGGTGAATACATGTAGTTTATATCTTCAATGTGTAAATACTAAAGAAGCACCACATCATCACATCTTCTGACCATCATCGTTATAATCATCATCACCTCCATCATTGAAATCACCATCATAACCATCACTATCATCATCTTCTTCACTATTGTTATCACCATAACAACCAAAATCATCATCATCATTTTGCAATTATGACCACCATCATCATTTTCATCATCATCTTATTCATTATAATTACCATCACAATCAAAATCATCACCATTGTGTTGCAATGATCACCATCATCATATCATTATTATCATTTATCATCATCACAGAGAGCCAGATATACTGACAGCAAAAAAGTCAACACGAATAAGTGTTCCACTCCATGAATGCATTCTGTACTAAAATAGGTTTGGACAGATGAATATGCAGGAATGAACAAGAGCAAAGTTGGCACGAAACGGGGTAGGCCTGTCATGCCTACCAGTCATGGCCTAACAGAAAGCTGAAGAGGATTTGCTACTTGCGATAGCGAAATCATAGGAAGCGAAAATGAACTGAACAGCTGTTTCAAAATTCTAGATGGACAATTTTGCGGAATCCTTGAACTTTTTTTATCAAAGAGACAAAGAAGGTGAAAAGGGAAGAAATACCCAAAGTCCAAAATAAATTGGAAGACGTCTGAAAACTGGACTGAGAGAGAGAAGTTGACAGAAATTTATCATGCATGTACAAATGTCTCTGGTTATCCCTGCGCTTACAGAGAAAGAGGATACAGAGAAAGTGGTCCAGGAATTCTATTGAAAAAGGTGGATAAAATGATACAAGATACAGAATATCAGAGATCATGGGGTATCCACTATAACCAAGCCATGTCCAATAATTAAGTTCAATTTCTATACAAGGAAAGTACTGCATGAACTGATTGGCCTCCAACTGAAAAGTACTTCGTTCTCTATATTGTATGACCTCCCAAAAGGGTGCACTTGGAACGCAGCAAGCAACTGCCAGCCCTTCAAGCCTCTAGGGCAGGGGTTCTCTAACTATGGCCCGCGGGCCGGATCCGGCCCGCTGAGCTTCTCAATCCGGCCCGCGAGACTCTGCTGGGTTTTTTTAATCATTTTTAAGTCACAATATGAAACATAGCTCAATATGATTATATTGTGTATCCATGTAGCCCTAACCGTAATAAAAGTATGTGTGGCAGTCAAATTAATTTGACTTTTAAACAAAATGTAGTCTTTTCTATCTGTTCGATCTACTTTATTGGATGACCAGCGCTGTTTTCACCATGTTTGGATCTACATACAGGTGCCAAAGTGCACTTTCCACAATGAACATTTTAAAGAACTTACTCATGCCGAAGTACCTTGACAGGGGCTGCTGAATGGTTTTCAAGGGGGGGGGGGCCATGCAAAAAATCACAATTATATGGTCATTTTTACATTTTTGTACATGGTTTGGGAAAAAAGTGGGGGCTAAAGCCCCCGCCCACTTCCGCAGCCCCTGCTTGACCAGTGCCTTCGTCTGGCAATTACACCTTTTGTGTAAAGATTCAAGCAACTTGTTGCTGACAGACTGTCACTTTTCCCATATATTGAAAGTGACCAGGAGACTGACAGCCTTATTAGAGTCTACAACAGACATGCTCTATTATTCATTTTACTTTGACTACAAGAAATATTGATACTTCAAGATATTATTATCTCCCCAATACCAGGTATGTACAGGTAAAGGTAAAATCTAGATTCCTTTTAACAAAGTACTACAATTTTGTTATCATTAATATTGACTCTCGCTGTATTTTGAAATCTTTTCTAATTTTTCCTGCGTTCCATATGAAACTGTTAAAATTTGTTGGATTAATGCTCCCAAAATAAGGGCTGGATTGCACAAGAGAGCATCTAGGACCCCGACTGCAAGGGTCATCGCGGTTCACGTACATTTTTTTTTTCCATTTTACCCTGGTGCTTTCAGGTTTACTTGGAGTCTCATCTGGCCCTTCAAAGAAAAAGTTTGAGAACCCCTGCTCTAGGGAAAGTAACATTTCTACATCCGTGCAGAGCAAAATATACTTGTCATCCTCACGAAGAAAAGCAACAGTAGATAGGAGTTAAAAACTCTTTAGGAAGAGGAACTATGGCAAATATGACTATGGGAAGTATGTCACAGAGGACGCAAGGAAAGCAACATGAAATGTGAATGGCAATGCAGAGGAAGATCTTCCTTCCTTCTCTATCCAAAGACCTACCTTAGCATGTTCCACATCCTTGAAGACTTCCCAGCTGAGACCAACACACAGGTCTCCTTCATCCTCATCCTCCTCCTCCTCATCATCATCATCATCGACATCATCATCATCGACATCATCATCCTCATCATCATCCTCATCCTTATAATCTTCATTATCCTCCTCACCACCACCACCACCACCATCATCATCATCATCATCCTTATCATCCGCATTATAAGTATCATCATCATCATCCTCTTCCTCCTCATCATAATCCTCATCATCATCATTATCATAATCATCCTCCTCATCATCTCTATCCAAAGCCCTACCTTAGCATGTTCCACATCCCTGAAGATTTCCCAGCTGAGACCCACACACAGGTCTCCCTCATACTCCAGCCAGTTGGCCTCCAGCATGGCTGCTAGCTGTTCCTCGTCCGCTTCTCGAACCTCGTCTAACTTCCTCTGTATAGCATCGCAACGGTTGGCGTAGAAGTGATCTGTCCTCAAGTCTAATGGTGCTGTCTGGAAGGGGGGGGGGGGGGGCGATACAAGTTGACAGTGGCTAACTTTACCCTTCTACATTCCCAATGGTGATAATAATAACAATAATTAATAAAAAACATAATACTAATAATCATAATAATAAAAACAATAGTAATGAAAATAAAAACAACCACAATAATAATAATATCATAATAACAATAATAATAATAGTAATAATAAATACGAAATATATTGCCCTTGTCTCAAGACTCTGGCCAATATGATTCGGTTGAGGGAAATATATTTGAAATTCCCCTGACGGACAGTAAAAATAATCTACAGTTGCGCTCAAAAGTTTGTGAACCCCACCACAAAATACACTCTTTCACGTTGAGCAAAATACACTCTATCATGTAGACAACAACACTACAACACTGTTATCGGCGAGCCAAGAGAAACAAACTTCATTGAATGTTTATTTTTTGTGGAATTCACTAACTTTTGAGCACCACTGTATATCATTTTGACTGGCCTTGGGGAGAATTTCAAATATATTGTCCTCAACAGATTCACATTGGCCAAATTGTTTGATGAGTCTGAAGAGTCTGTTGCACAAAGTTAAAACTCGTACATAAAAAAAAGGAATAATAGGTAACTGACCTGATAGGGATAGCAGAAGACATCTGGGATGTTCGGATGGAAGACAATATCCCAAAAGATGACAAAGATAAGAGTGCTGTAGGTGGTTCCTTCACCATGTATACCTTTAAAAAGGGGAAACAAGATTAAGGCCTGTAATAATAGACTATAAGCACTGGCTTAAATTCAACAGTGAACCTATTTTACATCGAGGATGAACTATTGTGTCAACCCCCTGAATAGCGAGATATCATGCATATACGAAAGTGACTACACGGTTCCGATGGATTTTATAACGGCCTCTTGTTTAGAAATATCAATCAAAATTGAATTAACATTATAATAATAAAAAAAAAATTTCACAATGTATTTTGAATGCTTTCATAAAAGAGTATGCATTAAGATTATCCTAGTGCACATGGTCTTTTGGCAAGAGATCAGGGGGGTGTTTCACAAATATTTAAGTATGACTTAAATCGCACTTACATGCCGACGCATATCTGAAATGCAACAAGCAATCTAATTGATCAATACGCAGTAGTGCGCGTCCTCTTCCCATGATCTGACCAATGTGGTAATGCCTTTTAAAATGCACACAACTAGACATTTAAGTTCGACTCTAAGTCATACTTAAATCATTTTGAAACACCTCCCAAGTTTGGCAACTTCCTGGGAAATATAGGCATTTACTGACAAGGAGCAAAATAATGGGGAGGGGGGATGGGTAATACGCAGGAATGTATTGACGTACATACAAGGAAATGGTAGAATATGCTTGAGAAACACCTGGGCAATACCTGAAGATATTCAAGAAGTACATTTCATGGTATTTACCTACATTTTCCGCTATTCCAACTTTAGTCAAAAATTACAGAGGCATTATTGAATACTGGTATTTACCACCGGCATTTCCCACTCTGGCAACTAAACCCTGCAAGAGATCCACTTGAAATGGCAGTATCTGTCAAAGATACCCTACCTTCAGTGTATCCTTGCTGTTTGTAATGCTCTAGAGCTACTTGCTCCACACTGCACACCACGATACCTTCATCCGTCTCCACTGGTCCTTGGTAGGAACTGATGAAGGTGTTCCTCACACCGGGACCGTGATGGGGAAGGACCGTTCCCTGAATAGTTACCTAAGGATCAATTACAATGCATCTTCATTTTTACATGTACATGTTGTAATATTCAATTTCCACAGTTCCTTGATAGAAACTAATGAAAGTCTTTGTAACACTGGGTCCAGGAAGTGGAAGGACTGTTCCCTGAATAGTAACCTAAGGATCAATTACAATGCATCTTAATTTTTACATGCTGTAAGATTCCATTTCCACAGTTCCTTGATATAAACTGATGAAAGTCTTTGTAACACTTGGTCCAGGAAGTAGAAGCACTGTTTCCTGAAAAGCAACTTAAGGATCAATTACACAATGCACCTTCATTTTTACATGCTGTAGGATTCCTTTTCCACAGTTCCTGGTTAGGAACTGTTGAAGGTGTTCCTCACACTGGGTCCATAATGGGGAAGGACTGTTCCCTGAAGGACCTAAGGATCAATTACAATATACCTCTATTTTTACATAAAACATCTTATTTCCATAGTTCCTTGATAGGAACTGGTGAAGGTCTTCCTAACACCACGTCCACATGTATGATGGGGAAGGACTGTTCCCTGAATACATGTAGTAACCTATTAAGGATCAACTACAATGCACCTTCATTTTTACATGCTGTAAGATTCCATTTCCACAGTTCCTTGATAGGAACTGTTCATTTGACTGTACCTGTGCCTCGTCGTACAGAAAGTTGCGATTGATCAAATCAATCACTATGGATGGCCAGCAACGTCAACATATGCATGTTTGTTCAAAATATTTTCTAGATATGATGTATATTCATGCATTCATTGTTTTCTTGAAAATTAGCTGTGCTTCTCTTTCTTTACAAGGGACATTGTGCAAATTTCCCGTAAAAACAATTACGACACTGATGGATTTCCATAGAGTTACAAATAAATGGATCAATCGTAACTCTTCGTTAGACGGGGCACAGGTAAACTAAACATGCAAAACCTGCAACAAAGCAAAACAGAGTAATAATACTCCCACTCTTGTCAGCCCTGAGTTACCCTTCCTGGTGGAGGACTTCAGGGAATGGAACTACAAGGTACACGGTATCAAAGTCCCGGTTTCTAAAGGTCTCAGATTTCCAGTGGGAATCATATTAAAAATAAATGACAATGCACCTCAAAATTCTTGGATGCTGTGACAATCACCAGAGACATGTTCATCAGAAATTAATTTTATTTTGCTATTAGAGACATGCACTAAATTACATCAAATACAGACAAGGGACTGCAAAAAAGAAAAGTTTGGCTCAAACATTTAATCTTGTTTTTCCCATATTAGAACGAGAGGATATCTGAAGACTAATTCTTTCCAGTGGATGTTTTTACTTACATTCTTTCAAAATAATATGGAAAGAACTTAAAAGCCCACAATTATTATTATTTTTACCTTTCCAGAAGAGTTCCGTTTTTGGTGCATCGTCAGGTGTGCCAAACAGAATTATTCAGAACACCGGTGAAAAATTGAGAATGAATAACATCTTACAAAAATTATCTTTTGTATTCCCTGAATTTTTTTTTCAAAAGCAGAATTCAGAATATTTCCTAACGAGTGGCATTCCTTTATCCTGCCATGCGAACATCCAATACCTCAACAAGAAGGATAAACACTGGCTGCAGTTGTCCACACACTATTTCAGCCAAGAACTAAATGTATGTGTAATTAACTCTTTGCATGCTGAATTTTTTTTTTTTTTTTTGGGGGGGGTAATAATGCCAATTGTTTCCATGTTATTTTCTTTAATTCAAGATTTCCAAATTGTATCCATATTGCACGAATGTGCAAGATTGCAACATCAGCATGCAAAGGGTTAATCACAGGGTAATTTCAAGTCCAGTGTGGTGTTAGTGGCACAGTTTGGATTGCATTTCCTAGCTCCAAAACCTGTTCTCAGTTTATAAAAATGATGCAGATCACAGCATTAACGGCTCAATGCCTTGTGACTTAGTTTTCAGGACAAATGTCATGTTTGATGCTCTGCTCATGAAAACATTGACCTAGCACCAACACCAAAAGGTCGTCACTGAAATTGAAACCACCCTTAGAACTATTCAGTTGATGAAGATTACCTTTGGAGTTTCTAAGACATCATCAAACTGAAATTCGTCGGCTCTTTCTGAGAGTTGTTTCTTGTTGGATTTGAGTATCTTCTGGGCTCTGAGCTGTAGAGCCAATCGATGACCCACCCTTACTTTGGGATCAGCCATTCCGTCCTTGATGCAATCAAGTGCCTACAATAGAAGAAAAGTTTTCAAAACTTTGATTGTAATATGTTTAAACCTAAAAAGGCTTGGGAGGTGGGGCGGACTCCGCCTTTCTCTACATTTTTCACAATAAGTCCGCCACGCGAAATTTTTCAATGCGCCGCTCACTGACTTTTTACTTTCAGATCTTGCACAACTTTTGAGACCCAATTTGCGATGCCCGGGTATGCTGTTACGAAATTACGTAACATTATGTAAGTGCATGCACACCCAAAATTGCTCAAAAACATGAATTTGTGTACAAATCTAATGCAAATAGTGTTTTTAGCCAAAGTTCATAAATGTATCATTATTTTTCCTTTTACTGATTAAAATCAGTTGATTTCATCTAGTTCATGGTCAAAATAAAGTCCCCAACAATTTCCATTAAAAATCAATAAAAAACAAAAAGTTGAAACACAAAGAAATACATAAGAAATTCAGAAAATAAAATACATAAGAAAATAAAGGTGATGTTGAATTTTTTTAAATGTACATTTAATCAGATTCCTATAAAGTCTGTGAACCAAAAATTAGAATGGGGGGGGGGGCTTGATAAGCTCAATCCTTCAATACCTCATGCTGTTTCTTGCAGTGTTGATCGAGATTCAGCGCCAGCCGATCGTACCACCCGCCTCTCCTGTCAGGGCAGTAGACCTTCTGCTCCAGGAGGGCTCGCAGGAGCTCCACGGCTTCTTCATACCTTCGCTGCTTCTGCCTGATCTCCACACCCTGGTACCTGACGTGTGTGTAGACCCAGCCGGCGCTGTAGCAGCGAAGATACTCAGGCAGGGTCTCGTCGTGCCTGCATGGGTTGATAGGGTGTTGACATTACTTCTTATGATATGAAATTATGAGTTCATATTCAAATGTTTGAAATTTATTTAGGAAGTCACATACAAAATCATTTTTATACCAATACATCACTTAGAATATTACTCTCTGTTATTTATACAGCTACGACTTTCATCTTACCATTTAGAAAGGAAATGATGTGAACGCATGAAGAGTTAAGAACATAAAATTAATATATGATAATATAAGGGTACAATGAATTTCAGCTGTTGTTGATACGTCAACTTTGTCATGAATTTCTTGGATGTAAGACGACACCTAGCATTCCATGCATGTGTGGATTAAAATTCTATTGTTTAGTCTTGAGTTAAGCCTGGGGTTTATTATCAGATTGGTTCCATGACATTTGCTGTGGCAAAAATTGCTCCGCAGTAAATTCCACACACTAAATGGAATGACCAACTTCATCCCTGGATTTAACATTACACCCTATCTTATTAAACCTAAATTAAAACCCTTTTGCAACCCTAAACCTTACCCTATATGAAATAAAGCGGGAGCAACTGTCGCCAGAGGAAATGTCGTGTCACCATCTAGTGATTTGAATCATTATGAAAGCCAGCTTACTTGAGAATTTGTTCGTCTTTGGCCAGCTCCTTATACGTCACCATAGCTGTTGCCTGCAGTCTGTCAGCCAACTCAAAGTCATTGATACCCAGTGCATCGGCTATATCATTCTCATACTGCAAGGCAACTTCATACCTGATGTAAGAAATATCATTTAAAGGGAGAGTGAACTGTGTGTGATCTCTCATTGACTGTGTGTTATAAATACATAGTCTTAAATTATGTTTTCAGATATTTACTAACACTACAGAGGATAAAGTGACCTATAATTGTATTTGCATCTAGACAAACTTAAGTGTTTTGGTGTAAATGTATTGAGTAGTTAATTAGCATGTTATCATTCAAGTGGGTCTATATTACTAGACTACACTAGCATTATGGGTCAGGAAACCGGCCAAGTATGAGTAATAATAATAATATTATTATAATTAATAATTATAATTAATAATTATTATTATTATTATTATTATTAAGTATGAGTAGTTGAGGACTCGAGATGGCGCTATTGGTTCGTATCTGCTTTAATGAGAAAAGCAATTGGGTTTGAGGTGGCTGGTCAGAGGGGAAGACATGTATTAGTGGGGGAGAGCAGGAGGCTTGGGTTGATAGAAGAGGATGCAGCGAAAAGAAATAAAGATAAATACCAGTTGTGGTAACGATATCAAAATGAGATTGAACAGAATCCAATAAAATGACCGAGTGTTTGTAAGTACAAATAAAAAATATGTGCAAAGTGGCTCTGAAAAAAAGTGAAATTGTTGAGAAATTAGCAAAATAAACACGGAATTCCATAATTTTTTCCAAACAGTATGAATACACTGTCCTATGTATGCTCATTTGTGTTATTAATAATCATCAGAATTACTGGTTTTCAACTAAGATTTCATGATTTCACAAAGATGAGTTTATTTCAATGTACCAGATCTAGATCCATATGGCGGCATTTAACCTTGATTTTTAAGACTTTCTCATGAAATAATTTTTTGCCGAACTTCTTTCTTTTTACCTTTCAGTGGAGGGGAGAGGATGAGGGGGATTTCTGTAAATGCAAGGGTTTTAAAACAGATTTAAAACCTACAATACTACTAACATTTCTGTAAATGCAAGGGTTTTAAAACAGATTTAAACCTACAATACTACTACCATTTCTGTAAATGCAAGGGTTTTAAAACAGATTTAAACCTACAATACTACTACCATTTCTTGAAAGAAATGATGTTTATTTATTTATTCATTTTATTCATTTCTAAAAAAAGGCATTGAGTACAGATATATACATAAAAAACACATTCAAATATATACATCAGTATTTAAAAAATGTAAACATGCAAAATACTACTAAAATAAATACAATGATATTCATGCATAATTAAGCCTGTGTATACAGTAATAATATGGGAAACGAAAAGGAGGACTTGAAATAAAGCCAAAAGTGGCCTTGTGAGTTAAAGTCTCCTAAGAATAATAAATGCTATTTTGGAGGCTACTGTCATGAGAAAGTGTTTAAAGTATAAGTCAATTATCACCATATCACTGTAGATCTGCATGTACATCAAGATTCAATAAATTGACTAACTATATGAAATCTAAGCAAGCACACAGAAGACAGGTAGAAATTGCATTTTCCGATTATATCATTAAGTGACTTCTCTTATTTCAAAATGACATAACTTTTAAATAAAAAGGGGTTGAGTGATATAACTAGAAATGTATGTTCTTTCACTAATTAGACTAGCATAATTTGCTTTAAAAATAAATAAGATTCTTTGGGTCATGCAAGCATGGGCACACAATAAAGGCAAATTTGTCATTTTTCAATTGAGCAAAACAAAAAATCAGAGTATTTCTATTTCCGATTTCATTTCAAACAATAAAATATGGATTTTCATTTTCATCTTTTTTTCATAGATTTGGTCATTCTTTAGTCAAATTCAAGTTAAAAAAATATTTTCATTCTCCATTAAAAAATACAAATGCAACAATAAAATTTTAGATACATGATCAACAATTAAACACATGATTAACAAAGTACAGTACATCTTTGTAAAAACATTTTATGGAAATGTGGGTAAACAAGAGTCATTAGCCTGATAAAATGTCAACCATTACAAACAGTAACACAACACAAATTACAGACACAGGGGGAAAAGAAATTAGAGAGAAGCCTTATTAAAGAAGAAATTAATGCGTCTCGCACACACTTTATAGCAGATAAGAGTCGAGTCCGTTTTGTCGACATGACTTTGGGAATACTAACCTGAGTAAATCTTCTTTGGAGGCAAAGAAACTTCTTGTTCTGAATACAGTGTAGGCAGGGTAGCTCATACGACCCATGTTTACCAGGAGTTCTGTTTGCCTGTTACAGTTGAATAAATAGAAAAAAGGGTGATTGGTAGAGTTGCAAATAAGAGCCAACCTTTCTCTGAGTTTGATGAAATAAATCACGAAAGTGCAAAGATCAATGGCTTGTATAGGCTGCTAAAAGAATTGAACAGTATAATTATCATGAATTATTCAATGAAAACGTAAAATAAACTGAACTGCTTCAGATGTTTATGAGGGTAAATTGCCGAATCGTCTACTGCCAACCGTCCACTAACCACATGGTCTTCTTTCTAGTCAAATGCCATGATTCTGTCCAACATTCTGTCTAGCAACCATTTGGTCCAATCCAATTACATGTACCATTTGGTCTAACCATCACTTTGTCTAATCACCATTTCGTCTATGACCATTTCATCTCATAACCAGTTGGTCTAATATCCATTTCATTTTCATTAATTTTGCACAATTAACACTTGGTCCTATTAGACCACATGGTATATGGGCTAAATGGCTATTGGACCAACAGGTTATTAGATGAAATGGTGAGTGGACGAACTGGCAATTAGACCATGTGGATAGTGTATGAACGGATGGTAGACCAAATGATAGTAGACAAGTTAGCAATGGATGAATTGGCATTAGACGAATTGGAAATAAACCATTTACATGACTTGTATGAGGTACCTGTTTGGCATGGATCATTGCTAATTTTTTGCAAACAGTTATACAGTCATAGAAAAAGTCATGGATAGGACACAACTGGGGCCTGTTGCATAAAACTTTTTACCTGAGAAAACTCTGGTAAAAACTGAAAACTAAGGTTAGTCTGATTTCTGCCATTGACTTTAACACAGGGCAAAAACTCCGGTAAAAACAACCTGAGTTTTCTCAGGTAAAAAGTTTTATGCAACGGGCCCCTGGATTTTATTTTACTAATCAATAAATGTGTATACAGAGAGAGATATAAAGAGAGGAGAGAAGAGTGAGAGAGAGAAAGATAGAGGGGAAGAGACAAGAGAGAGAGATAGGGTACATGTTAATCCTGATTAGAAAACAATACAAGCTGTACTACAATGATAATAACTGATAATTCTATACACAGGGTGATTTCAAGTCCGGTGTTGGTGTTGGAAGCACAACTTGGATTGTGTTTCCAAACTCCAACACCTTCTATGAGTTTACACCAATGATCCAGATCACAAAATTGATAACTCAACTCCCGCGGCCCGTAACACAAAGCTCAGCAATGATTGTACATTTTTCTACGCTTGATTCCACTGACTACAATGTACAATCAATCGTGAAAATCAAGCGTACGCTCAATCGCTAACCTTTGTGTTACGGAACCCTGGAGAGGGACTTTTCAGGACTAACTTCATATTATGTTTGGTGCTACACTGTATGCTCATGTAATGATTGACCTAGCACCAACACCAAAAGGTTGACACTTAACTTGAAATCACCCACTGCTAACCCTTGCATGGCCGTTTCTACACTTACACCTACACTTGCATGTATACTTACAAAGCTGACTGACCAGAGCTGCCTTTTTCTTCCTCTATCAGATCTTGTCTCACTAGTGAGAACAGCATGATGATCCTGTTGAAAACTGTTCGAGGTTCTTTAGTCAGCTTCACGCAGCTACCAAGAAGCTTCTTGGCTCTAGCAAAGATCAAACAGAAGATTGTGATATGGACAAGGTTATTTAAAGAAGTTTATGATGATGCACAGCATTTGTAAAGTGCCATATATCTGTCAAAGACATTCAAAGGCGCATTGAAGGAGCCAGCCAATCTGGGTCGCCCAGAAGGGTGCGCGCACAGAACTGTGACCCGCAGGTCTCTCCTCCAGATAACTGGTTGGGGAATGCAGGTGGACCACTACACCAGGTTTTCCCACTACTATTCGAATAGTGCAGTGGGTTCTCAACGTGCAAAGGTGGTGATTCTCCTCTACACGGGGGCCTCCATTTAACGTCCTATAAGCCTTGTATAAGATTACCAATATTAGTAAATGTTTAAATTTTCTAAAGAAACATACGAATATGGGCACGACACTGGCACTGGTCAGATGGTCCGAGACCAGTAAAAAATATATCAAACTGATACAAATGATATTTTCTCCTCTTTTGTAAATTATATAAATAGCTCTGGCATCTTCAAAAATGGCTCCCCAATATTGAGAAATGACTCTCATGTATGTTTGGGGGGGGGATAAAAGCAATTAAAGTCAGAAAAATAAACTCTATTTATATTTTTCTTTATTTGGGGGAACCAGAAGGTTTTATTTTTAGGTTCAGACCAGTAAAACATTGAAAAATTGGGGATCTACTCGTTCGACATGAACAGGTTGGACCAGTAAAAAAAAAGTTTAGTAAAGACCCCTGGTTCAATCATCCTACAAAAGATATTCAAGAGCCAGTAAATTTCTACAGGTCAAAGAAGTGTGTCGCGATCAATCAAAGACAAAACAGGGCAATTATGAAATATCCTAAAGTTTACCAATACTAAATTTAAAATACGTTGCAATCTAAAATGAAAATTGTCTGGAATGAATTACCAAAAATGAATGAGTTACACATGTTTCAGATGTGATGGTGACTTCTCACAATGGTTTAAAGATGACACACGGATAAATATATGGGATTGAAACCTTGGGCAAGTTTCACAAAAAAGTTGCATCTTTGGTAACTGTGCCATTACGGCAAATACTAGGGTTGAGCAGCCAATGAAAACCACTCTTGCTGACAAGTAAACTACTATGACAACAGTGAAAATTCTGCCTCCTGGCTAACTCCTTTAATTAAAGTTGACATTCCAGAGTTGCTATCACAGCAACTTTTTATGACAAGAGAACCTTGGTCAAGTTTCACAAAAAGTTGCATTTTTGGTAACTTTGCCATTATGGCACCTAACAGGGTTCAGCAGCCAATCCCAATCAGAATTTCCATGGTGGTTAAACATAATGGCTAAGTAATCAAAGTTATACGTGTAAGTCTTTATGAAACAAGCCCTTTGGTCCCATTTTCACAAAAAGTTTATCTTGCTGGAATGTCAACTACCATGACAACAGTGAAGATTCTGCCTCCTGCTTGGCTCTTCCAACAAAAGTTGACATTCCACAGCAACTTGTTATGAAACGAGCCCCTGATCATATTTACTTTTTCAGTACAATCTTATCCATGTTAGCTGAAAAGAAGGATCGTTGTCTGGAGGAATACTTAATGATGGCCTCCACCATGTCACCCTTCTGGCCGCTCCCTCCGACCTTAAAGTCCTTGGCCAACTGTTTCAGGTCGGGTGCCATCAGCAGTTTGAGTGTGACAGCCAGGTCGTCCAAAGAACTCTCTGGAAATTAACAGAGGTGGGAATGAAGAGGAATGATTCTTTGATCAGTAATAGTAATTATTGAACTGAACATCCATAAATATAACCAGAATAAAATAGGCAATTGTATCAATGTGAATAAACCAGTTCAGAGTTGCCCATGGTAAAAAACAACCTTTAACATCCACAAATATTTCAAAACATGAAGATGAATAAGATTGATAGCAAATGAGAGGCAAATTAGTATTATGGAAAACAAAACACGTAAATTTGATAAGAAATGGGTAAATTTCGAAAGAATTCTTGTCATTTTGTAATAAAATTTCTGGACCTTGATATGTATTTCTGTATTATGTAAACATATTTTTCACGATGAATGTGCAGTGTGTTTCGGATGAGAGATGATCAATTATTGTTGGAGGGGCCTTGTTCAATGCTCATATGTTCTTTGCTGCTGCATGTGTCGGCGGCGGAACGGATGGGTGTAGGACATGGCCACTCCAGGATCGGTTGCCTTTTGTTTGAAACGCCCTGTAGGCCTATACTTTGTACAAAATTATGCTATGTGTGTACGATATGCTTGGTATTAGGTCAATTATATCATTGTTAAAATGTTTATGCAAATATATGCCCTATCGGAGGGAAATAAAAAAAAAGATTGATAGCTGCATGGCTGACGTTGAATGTATGATACAATGAGTTAAGACTACCTAGATTGCGCACTAGATTTACAAATCTTATTGCCTACAGGGTTGGGCTCAATAACTTTCAATTATAATACAAATATATGTACGTAATTGAAAAAATGTTTAATTACTTTTCAATTAAATTACATTTTTTCCATTAAAATTACCCATTACTTTTGTCAATTACAATTTCAATTTGCTTTTCATAAAGTCATAAATCAAATCAACATAATTCTAAGTTAGAAAGAAACTGACAACATGGAGGTTTTATTAGTTTAGAGAGCATTGATCCTGTCTATTGCTCTGTTTAAAGGAGAATGAAACCATTGGAACAAGATAGCTTGTGTGAAAACAGAAAAGTCAAAGAAACAGATCAATGAAAGTTTGAGAAAATTCGGACAAATAATGAGAAAGTTATGAGCATTTGAATATTGCGATCACTAATGCTATGGAGATAGCAAATTGGCAATGCGACAAAGATGTGTGATGTCACTTGTGAACAACTCTACCAATTACTTTAGTATATATTTCACTTGAATTGCCTCTTTTATCACATCTATCCATAGATCATGTGTTCTTTCTACATGAGGGCATGTAATACATATTTTTTAAGAATACATCATGGATAGAGAGTTTGTATCATCATAAGAAAAAGCAAAAAGAGACATTTTGAGGGTATTTTATAGTCCACCAAAGGGAAAGTTGTTCATCAGTGACATCACACATCCTTGTCGCATTGCCAATGGGAGGATCTCCATGGCATTAGTGATTGCAATATTCAAATGCTCATAACTTTCTCATTATTTGTCCGATTTTCCTCAAACTTTCTTTATTCTTATTCTTTGATTTTTCTGTTCCTACACAAGCCTATATGTTCCAAAGGTTCCATTCCCCTTTAATGTTAAAGTCAATTGACATTCTCAATAAAATGTAGATCTACATGCTTTCTTCATTTGTAGAAATCGTGATGTACATGTACAACATGTAAACTTTACAAGTTCGTGAGTCGTGACCTTGCTCATCAGGGCAGGTCCAGCTTCCGTATATAGGGGGGAGGGGGGGGGGGAGGAAAAGAGTATTTTCATGCACATTTTCCCCAATCACCCATTAAAGCTGATTTTTTTTAGGGGGTATTCCAAATATTTCAAATGGTCAATGTGTGCACTTCTTATTTTATAGCAATAGTGTCTCCTCTTTCCTCCACACCACGGGAAATGATACAGTTGCATGCAAGAGATATATAGCTATGGAAAAAGAGAAATAAGCAATCAAATAATAAAGTTAGTAATAAAGTAATTAAATGCATTTAAAAGTATTTGACAGTAATTGAAGTCAATTACAATTAATTTCCCTTTAGAAATATCAATTTCAAATCAAAATTACTAAAAAATGTAATTAATTACCAAATTGATCAATTACCTTGTAATTGAGCCCAATCCCAATTGCCTTGATCCAAATTGCCAACAAATAATCCCCAAATCATTATTTCCTTCACACACTCACCCGTTATCAGCAAACCAGCATTGATCATCTCAGTGAAGAGGGGTTTCAGATTTAATGAAATCTTTGGATAGTCAACTTTAGCCACTCGAAACCAGGTGAACTTCCTCTGGAAAAGCCGCACATACAGTTGTTGTGCAGGACCTTTGTAAAGAAATGTGAAATAATTTGCACATTGAAAGAAAAATATGGATTATGAACAAAAGGCTTATGTACAGAGTAAATCAGGGTGATACACACGCACTTGCCCGGGGCAAGTAAAAGTTAGAGTCGGGCAAGTGTTTTGAAGTAAAGACCGCAACTACTTGCCCGAATTGGGCAAGCAAAATTCTGACAGTAGAATGACCACAATTAGGGTTGATTTTATCTATTGACCCTAATTTTGGTCATGGCAGGGAAGATAAATCACTTTGGAAAAAGAAATGAAATTTAGCAAAGTAGATAAGTTCATGTTAAAAGAGAGAAAAAGGTCAATGATTTACAAAATCGCAAAACTTTCTTTTGGAGAGGTAAAATGTTTTTTTCAATGATTTTTCGGGCAAGTGAAATAAATTTTTGGGCAAGTATATTCGAACTATATAAAAATTTACTTGCCCAACTGGGCAAGTGCTTCTTAAAAGTTATGTAGCACCCTGGTAAATGAACGGACGTATTTGAAATGAAAATACTCAGTATAGGGAAATCATTGCTTTGATGTTTAATTTTCCCTTGTTTAGCCAAAGCATTAACCCTAAATAGACTGGGCTATTTCGACGCCTAAGAAGACTGGGGGGGGGCTGATTCAGCCCCCCTTATGATCTCGGCCGTCGATCGCGCGATCGCGACGAAAATTGGCACACGCGTTACCCATGGCATTATCTACAAAACTATAACATCAAATTCTGCAAAAATCTCATGTTCATTAATTATGCTAATTTATGCGTAAAATCATAAGTTTGCTGTAATTAATAAAATAATGCCCCTGAAATGCTAATTTTTGTTTCACATACTCTAGATAGGCATCTGATCAAATTTATTCAAAAAAATTTCAACATCACATTTATTTTCTTATGTATTCTATTGTTTTCTAAATTTCTTATGTATTTCTTTGTTTTTCGACTTTTTGTTTTTTACTGTTTTTTCAATGGAAATTGTCGGGGACTTTATTTGGACCATAAAAAAGATAAAATTAATTAATTTTAAGCAGTAAAAGGAAAAATAATGATACATTTATGAATTTTGGCTAAAAACACTATTTGCATTGGATTTGTACACAAATTCACGTTTTTGAGTAATTTTGGGTCTGCATGCACTTACAAAATGTTGCGTAATTTCGGAACCGCGTACCCGGGGGTCACAATTTTGGTCTCAAAAGTTGCGCGAGACTTGAAAGTAAAAAGTCAGCGAGCGACGCGGTCAAAAAATTTTGCGCAGCGGATTTATCACGAAAAATGTCGAGGGGGGGGGCTGAATCAGCCCCCCCCCAGTCTTTTTAGGGTTAAGAGTAAGAAACCAAAACGTAATATTATCTCCACAGGGAATAATTTTGCTTTATAAATTTGAATAACATTTTGAGTCATAAGAGAAAAGCTCTCAACTATATTGTACAGTCCTATGTAAAAATATGCTATACAAAAGACTTTATACATAGCAGACTTTCAAAAATGTGCAGCAAATTGCGATGCGATACCAGGAAAATCATTCCCTTCTCAAGAATCATGCAGCATTTCCTTCATCCAACACAAGTAAGAACTGCATTCAAAAATTGTAGTCTGACAAATTCCCATCTCTTGCAAACATGCCCTTATTTCATTACTGTGGTAAATTGATCATAACCTTGAAATTTGGTCTCAGGAGTGCTTCAAAGATGGAAAGAACAAGTAACTTAGATAATTTCAAAGTTTCTCTTAAGGGTTGGGAGAAATTTATTCGATAGTATTCACCAGCGAACTTTGTGTACAGTGTATGTACCTTCTTGCTTCGAAGCTATTTTATTCTTCTTTAATGCTTTTCCTACACTGTATATCTCAAATGCATAGATCTGTATGGACATAAAATCTTCCATTTGTAATTTCTTTCAAAGAACGAAGCATCAATATACAAAATACAACTCAAGGCTCTCCACTTAAGAGGAAATTAAACATAACTTGACAGGAGCTTACCTGACAAACTGTTGAACTTGGACACCTGGGCATGATCTTCATCATCAAAGAGGTGAGCATCAAACTCATTCTTCAGGACAGCATTCAAGATCAGCTTGAAGTTCACTATGTAGTAAGGTTCCCTTGGCTTATGTGGAGACCCGAGAGTGTCCGACCTCGCAGGAGATGTTGCCGTTGTACCGGACTTTGCTGGGGAGGTGTAGGGTGAGCCTTTCTTGGGTGTTGATGAATGGGAAGTACTTAAAGATGAAGTTGCTGCACTTTCTCCTTTTGATGATAATCCCTTGTTAATCTCTATAGAAGTGGACTTTTGAGTTGATGTATATGAGCCGTTAGCTGAGGTAGGTATAGAAGGCGGTGAAGAGCTAGCACCAGGGCCATTAGTCAGACCTTTTTCAACATCAACTATGGGACTACTTGTACATAATTCACTTGAAGGAACACTTGCGGATTGTCTGTGATCCTTTGATACATAATCTTTACTAAACCTACTTGTTTGTGTTGGTAGTGGTTCAACCTGTGGTTTCCCCGAGTCACTGAACAATTTAGTTCTCACAGGAGTTCTGTGAATCTTCCTAGAACCTCTGTCATGTCCTGTGGATGTGGAAGGTGATCCTGTCAGAGAAATTTTATTTCTGGAACCTCCCCGTTGTGATGATGTCGAAGAGGTAGATGCTTTGGTTTCAGGACTCACAGAATTCAAAGTCGATTGAGAACTCTTCTTTTCAGGAATATAGATTCGAGTTGGGGTAATCCTGAAAGATTCTACTGCAGAATCTGAGGATGCATTATGCAGATTCTGTGAAAGGGTTCCCTCAGATTGGCCACTCGACCTGACTGCACTTCCTGGTGACTTGATATTGGCACTGCCTTTCCTTGCATGATTGAAAAAAGGTGACGTAACCTTCTTACTTTGAGAGAGAGATTCAGTTCTAATAGCATCTTTAGTTACATCATGCACTTCTTCCGACTCAAAATTTGATTCTGAATCATCTTTTCTCTGCCGTAATTTCTTCAAGCTTAACCGGGATCTGGCTTTGTCCCGTTTGTTTTGTTTTACTGGCTTACTCGTATCTGATGATTGAACAAAAGCATCCTCTGAATCCTGATCTGCACCTTTAGACTGGTTGAGGACATTACCAATGCTGATTTCCTTACCAAGTGTTCCTGGTATTTCACTACCCTCCAAGCCATTATTTAGGACACAACTTTCTTGATTGTCATCAGATGAAAGGCTTGAAGAGCTTTGCTGATACAAAGGACTCGACTCAAACTTGTTCTGGAGGCGACGTCTTGTCCTCTTATCTTTGACATCATTCCTCACATCTGCAACTTTTCTTGAACTCTGTTTCACAGACTCTTCCTCTCCTTTAGCGGGACTCTCTTGCTTGGACAGACATCCCGAATCCAGGTGTCTGTTGATCTCCGACAGTTTGATCTCCTCGGAGCAAACAGGACATGGCGTGTACCGCGGAGGCTTGGCTTTTGCAAAGAAAGACTCTATGGAACGAGGGGGATTTTTACATGATGTTCCTGCATCATCTCTTTTCGTTGGCTGTGAGGCTGTGGCTGAGTTCACATGCTTTCTTACTTCTGATAGTGAAAGTCTTTTCTTCCCTCTTCTTGGAGAAATGGAAGCAGGTCTCTTCCTCTTCTTTCCTGATGTTGGGGTGTTGGCTCTCTTTGCAGGAGTCTCCATTACTTCTGGTGGTTTTCACAGCTCACATTGGTCAGACTTCAAGCATGCTATGGCCATCTCAATGGGGTCTGTTGAAATAGATTTTATAGTCACAGAGGGAGTAAAGTATTCTGTATTCTTTTTATTCCAGCATTCTCAAAACTACTTAGTAAATTTCAATATCAAATTTTTTATAGGGCTGTTATCGATAGTCCTGTTGATAATCGCTTTTTTTTGCCACTTAGCGATATCAATAACCTTTCTCTCGTTTTGTCGATAATACCCTTGTATTTCACTTGTCAACTGTGATAGAAATCACAATACTCTAGTATATCTCACGCAAGTTTCATGTCATAAGCCAAATCCCTCTAATTACAGACGCTAATCAAACAAATTAATGACGTGTTGCGCAGGGGCGGAAATCTCTCCGAAAAGGTAGGGGGGACAAGGGTCTGGAAAATTTGACAAGCAAAAAGAAAAAGAAAAAAAAAGGCTATTATCTAAAATTTAAGGTCATTTTGACAAAAATATATTTGACAAGCAAAAAAAGAAAAAGGTCATCTCGCCCCAAATCGCAGGTTTCATTCCCATTTTGAGTGATATATTTCTTAGCATCACCAAAGACCCAAACTAGTAGGGGGAACATTTGATATTGTGTCCCCCCTACTATTTTGAGTAGGGGGGACACGTCCCCCTGGGATTTCCGCCCATGGTGTTACGTATGGGACAGTTACTTATGGGACATTTTGTCCCCATAGAGAACATACACAATTTTCCCCATAATTCAAAAAATTGAAATAATTTAAAATATGGAAATAACAAAAGAGTTTCTTTCTTTCAGAATGTTCTATTGAGACATATTTGATATGACTGAAAGGGAAATTAGCCATTTCATTTTTTTTCTTGTTTTTCATTTTTTCATGAATTTCTTATATTTCTATTGTTTTTTATTTTTTCATATTTTTCCATTTTCAAAATTTTTTCGCTTCGATTGTTTTCATTTATCAGTATTCATAACAAATCTGTCTCTAAAACTAAAGAAAAGGTAAATAATTACTTTTTAGAGCACTCTTGAAATTTGTTTTTCTCCATTCACTTTGTACACAAATCTCCCACTTGACATTGTGTGTAAATATCCCATATGTTGTCCCATACCTAACAATTTTTAATTAACTTTTAATTAAAAAGTAAACTCTATTTTTGAAACTTTTTGTGGTATAAATTTTCATACTTAATAAGTTAGAACTTCCCAGAGATGCAGCAATACAAGTATTGTATTATGAGAAATAACTAAAAAAAATCCTCAAAATGTTACGTATGGGACATTCCATCCTTGGACAAGACCTAATTTGGATAATTAATTAGATGACACCACTTTTTCCCCCAAAAGTAATAAGATGCTAGGGGGTCCTTGTCCCACCTATGACTAAATCTCAGAAGTTTTATTTTTATTTTCTATGAGTTTTTATAATTGTCCCATACGTAACGCCCATTTCACCAATTATGCAAATTAGGTGCCCAAATTAGCATAAATATGCATATTATCAAATTTTCTTAATGAAATTATGATGTAATTTGTCACGCACGAAAATAATTGTTTTTCACGGAGGGGTATGCGGCAAGTGCGGTGCAAAGAAAACGGTTGGAAAATATAAAATGATTTCATCATATTCATAATTTCAAGAGTATTTGCAACAGCAAATGATAATTTTTCTTGATTGTATTTCCTCAAGCACTGAAATAAAGGTGTCCGGCAATAGGATACACTGCCATACGTACCGTACATTTGTAGGTAGGACTGTTACTGCGGCAGCCCGAAGACGTGTCGGGGTCCCCGGGGCAAGTAGGACTGTAGATCTAGACATCTATCCATAACCTTGTTCACTGAATGAGTGGCTGTATCCAGGATCAGGATTACCTCCATTTGGACTCTATGGCCCGTATTCCTATGAATTTCCAAGGTGGAGGGATCAGCTAAGAAAGAGGGGTCTCCGCAGCTCCGCCTGGACTGTGCTCTGACCAAGCCAGGGAGATACCTACCTAGATTCTAGAATCTATCCTCTCGATCTCTGACTAGCTCTGTCTCTGACTTGGGCAGAGTATCGGGTTAGACTAGCTAGCTATATGCGTATGGCTATGCCATGGCCCGCAAAGTTGCCCGGGCTGTGCTGCGCGAACTCGTGTTGAAAAACTGGCTTGTCAGGACAGGAATTTTGCGGACGTCGTGCATCGACAGCCGAAAGCCTATGGCAAGCCGAATAGGGGAATATTTTGTACCCCCAAAATGAATAAAAAAAAAAGCAGCTAACGTTAGTCCTTTTATCAAAACAATAGGAACACCAGCAACATACGCACTGGCGTAAAGCCGGTCCGATCAGTGGAGGTATTAGACCAGGGTATTAGACAGCTGGCAGCTCGCAGCCGTCTGTTTCGAGGAGTTCTAACATTTTTTTTTTATTGAGTGGAACCAACGGAGTTCAGCGGAACAACCAACATAACAGAGACATAAGCTTTTGGTCTATGGAGGGATATGATATTATAATCGATCTGAAATTTCAAAATTTTGGGGACATCCAAAACACGGGGCGCGTACGCAAGGGGGGGGGGTTAAGGGGGTTCAATTACCCCCCCCCCTTTCGTTTCCTTTTTTTTTTTTTTTTTTTGCTTGTCTTCCCAGAGGTCGGTCTGGTCAAGGAGTTATCGGGAAAGCGCCTGATAACTCCTTGGTCTGGTTACGGAGAGTTCCCCTACCCAATAATGTATATGACAGCAATAATGAACAAAATTTCATGTTTCCGACGAAAAACACAGAAAAAATTTCCGCTCGCTTCGCTCGCTCCATTTTATTATATCTTTTATTTCCGCATGCATGTCGCCGACATGATCACGGTATCGCCATTAACAAGGCCATACATGATTATCATGATGTATACTTATGAATACAAGTGAACCAAGACAAAGACATCATGACGTTTTCTTACAAAATATGTTTTACCAATATGAAAACCAAAATGACGGAAAACGCTAAAATGTCGGTTAGCTCGCTCCGCTCGCTCATAATAATTTATGAAATTCCATAAGTATCTAGTCTCCTGTTCATTAAGGCCGTATTATGAGTGTTACGAATAGAAGGACATGTAGCATCGACTAATACTTGATTTACTAACAAACTATTGACAAGAAATGTATGTTTTGACGGGAAAAACGCGAAAATTTCGGCTCGCTCACTCCGCTCGCTCGTAATCATTTATGAAATTTCTTAAGTTTCTAGTCTCTTGATCAAGGCCATATCATGAGACTTACGAGCAGAACTTACATGTATCATCAACTAATATGTAATCATTACCAACAAGCTATTGAGAAGAATCATATCAATTTGTTTGCGCTCCTTTTTTGCAGTGCGTAGCGTGTTAAATTATTTCCCTATGGAGAATAATAGAAAATACGCAGTTTTGAGGGATTTACTAAGATATCTCCTAAACGCGGCAACAAGGTGATCTATCAAAACAGAACAGAATAGAGCAGATTCTCACCTTGAACATGATATGATTTTCAGTCAATTTTAGTCAAATTAAGTTCTGTCACTTTTGAGGTTTTTGGAACCTTTCTTGATGATTTTGGAAATCCATTTGTACATGAGCCAATGGGCAAGTGCGGGAAACGAAACGTTTGGTGCGACTTCACATTGTTGTAAAAAAATATATACGTCACAATAGACCCTATCAAAAAAGACATTTTGCAGAAAATGCTGTAGATTGCGAATACCTAAGAATGATTTTGATTGGATAAAAAAAACCTCTGTCACTTTTCACATTTGCAAAAGCTTTTGCAATTTTGGTCACTATAGTTTGGCGGCCGGTTCAGCCGATGGCATTGTGTGTACACAGTACAGTACACAGTAAACACGCATAAGCGGCTAGGCAACGCAGCGCGTGAAGAATTTCACTATTCGTATTACAGCGACGACTTGAGTGTATGTTGGATAGAACCGTACCATTTTTGACCGGGGGGTGTGCCAATGAATGCAAGTGATCAAGAAGAGTTACAAAACTGAAGGGAGTGAGAAAACAAGGAAAGTGAGAGGGAAATTTATGAAAACAAGTAATGCGAGGAAAAATTACAAGAAAAGGAGAGAAAGGAGAAGAAGTGAAAATACGCAGCTGATGAGTGCGCTCACAATATGTAAGTTGAACACCCTGCACCGCAATGTAGCAGCCCGCCACTATACACGTAGACTGCCTGCACGATGCGAAGACAGCGGCGCGTATTAGTGACTGTGCGTTAAACGTCCCATTTCTATGCCTTATAAAAGGAGCGTTTTTGTACACAACAAATTGATATGTGTATGTTTTGACGGAAAAACGCAAACATTTCGGCTCGCTCGCTCCGCTCGCTCGTAATTATTCATGACATTTCTCAAGTTTCTAGTGTTCTGATCAAGGCCATATCATGAGTGCTACGATCCGAAGGACATGTAGCATCGACTTATTGACAAAAAGGTTATGTTTTCAACGCAAAAACGAGAACATTTCTGCTCGCTCGCGGGTCATGACCGCACTGTTACATACCCCATCCCCACTTAAATGTTATCGTCTTATTTGCAGCTCTGAAAAAAAAAGAAAACAAAATCATCACCCTCCTCCCCCCCCCCCGCTCATCACTTTTTAGAGACTGGGCGGGAGATTAAAAAAAAAATCAGCTAGAAACCCCCCCCCCTTTCAAAAATCCTGCGTACGCGCCTGCGCTCATAATACTACCCATGATGCCTATCATGATTGTTTTTTTTTCTAAATGGTTATAAAAGTAATGGTTTTATTGTGTTATAAAATTTACTATAGGCTTAATTCCTACTAAATGCAGTTAATATTAATATGCGAGCGATGCGATCGAGCAAATTTTCAGTAGTTGGAAGACAGAATGGTGTCCAAGATAGCTGCAGTGCAGACCTCTACTTTGATCAACAAGTGTCTCCACGTAAAGACTATAGTCTATAGCACATACAAAACTTGCTGTTTTATTTTTAGCTAGAGGCTCTTCAGAATGATGAGTAGGCCTAGATGCAAGACCTTTAAGCTAGGTTGCACAACAAGACACTACTCATAGTATACGCCACAAATTGATTACAAGTTACACAGTGCAACGCCCGGTTCTTGCAGTACAGTTGATAACAAGAACAATTAACCCTGCCCCCCCCCAACACGGGACATGGGAAATCACAAGTCATTTTGGGGCCATCAAAAAAATGTTGAAAGTAGGCTAGTATTTTTAAACGTCCTCGTACCCATACAAAATCGAGATATTGACCATGAATTCACATACCACCCCACCGGTGACCCACAATTTAAAAATCGTTTTCACCTAATATTTTTTTTCTTCTCATTTTATGTAGGGATCGAGTGAGAAAGAACCAACAAAATACAGAAAATGCACAATAGTGTGATCCTTTGGAAAAGTATTATATTATAGGCCCCCAATAATGTCCTGAGGAAATTAATGATATCTTCACGGTTTACGAATCCGTTGTCATAAATGCATTTTTTCTGTTCTCTATGTTGGCTTCTTCCATTGCACTAATGAAATTGGTTTTGGTATAATCGCTACAAAATGAATCGCACATGATTGATGACTGTCCCATTCTCTAGAGATATCCTCTCTCAAAAGTAGAGCTTGTAGGCCTACATATAGCAGGGGCAGCGGAACGGTTCTTAAAGGGGGGGGGGGGGGGTGGGGGCTGACCGTGCAAAAACACAATCATAATCGTTTTTTTTTTAGGTTTTTGTATACACGGTTTGTTTTTTTTGGGGGGGGGGGCTGAAGCCCCCAGCGGCCTCTTCAGCGGCCTCTGTACAGGCTTGATCATGAGGAGAAGCATTTTATCCGGGCATTGACTTTTCTTTTTACTGCGACTTTCGGTAGGCACATCGTCTTGCTTCAACACAGGGCGGCTGTGCCTTCTTGATGCATCGCCTCCATGCAATGGGGATACGAATAACGGTGATAATTACGATAATAAAAGTGTTAATGATACGATGATGATAATGATAAATCATAGATGATAATGGTGTTATTAAGAACGATGATCCTAACAACATAATCGAATCATAAGACTATAATTGCACCATCCTTTAATCATCTTACTCCTCTCTGCCTTTGTAACGGCACATTTTGGTATATTAGTGGCATCGACGCCTGACGGCACATTTTGGTAGTAGGTCTACTGGGATTACTCGCTCAGTTCTCTGTACTATTGTACTCATTAATTGGATTTTTTAAATACAAAATACCGGAAGGAACTCATATTAATTCATGGACAAATTTCACATATTTTATATTCAAGAGGAGAATTATTGCAATACCGAAAGTGCTTAAATTTGAGAAAACTGGGCATAAGCTAACCGCGTCTCAGAGACTGTTATCCAAACCAGGCTAGATCGCGATTTGTGTCTAACTTATAGTTTTTCATTTTATAGTTATAATAATACTACTAATAATATAGAATTATAGGGTATTTACAGGGGCGGATCCAGCTTTCGCCAATAGGGGGGGGGGGGGCCGAAAATATTTTCAGCAGCATTTTTCTCGATTGGCCGCCATAATTCTATTTTTTGTTGGTTTTTCAGGGGGTAGTCCTAACTAAAGACTGAAGTTTTAAGTATATGTTAGTTCTTATTGTTCTTATTGTTATAAACAAGATAAGGTATCTCATGTGGTCTTAATATATAATGCGAGCGCGAAGCGCGAGCAAAAAATTCTTTGATATTTTATGTCCTTAGAACTGAAGATTCTGAGCAGTTTTTATAATCATGAACAAAGATAAGTATCCAACTAAACAATGCGAGCGCGAAGCGCGAGCCGAAATTTTATTACAGTAACGTGAAAATTAAGGGACTCAATTAGGACTGTTTTTAGTGATTAATGAAGAGGATACAAGTATCATCAATTAAATAATGAGAGTGATATTCCGACCTGAAAACTGGACGGTCTAAGCGCGTTTTTATTTGAAATTAAAGAACAAGCTTGTGTGTCTCAAACAATTAAATGCAAGTGCAAAGCACGAGCTTAATTTTTTGATATACTAACATGATACTGGAGCATTTTGACAAATTTTGGAAAGAATTTCCAGAGGATAGGTATCTCACAAATAAAACAATGCGAGTGCGCAGCGCGAGCTGAAAATTTTGATATAACAATTTGTGTAAATCAAACAAAATAATGAAAGCTTGATGTGTGAGCTAAAACTTGTGTGCAAATTGATTTCAGAACTGGATATATAAAGTGCCATTTAATCCTCTTGAATGGGATTCATTACACAGGCAATGCGAGCGCGATGCGCGAGCGAATTTTTTTTATATAAAGTCTATTTTCCAATTTTTTCCCTCATCTTTTTCTTGTTTCCTTTCGGGGTCGGGCCGGTTGTTACGAGGCTGTAAATTACACATCATGGGTATAATAGCTCTTACTTACCTTTCTTCCTGCTTTTCGTAGTTTCTATCAAGATAAAGAGTACACTTTTTTCTGCAGGTTGTCAAAAAATAGGGGGGCCGGGGCCGGCTCGGCCCCCTCCTGGATCCGCGCCTGATTTATATTGCGCACATGTTAGGTGCTCAAGGCGCTCCTATTACCCGGCTAAGTTAGGCGTTCATAGCGCACAGAGCTTTTTAAGGAATTACTTCCTACCGGTACCCGTTTAATGTGCAGCACATTGTGGATCAGTTTCTTGCTAAAGGAAATTACGCCATGGCTGGGATTCGAACCCACGACCCTCTGTTTTAAAGTCCGAAGACTAATCCACTGGGCCACAACGCTCCACTAGTTATGGTGTGTTTCTTTCTTTCCCCCTTTTCTATACCGGGGGTGGGGCATTTGCCCCCTGGATCCACGCCGTGCACGCCAGCCCTGTCCCCAGTAATGATTAGTACTACACCAAATGGCTGATCTGGACGAAGGGGCTAATTAAACTAACTGGCCATTCAGCGGAATGACTATAGAACGAAATGACACTGGACTAAACTGCATTAATAGCCATTATATAGACGAAGTGTAGGTACATCGTGCAAGGTATACAGTGTGTATTAAAAAAAAGTTTACACTTCGAAAAAATCCTATAAAATTATACATTTGTAATATCCTGAAGATTTTTCCACATTTTAACATTGGTACAGATCCATTTAAGCAAATGACGATATATAATTGTCGAAAAATATTTCCGCTTGAGTGAGCACCACTTACTTTTGGAAAGTTAGTGAAAAATGATTTGCGCAGAACTTTGAAATAGTTGTGCGAATAAAAGTAGACCTTAACACGTGGAATTTAGCTAGTAAATTGATTAGAAGATATTTTTTTTACCTTTTAACTTGTTTCCTTGCCCAAAACACTTCGAAGAGTCCATTGCGCCCCACCCCGCTCCCCCACACAGCGATCGTGACGATATTAATTTTGTTTTACACTGAGCTGTGATTTACATGAAATGGCTTATAGGCTTGATTTTAATTTTGTTAATCATTGTCAAGCTTGGGAAAAGTGTGGAGAAACAAGTATTAAATGAAAATTGAAGTGTAAGCCCACTTTAAATGATAAAAACTTACTGAAAAATGCTGGAGATGTCTGATATAAACTTTTATTCAGATTCAGTTATGTACTCGGATCCAGCTGGCACAAAAAGGGTGAAGGTTGTTCTTACTAAGTGCTAAAATTACATTTTGGGTGGAAATTTGTTACAAAATGCTTGAATGTATCCATTTTATCTAAATTGACTAAAAGGGCAAGGGAAATGTATGAGAAATGTTTCGCAGGGTAGGTTTGATTTCGCCCTTTCCCCTTTACACAGCGTGAAAACGAGCATTTCTGCGCAAACAGATTTCTGCGAGCTTTACAAAAATGGACAGTGCTCACTCAAGTGTAACATTCTGTCAAAACTTTTACTTTCATTGGATAGATAAGACCCAAACCCAAGATTATATGTGAAAAAAATACCCACATGTTGTACATTTTTTAATTCCCAAGGCTTTTTCAAAGTGTAAACTTTTTTAGATACGCACTGTATAACTGCACATTTTGGCAAAAAAAAAACGACAGGCATATTAGCTGCACTATAGGTACATTTTGGTAACCAATTTCTTTGACCCAAATGTGCAGTAACAGCGTTCCCATGAGCAGCTTTTCGTTTTCAAGCCACTCAGAGAATATTTGCACCGTTTCGCCAAACGAATTCAAGAACGCGTACAGTAAATGCTGCAGCATTGAAAGCTGAAATCGATCAAATCACAATGAAAAGCTGGGAGGTCTTTGTCGAAAATTGGTCAATTTGAAGAGTCGTCTCGTCTTTCCCGATGTGACGAAAAAAATAATGCAAACATGCACGTCGTTTGTCCCGAAAACGCACATCTTCAAATCGGAGGAAAGTGCTTCACCATGTTCAATGAGCAATGTTTGTCATTAATCGGATGAAAGCATCTATGAAAAGGCACACTTTCACTTTGTTAGCAGCATATTCCTTGTAGAACCCCCACCCCCCCTTAAGAAAATACCAGTTTCGCAGTGTCTCCCAATGAAGCCTTAAAGGGGAATTCAACCTTGGCCATAACATGTTGTGTTGGGAAGGACAAAACTCAATTAAACAGAATGGTGTAAGTTTGAAAGAATCGGACAAGCAATAAGAAAGTTATAGCTGCTTTAAAATTAAGATCACTAATACAAATCGGCAACTGGGTAAGTAAATTATGACAAGGGGCAAGGACAACTTTCCCATAAGCCATGTACTTTATAATCCCCTGGGGCAGTATAACCCAGGTAGTATATTGTTTTATGTCCTTATGAAAGAACAATATAATTTTAAATAAATCTTTTGGGGAAAACTGACATTTTAGCCATAATATGTATTGGAGTACATAGAGTAGTCCTTGTCTTACATCACTATGACATCCCATATATGCGGCCAATTTGAAGTCTCCATGGGTATAGCGATTACCAATATTTCCAACTTTTAAAAATTCATAGCTTTCTTGTTGTTTGTCCAATATTGTTCAAACTTTCACCTATGAACTTGTCTGATTTTTCTTTTCCTTATAAAAACAAGTTTTTATTTGGGTTGGATTCCCCTTTTAATGTAAACAGACGCACGTCGGATCTTTCTTCACACCTCAGCAGGCTGAGAACTAGAAAGAAATGAGGAACCATCTTCGAAATAATTACTGATTCACGCACTTGCTAAAAATAATGAAGACAAAACACATATGACACATACAAGACATAAAACGTTGGAATCCGTGATGTATGTTGTTCATGCTTGCTGGACTGCCAAAGTTTATACTTTTTCAATAAAAGGATAATTGTGTGAAATTTATTATCATAGAAAATAAAATAGATTTCTTTGTTTGTTGGTGCATAGACCTTAATAGACTCGGTCTCCCCTGGCTACATTGTTTGCAGAAACAAAACGAAAATGAATTATTGTAATCACTGATTATCATCTACGAGTACCATTGTTTCTTACTACACTTTATAAGAAGTTTAATACTAAAAACTATAACATTTTCAATGTTCACTGATCTTACTTGTAGAAGTTTTCCAGGAGACAAGTGTGTTTTGCATTAAACCATAAGTTGTCATTTACAAACATCAACACAAAAGCAATACAAGGCATATCATAATTATCCACCTATTGTATCTATGGTAACGGCACATCCAATCAACCCCTTGACTGGTAATTATTTTTCGTTATTACCCTACACAGAGAGTGAAATTAGTCATTTGCAATATCAACTCTATGCAGGTCCGATGATTGTATGTTCTTCTCCAAATTAATAAAGACAAAACTTACTGATATCGGTTTGTTGGTTGATTGGTAGAAAGAATTTAGCAGGATCTTAGACTTAGTCTAGACGGTTTTAAGTCCTCTCTGAGGGAAGCGGTGACGCAGACGATTTTCTTACAAAACCGGCACTACTGCTTGGACTTGGATTACATCTGTCATTTTCAAGACATGCTCTTGGTTGCTCTTCCCTAGAGCCAATATTTCTCCTCGTTTGTGATTTTATACTGGGATTGAGTGTATTAAACAGTTTCCAGCTTAAACCAACTCGAGGCCTAAACCGGAGGCTACATAGATTGAACAAAATGATCTTTCGGGACTGTCTTCTTAAATTTCGCGTGGTTTAACGAACTCTACGGTACCCGTTTCGCGTCCAGTTGAGAAACTACGCTACATCAAGAGCACTAAACAGCGTTTGTCATCAACTCAACTTTACTGCTGCATGTAAACGAGGCTGATATTGCTCTGGTCATGAAAATGGTGAGTTTCTAACTGCATATTTTTTATACCTAAATATCCACACAGTCATTATTCATCAAAATTCAAGTTCGTAGATTTAAAAATATATTTTAAACGGAATACAAAGAAAATACATATATATGTATGATATGAACTATAATGATCATTCCAAGATTATGCAAAAATATTATTTCAGTATTTTTGTTGCCTGATAGAATAATCAGACGTTGCCAATGATTAATGCAAATAAAAGAGTAAACATGATAAACCATTTCTCGTTTTAACACAGGATTTCAAACCAATGATGAGTTTCCTATCAGTCCTTCTTATCTGCTGGTCAAACGGTGAGTATAAATGTTAATAAATCACCTTCAACAACTTTATTATCATTATCACCATCACTGTCTTCGCCATCAACATTATCATTTTTATCAGCATCGTCATCGTAAGCATCAACATCCTTGTCCTCTTCCCCATCATTACCATTCATGATAAACAGTACCAAACTATACTATTCTACTATTTTAGATAATGTATACATTAGGGCATGTTGAAATATAATCTTGTTTCACATATTAGGAGGACTATTGTTTGCTTCAGATGTTTGCATATTATTTTACTGATGGATATGTATGTATGTATTTTATTATTTTTTTTACCATATTCCAGTTTTGTTACAATATGTTAATGTTTTATACTAATTACGTATAGGACCCCATTGGAAATAAGCCTTTCGGCTTTCATGGGTTATCCTGTCAAGGTATTCTTCAAATTCATTGTAATCTCTTGTGATATTCTTGACGAATAAAACCAATCAATCAATCAAACTGCCATTACCATATTATCAACATCATAAAATACGGGAATCTTATTCCATCCTATATACGAGTAGTTGCAGTAATTTCATTAATCGAGATCAGGTTGATGTGTTCTATTCGTGTGTACGGGCAAGCTTATAAGCTATCCCCGGAGATCTTTTAATGATTAAAATAAAAAAAAAGCATGCAAAGATAATTGTCAAAGTCAAACCTCTGTCAGCTTCATAATTTATCATACATGACTCATACGTCTATATTCTGGGAAACAGTGCATTTCAAAGTAGGGGGGGGGGGGCTGGAGCAATTGCCTAGATCGAGAACCAATCAATCCGATAAGTACAATATTGGCACTGGTAATAATATCGTTGTCCATGATTATACTGTTCTTCTCTGTTTTAGAACCATACAGCATATGCGTAGTTATATCCATATCAATATAATATTCATGAAAAGCTCATGCACTTGCAAGAGGGGTTAGGTCCATTTTTCATCAAATTTGATTTTTTAGGTAAATTTTTAATTAATTCAATTGTTTCAATGTATAAATTTTTAGCAGCTCTATAAGACGATACCCAAGAAAAGTTGAAATTCCCATTAAAAAAGTGATCTAAAATGGCAAAGAAAAAACACTTATTTTAAAAAAGGGATTAGGTCCATTTCAGTTAGGTTGAAAAAGGGGTTAGGACATCACTTTTGTTTTTTAGAAAAGAATATTTTGAAATATATATGAAGACAGGTAGATTTCTTTTATACCCAATTTTATGTTCATATGATAGGGTAGTACATCATGACAATTTAGTTGCAATTAGTGAGAACAAAAAACATGATTTTCTCGTAATGGTAAAAATTGGACCTAACCCTTTTCGCAACTAAACTCTTTATTTTCTTTTTTTTATCTACATTTCCATGAGAAATACATACCATTGGTAAGAGTAAAAGCATAACTGCTTAGAGGGGTGCTCCGGGCTGAAAATATTTCCATTTGAATAAGTAGAGTAAAAGTCACGCAGCAAAATACCGAAAATTTCATCATAATCTGATTACAACGAATTTATTGAATTTTAAAGTTTAGCAGTAATTTGTGAAAACAGATATATGCACGTCGTCATGAATATTCATTAGCTGGGCTGATGATGATGTCACATCCCCACTTTCATTTTTTAAGAAATAATTTATTACATTAAATCATAATTATTTCATTATTTTTGTAAATAATATTTCTCCCTTATAATGAAATAAGTTGCAGCAATGAATATCTAATGCACTAAATCAGTTGGAAAAAAAATTGAAACCTAATTTCACACAATAAAATACAAAGAACAAGTGGGGTATGACATCATCATTTGCTCACTGAATATTCATGAATACATGCCTAGAACTGTTTCACCGAAATAATGCAAAACTTAGAAGGTTCTTTGAATGCAAATGTTGTATTCAATGCAGCTAAATTGCACCGTCTTCATTCACTTGAAAACTAGGGGAATTAAACACAATCAACGATAATACAGAAAAGGCTAAGTAAAATAAATATCACAGGACAGGGCTGACGATGCAATTAGGTGCAAGGGGAAACCACTTCCGTGATTTTTCAAGTACGTTGTAAGAAGATATTATCAATTGGGAAATTAAAAATAAAAGAAATGGCATCGTATTTTGAATGCTGTACATAAGGAGGGGAATTAATATTCTTCTGTAAATACATTTGAAGATTAAACATACTTTTATTGCGATAAATATTCTAGACAAATTTGTAGAAATTATTACGAAGGCAATCAAGTTGCATTAATTGTATTCCTAATTCGTGTTTATATTTAACATCAGCTACAAGGATGTAAGTTTCATAATGAATGACCAATGTTTTTAAATGATAGTACAGTATACAATTCAATATTTTTAATGTGAAATATGATAAATATATGCAAAAAATGATCTCCAGTAAACTTGATAAGGGTGATGAATAATGATTTTAATCAAACATTATCAGTTGATTAAAAGATGGAAAGAAAAAAATGTGCAATATTTTTATGTACAGTGTATTACGTTTTCAAGGAAGAATGCTTCTGATTTAATTCTGATTATGATTTATGAGTAATAAATTTCATACTGACAGCTAAAGGATATATTCATCACAGTCAATGTTTAACGACAAACGTATAAATTTCTATTCTGCCATGCATATATGCTCATTTATATTCCAGATAAAGCTGCTAAATTATTATTTTTTAATGCACATTTCACATGTAAGGGTCTTAATTCATGGGATATATTGAAGATAAAACTAATTCATGAGAAAATTCCGCCCTTATGGAATATGCATTCAATCATGTTAAAACAATAGATAGAAGAAAGGAATAAGATACTGAAGAAGTGATATTTATATTATCCCCCAATAGAATAGTCCATTATAATCAATCTCTTTTCATATTAATTCCAAGTAAAAATCAATCCGGCAGTCCAACTGTTAACGTAATTATTTACTTTAGACAGTAAACTGAACATGTGTATATTCGGATCGACTTGGTCAGGTTATTTTGTATATGATTTTCCAAATTCGCGAGAAAAATATATCCCCAATATAGGCAAGATATGAAAAGAATAGTATTAGGAAATATATAGTAGTGGATATATTTACCCCTACTAGAAAATTGATATCTGATGATTGATCGCGTTTGCAGGGAGTATGTACAGCATACTTACGTAAGGAGGGAAGGGGTTGTTGTGGGGCGGGCGAGGAGGGGAATAAGAGGCTACATTGTGCGGGAAGAACTGCTGGTCGATTTCGACTTCAACGTTAGTTGATTATCGTTGGCATAATTGAAGATATTATCAAAATAAAAACCCCTAATTACAAAAACATATATATATATCGCATGTAACACGATATATCATTGAGTCTGAAAATTATTATACGTTCAGAATGAGCTGCAATTTCGCGAGGTGAGAGCGGGGAATGGGGGGGGGGGGGGCGGTGGCTCATGAAAGTGAGACTTTCATTGGTGCTTGCATTATGGTAAACCGCGCATTTGGACACAAAGTTACAGCGTTCTGAGTTGGTTAAAGGAAACCAAAACCCAAGAAGAGAAGCAATCTTATTCATGTATATTATGAACACTACGAGTCATTGGAAAATATAATTCACACATATGTCAAGGTCAAATGGGGACAATAATCTTGGGGCCCAATTTCCAGTCATCTGATTTTGCTCTGAATGTATTGGACCTCCCCTCTCTGGCAGACAGAGGAAAGGCACTGTGTCTGACTTTTGCCGAAAGACTGATTTCAAATGAGACGGTATCCTATACCCCCTCCTAAGAACACCAGAACTTAATTTGCGCAAATCAAACACAAGAGAACAGCAAAAATGTAGAACTAATAGATTTCGGAACAGTCCCATCCCATATACTTGTTCGACCTCCTGAATTGTCAATCATGACTTAATAATTAACCCATATGGTACTTCTCTGTCTGCTGCCCTTGTCAATTGATTTTTTCCCTTAACTTTTTATTGTTAGTATGTCACATTATTTGTATAATATGTACTATATTTCTACTCGCAATTATGTACATAAGTCAATTATTTTCGCCACTTGTATACAATCATCATGTTTTTAAGTATTGCAGATAATATCAATATTCTGTTTGACATACTTATAGAATTAGCCAATTTATATGTAATCAAATATCATTTAAAAATACATGATCTTTGAAAATCAGGTAAAATTATATTACACAAGTATTGAACAAACTTTGAAATGTAATCTTTATTGCGCATATATACATGTGAGGATATAAATCAATAACTCTTAAATTTATTTATTTCAATGTATATACCAATTGATGAACTCGTATGATCTCTGTGTTGTACTTCTCTCTCCCTGTTGTTTGTCTTTCTCTATCCACATTTCACCCCTTTTCTTCATCCACCTGTCTTCCTCTCTTTCTTTGAATTGTAAAGACTAGTGCTTTTTTCCCTTATGACACGTGTTCTTAATGTACAAGAAGTATATACCGGTAAATGATAATCTGGACCACCATACCAATATGTGTTAAGTTCAAATTCTTCTTTGTTTATTCTAACGTAAAAGTTTGCAGCCTTACAACTTCATGTTTTTACCTCTTTCATGTTTGTACCTACTTTTCTTCTGACTTTCTGCCCCACTCCTTCCCTTCACTCCCTCTCTTTCTCTACTCCCTTTCCACCCCCCCCCTCCCTCTCTCTCTATATATGCCTCTCCTCCTCCCCATCTCTCTCTTTCCTTTCTAGAATTCCACAACACAAGTAGTTTCAATACCATACTTTATCCGTAATATTGATTTTGTAATTATCTGTGTTATTGTTTGAATATTTTTTGTGTCTTTATTATACCTTGTGAATACATCGTAATTCGGCCTTAGCCGCAATGTCTGATTTCTATTAATAAACCATTTATCTACCTATCTATCTATATATCTATCTATCTATTTATCTAATGTGAAATATGTAAAATTAAGTGGGAAATCTGAAAAATTGTGTACAAAACAAAATAATGGAGAGTTGTCCACAAATTTAAATTCTGAAGCACGTTTGCCAATTTGAGGATCCCCATAAAAAGTACAAGAATTTTTAAACGTCTATAACTTGCTTAATTATTTCATAACCGATTTTGATGAAACTTTTTTTTAATTGTTCCTCTCATTTTACTATTTCCAATAAGATTGCTTCTTTTCTTGGGTTTTGGTTTCCTTTAAAAGCCATAAAGATCACCACTTTCGGTCAGATATAATAGTGATTAGGTTTTTGATCTTGAAAATGAACGGTCTTATCATACGGTGATATACTAACATAATCACAAAATCATTAACGAATATTTGATAATTGATTTCGATATCGTATAGTTTCAGTAACGATGATTAAAAAAGGTTCCAAGTTGAACAAATTACAATAAAAAATCGTCGCAATTACAGTGGAGGTAATTTTCTTGTATATATTATGGATCGACCTAGTTTTTTAAGTAGATATGATGAATTGGAAGCTAATGTCATTACTGTAAAAATCATTTTATATTCACGAAGGCCAAATTAGAATGATTACAAACCCACACAACTATGAAATTAACCCTCGAGTTCCGAATTCGATGATCACATTGAGCCTTTTGCATCTCATTTGTAAAAAAACATTTTTCCCCATGGCGTTGTCGATATAACATTAAAATAATTACCGTCATTAATAATGCACTTTGATGGCAACGTATTTTGTTCCATAAAATGGGTGTAATTTTCCATGAAAAGTACGAAAGCAGGTCATAGTGGCGTTGTATTATAAATAACACGGTTCATGAAAACAGTGCTATAAGTATCTTCCTCCTTTATATTTTGTTATATTGAATCGTACGTAGACCCATATAATTTGATATTGAAAGTGAAAAATTAGAAGATTGAAAAATGAAAAGCATTATAGGCATAAAAACATGGAATAAATAACAAACTCGGATTAAGAATTCCAACAAAGGAAGGATGAAAAATAAAAGAGCAACTGATTGATATAATATAGAAGCTACGATTAGATTACCATTGGTCAAGAAATTAAATTTGATACCTCTGGTTTATCAGGCATCATTTTGGAACAGGGTACTTCTAGTAGTTAAGTTATCATACATTCTAAGCCTTGGTCACAACCCTCCGTGCGTGTTTTAGTCCCTACGCTTTTTTTCGGGGGGGGGGGGGGGGTGGCGGGGATTGGGGGCTACCGTACGCCCGCCACGTTTTCGAAAAAAATGAAGAGAGAGTGGGAAGAATAGGGAGGGAGTACGCCCGGGAGTACGTCAACGCACGTCACTTGCACGGAGGTATGTGGCTGCGTGCATGCTCTCCCGCGCTCAATCAATTTTATAAGTATTTGGCCATGGCAAAATGACGTATGGTAGTAACTTTGATCATAAACCAATCAAAACACCCGTTGAACTCACTAGCGTGAATGGGGGGGTCATATCATGGCATCTGTGTGCAAAGCAGGGGGGGGGGTAATTGTACAGAAAAATATTACATTTACCTACACTGCATGTACGACGAGTTACTGATCACAGATACAAGCACCCACGTATACCTACTGAAAATTTGCTCGCTTGCTCGCTTCTAACTCTCGCATATTGATATTAGCTGTACAGTGCCGGCCGCAGGAAACGTCACGCCCGAGCGCGCAAACACCCTAGGGTGCTTTCGCGTCTAACCGAGGGTATTCAAGGGGTGCCACTAGGGTGTTTAGCCGCGCCTGCAGTTTTCTGCGTGCTCTATAATATTGCCCGTGCCCTCACTTTTCCTTGTTTACCCTTGCATTATGTTTACATGTGCATGTACTTTGGTTATCTTGTGATAGACCATTATGTTTTTAAACTAGCGTGATCGGAGTCTATTGTAGATTATTATTTTTTTTTTTTAGATGATATTTGTTTTCTTTCATCCTTTCTTTCATTCTTTCCCGAGCTTTTATTTCTTTTCTCTTATTCCTTCTTTCCCTTTCTTCCTTTCTTGCTTCCTTCCTGTTTTTCTTCTGTCTTTGTTTCTTTCAAATAATGAAGAAATTAATTTTTCTTTCCATTCTCTTTTCCTCCATTTTTCTTACTTTTCTCTTTTCTCTCCTTATGTTTTTTCTTTCACACATTTATTCATCTTCCCTTCCTTTATTTTGATTCTTTCTTTATTCATTTCAAGTAATGACGGAAATCGTTATCTGTCTTTTATTCTTTCTTTCATCCTTTTATTCAAACTTTTTTCCTTTTAATTTTTCCTTAATTTTTTTCTTTCCTCTCAATTCATTTCGTTTCCTAATTTCTTTCTCTTTTCTTTCTTCCGCTCACACTCCCTTCCCCTTTCTTAATATATTTTGTTAACAAGTCTAATATCGTGTAGCCTTTTTGGTTGATTTCTTTTTGGCTAAATAAACGAATCTTCAATCTCTTGAATACATCCATGCATAAAAACAATAATTTTCATATCTATTGGTACATCACAAATAATTTCAGCAAAATTTTTCTTTGGTTTCCATTTTATGGCAGTATTTACATCATCGGTGGTAAGCCACGAGATGACTTGTTCAGATGGGCTTGGATTAAACTATACATTGCCTATGTTCCCTGAGTGTAAAGAGAAACTACATCCCAATGGAACTATGGTTCAGACCATTCCAAAGCTGATCCGTTTTCCATCACGGTCTGAATGTCAAAGACGAAAGGACAGACTGGGCATCCCGCATGGACATAGACTTTGCAGATTTCCTGGTAATAATCAAACTCATTTTTTCTAATATCCTGGGGGCGGGCGGGGGGAGGGGAGGAGTACTTAATTATTTCTGTCATCGTGATGTCTATTTTTACGATATTTCAGGGGAAAAAATCAATTCTGAGTGTAGAATTTATAGGACTTATTCTTGAATGACAAATCGGGAAAATATTGGAGATATTTATTTCTGAAGTATTTCAAGAATAAAAATAATTTCAGTAAATCAATGATCAGTTTCTTGAAGCATAAGCATCATCATTGCCATCTTTCACCAAGGTGCTATAGGATCAATGAGAAAAGGATGTAATCTCTTAACAAGATATGCCAATGTAAACCAACTAGAGCGCATACATTCGTAATTCCGAAGCTTCGTTATTCTGAAGGTTCGGATATTCCGAAGGTTAGTTAGTCCGAAAACGGAGTGAGGTTAGTAATTCCGAAGGTTCGTTTATCAGAAAACGAAATGAGGTTCGAAATTCCGAAGGTTCGTTAGTCTCAAAACGAAATGATTAACGAACCTTATTTCGTTTTCGGACCAGCGAACCTTCGGAACAAAGAACCTTATTTCGTTTTCGGATTGACGAACCTTCAGAACATCGAACCTTATTTTGTTCTCGGATTATCGAACCTTCGGAATAACGCCACAAATGTTTGGATTGACGAACCCTTTTACGTTTTCGGATTAACGAACATCGAGGTATAGGCAATTTACGTGTTTCTGAATTACGAAGTGTAACCCAAGTAGAGAGCTGTTTTCTTAATGAAAAGGGAAAAATGCAGAAAAACAGGTAATTAAACAGGTAAAAGTATGAACAAAATTCGAAAGACAATAAAGTTTTAAATATTGTAAAACGGGTACTCAATACACTGAAAAGGAGGAATAAATGTAAACTTCGTGTTATACCACATTCCATGTTCTGTGAAATGTACCAAATAAATGAATACACGACTGTAAATAAAAAAAAATAGAAAAATGATATAAAAACAAAAATGATATAGACATTGCTATTGGGTTCTATGGACATTTTTTTTTATTTTAATTCGATCCAATTCGCTCTGATTCTCATGATTTCCATGATTTTCACTACAGTTTTCATGAATCAAATTTATTTGCATTTTTAACCAGGATAATTTTGTGTTTTCTTTCAAATTCCGTGAATTCCTCGATATTTTTCTTTTTTTCCGCATATTGATACATCATAGAAAAAAATGGAGACTTTTGTGTGTATATAGGGTATAATGGACTACTCCTCTACTTGCTTCAATACAGAAACTTATTAAATTTAAAATATATGGTCTGAATATCTATTCATATCACGAGGATATTTAAATATTATTTTTTTTCATTATGGTCTGAAAAAGGGACCGAATGGGAATGTTGTCCTTGCCATTTTCACAGTCTACTCATCAAGTTGTCAATTTGAAGTTTGCACAGTTTTAGTGTCCCCTTTTAAGTTCATAAATTTGTTATCCCTTGCTCGTTTTTCATTTCACTTTTACCTATTCATTAAATAAAAAAATAATAAAACACCGAGCTAAATACCATAGTTGACAATTTTTGAAGATGAAATTCAGTTATCCGACATTTCATCTCATCTAATCATTTTAGGATCGGAAATGAATTTTTAATGGGATCCGAAAGCATGTATTATGCACAAAACTCGTTCTATTAATGGGTGAAATTTGATATTCCGAAAGACTAATTGTCGGTACAGCAGCTAATAACAGGACAAAACGATATCAAATTGTTAATATTAAGCAAAACTGTGTCCTTGTATTTTTTTTTATATTTACTGAATTTCCTTGACGAGTGAAAAAAGTACTTCTTCAAATTACCAACCAAGCATGTCAGATTGACAGGCGTTTCACAGCACATCCTACACGTTTAGAGAGTGGGGATTAGTGAGTGAAAGGGAGGTATGTAAAGGGAGAGGGGGAGGGGGGGGGGGGAGTGGGAGATGCAGACTAAAGCCTACAACAACGCTTTTAGAAGGAGGAGAACAAGAAGAAGAAAGCCCATTAGTCGAATACAGCTTTCACACGACTGATATCGAAGTTAATGTTATGTTTTATTAATCATAATTTGATTATTCAAAATGTGTCCCATAGTTTCCCTAGCTTTCATACGGTATTACGAAGGCCTGTTACACCCACAGATGCAACTACACTCTACCCACAAATGTAATAACGCACTTTTGCCAGAAATGTAATAATGGCTTTACCCATAAATGTAATAAATTTGAAGAGATATTTTTCAAATTTGTTCTAAACTAAAACATTGTAATAAGGCATGGGTAATACACGCAGTCTTTCCTCCACACCCAGTACTTGAGAAAAAAATCTTCCTAACAGAAAAAAAAAGATTCCCAAGCAATCCTGTAAACTAAGCGTTGTCTTTATTCAAGACTCATTCATTTAAAAAAATCTTCGAAACCTCAGATCCTATCATTTTCTTATTCCTGTGGAATAACATGAGTATTAAGGTCTTTCTTTAAAAAAATTAAAGAAAGATAAGACCAATCTTCAAAATTTGGACCCGGTTGAAGAATGGCAGACGAAATGAAACTTTTTTTTGGGGGGGGTTATAAATGTTTCATTAATATTCATGTAGAAATCATTTCTTTCAAAATCCATAGACTGTGAGAGCAATCCTTGTCAGAACGGCTGGTGCGAGGAGACTATGGAAGGCTATGAATGTCATTGCCCAGATGAATTCCAAGGAAAACACTGTGACGAACGTAAGAATCATTGGTGTTTGTTTTTATAGTTAACAGTAAAAAAAGTAGAAAATACGTTGTTTAAGCCTTTTACTCTAACAACAAGCTGTTTAAACTTATTTTGTAATTGTTTCATTTCAAACAACTTGTCTAAAAAATAAACAGTTGTTTAAAAGTTTAAACAGCTGTTAAAATGACATACGTGTTTACCACAACGATTAAATTGTGATGGATTTTGACAAAATATAAAACAAAAATTAATGTAACATTTTTTATATCTTTTTCCTTTCCTCCCCTTCCCTTTCCTTTCATTTCCTTTCCTTTCCATTTTTCTCAATTTGTCTTACTTAATTCTTATCGTAGTGAGACTCTTTGATGGTCAATGAGCCCCCAAGTGACACTCAGGGGGGAGGGGGGGGGGGGGGGTAGCCCTCAAGACGGAAAATTGAAGTAAATGTTAGCTTTATTATTACAAAAAAGGGTACTTCGTAAAGACGAGATCAATAATGCGAGTGCGGAGCGCGAGCAGATGTTAATGCACAGACCTGAAAATGGGCTATTTTAATGACTTGCCGTTTTTCATGGTTCTTTCCTTTCTGTACCCTCTTTTGATTTTCAACTCTCATTTTCTTTGCTTCTTCTCCATTTATTCATAAACCTAAATAAATAATATAAATCAAAATGAATTGATTATCGAAATGGTGGTAAAATCAACGGGGCAGGGGCGGCGGAAAGTATTTTTGTTTGGGGGCAAAGCCCCAAAACGGCATTTATGATTATGTTAAAATTGGCATTATAATGCAAACGAATATTTTCACCTTATGATTATCTTCTGTGTGAAGTAGTTGTGTGTTTGTGGTAATTAAGTTGAGAAAGGCCTTTTTAAAAGTGATTTTTGATGGATGAAATATATATTTAGGCTATATTTTTTCCACGAGTGATCGTAGTGATTTATTGAAGAAAATAAATCAAATCTAAAGTTGTTCAACTCGCTTTTTGTGTGTAATTATGGCACTTATTACTGTAATAGGTGCACCCTGGCGAGATGTTGTGAGCGCGAATCGCAAGCTTACACTTTTGGGAATTTCATTCGATAAGACATGAAAATCAAACATTCCACGCAATTTTTATCATCATGAAAAAAAGTTGTGTATCTAGCTAAAGAATTGACGCGAGCGCAAAGCGCGAGCTGAAATCATTAATATACTGACCAGATAAGAGGGACTGCATTTAGTGACTGATTAATATGATATATATATATATACCACCGATCGAATAATGCGAGGGCTAAGTGCAAGCTGAAAATTCGTGATATTCCAACCTGAACACTGCAGCATTCTAAGCAGTTTTTTGTATTACAAATATCTTACTAAACAATAATTGGCGCGAGTGCGATGCGCGAGCCAAAAATTTTGTGATTTCTAACGTAAGATGTATTATGTTTTACCTCAGAAAAGGTATTTCATTTGAAAAAAGGGCACGTTTCATTTTGAAAAAGGGCACTTTCCATTTTGAATAAAAGGCATATTTTTCCTAAAGAAGAATTTTTAGGGGGCAAGTGCCAACCAGTCCGCAGCCCCTACATCTGACTATATTCTTGAATTGTCAAGCGACCATTTATCATTTCACAGATATAAAATTCATTCTTTTATTACCGATAGCAACATTTTTTCATTTATAAAGAATACAAACATTATTTTGATCTTTTCTTCACGATACAGGTTCTCAAGTTTCCACGACAACTCCACCGACTTCGAATAAAGGTATTTTTTGTAAATCCCATGACTACCCCCACTTCACCACCTTTTTGATACTTCTTACCTTTTCATGGGAAATAGATCAAAAGATGGGTCCATATAGAGAGCTTATGATTCTTGTCTTGACAGTAGTCCTTTTATGAAACGCTCTCCTGCGCTTTGCCACTTTCTTCATCATTGTCAATGTCAGAATGACTTTAGGCTTAAATCTAATGTGCTTGTAAAATAATATACAATTTATACATTTTTTTCTTTTTAAAAAAAATTTGGAACCATCTTTCATTTGTACATGTATATCATAATCTGTATAAAAATAGAACAAGACAAAAACTCTTGTTTGTTGTGAACAATGGTTGAACACACAACATGCCTGGAAACTAATAATAATGTAACGACTCTGTAACAAAAATATATTGAGGCAAATGATATAATCTAGGGTATACACATGAAATTTGCTTTTAGCACCTTGTTTAAATTATGCTGCTACGTTTGTTTTTCAGTGATGTTTTTACTGTCTGCCAATGCACTTTTATTATGCTTCCAGCTGACACGACACCTCCTAATGTTACATGCCCCGATGATGTCTTCAAGACTGTTGAGCTTGGTACTCTCAAAGTACCCATCAACTTTACTGAACCATCAGCTACTGATGTATCAGGCAATGCTACATTGGTCTTCAGAAACTACAGCTCTGGTGATGAATTTCCAGTTGGGTCAACCCTCGTTGAGTATGTGTTTTCTGATGGGAGTGGAAATCAAGCATCGTGCAACTTCACAGTGGTCGTCAATACAGGTAAGAACTTTGTGGTTTGATTTTAACATTTTAACAATCAGTATCAGTTGTTTCATTTCAAGTTTATTTAGGAAAGAACGTGGCTCACTATTTATCGTCAGATATATCATGAGAATTACCAATCATATTCTTTATTTCTTCTCTTTTTAAATGTGTTTTATCAGTTGACACGACCCCTCCTAATGTTACATGCCCTGATGATGTCTTCAAGACTGTTGAGCTTGGTACTCTTAAAGTACCCATCAACTTTACTGAACCATCAGCTACTGATGTATCAGGCAATGCTACATTGGTCTTCAGAAACTACAGCTCTGGTGAATTTCCAGTTGGGTCAACCCTCGTTGAGTATGTGTTTTCTGATGGGAGTGGAAATCAAGCATCGTGCAACTTCACAGTGGTCGTCAATACAGGTAAGAACTTAATTTTGTGGTTTCATTTTGACAATTAGTATTTGTTGTTGCATTTCAAATTCATTAAGGAAAACTATAAATGTTTGAGGTTAAAAATAAGTAAAGCTCATCATATACAGCCAGATATATCATGAGAATTACCAATCATATTCTTTATTTCTTCTCTTTTTAAATGTATTTTATCAGTTGACACGACCCCTCCTAATGTTACGTGCCCTGATGATGTCTTCAAGACTGTTGAGCTTGGTACTCTTAAAGTACCCATCAACTTTACTGAGCCATCAGCTACTGATGTATCAGGCAATGCTACATTGGTCTTCAGAAACTACAGCTCTGGTGAATTTCCAGTTGGGTCAACCCTCGTTGAGTATGTGTTTTCTGATGGGAGTGGAAATCAAGCATCGTGCAACTTCACAGTGGTCGTCAATACAGGTAAGAACTTAATTTTGTGGTTTCATTTTGACAATTAGTATTTGTTGTTGCATTTCAAATTCATTTAGGAAAATTGTATGTTTGAGGTTGAAAATAAGTAAAGCTCATCATATATAGCCAGATATATCATGAGAATAACCAATCATATTCTTTATTTCTTCTCTTTTTAAATGTGTTTTATCAGTTGACACGACCTCTCCCAATGTTACATGCTTTCGCATGGTGAACAAAAGATTTAATGCATGGCTGATCGTCAACAAAACGGAGTGTCGAGTGAGTTTGCAAGCCATCCTAGAGAACCTCTTCAGTTTATGAAATTATTGAAATTCAAGCCTTATTTCAAATGACCAGAACTTTGTTATTTCTTGACCATTTTCTGTAATTTAGGTATCAAATTAAAGAAAAGATATTGAACTTTTCAAAAATGTGGTTTTCTTTTTGAAACCCAGATACCCCCCGCCAAACGAGTTTTTGATATTCTTTCTTCAAATTGTATTTGCTCACTCATGCGTGAATGAGAAATAATTTAAGTAATAGAATAGAAATGGTTTATTTGAACAAAAGAAATCATTCGCGGCCCAAAGGCCGAATTACAGATTTTCAGACAAATACAAAAATATACATGAAAATTACAACATAATGAGAAACGGGAATTAAAAACATAATTTGGGGGGAAAAATCACATGCCTGGGGTAAATACATACATACGTTATTGGCAAATCAGTCATCATTGTAATACAATCATTTTGTAACCATTTACTATTTGATTCATTATCATAATTAATCTAAGATTTGATTATTATTATTTTTATCATTATTATTAATATCATATTTAACTATCCTTTTATTATTCACATTATCATCATAAAAATTGAGTATTGCACATAAAGAAACATTGACACTTTGTATTACACTCATAAAAAATAAATGAAAGATGTTCGTTCATAGTTTACCACTGGTTTATATTGTTACGATGTGAGTAGTTATATGTCATAGTAACTTGAAAAGTAATGCTATAATTGTTTAGGAAGGCTAACAGATGTATTTGAATTCCGGAAGACTTGGCAATTAAAAAAAAAAAAAAAAACTCTGTGAGAACTCATAGATTAATTGATATATAAAGCGATTAGCAAACGTGCTATAATGCAGTTGATGAAAAAGATTTAAACGACAGAAAAAAGAAAAAAAAGAAAAAAAAATCTAAGCTTAGTTTGGTGTTGGAAAAGTAATTATCTAAAAGAAAAGTAAACAAAATCTTCACAAAATTTATGAGAATATTCAGTTATATAGAATTCAATAAGTCAATAAGGTAAGGGATGATACCAGATGAAAGAGGAGATTCTAAGCTTTAAATTGGTAGGTCATTTGTGTATTTTATTTACGATTAAGTAATGATAAATTATCGCTAAATCTCGGTTTCGTTTTTTCTGGGACGCACTGTATAGCCAGATATATCATGAGAATTACCAATCATATTCTTTATTTCTTCTCTTTTTAAATGTATTTTATCAGTTGACACGACCCCTCCTAATGTTACGTGCCCTGATGATGTCTTCAAGACTGTTGAGCTTGGTACTCTTAAAGTACCCATCAACTTTACTGAGCCATCAGCTACTGATGTATCAGGCAATGCTACATTGGTCTTCAGAAACTACAGCTCTGGTGAATTTCCAGTTGGGTCAACCCTCGTTGAGTATGTGTTTTCTGATGGGAGTGGAAATCAAGCATCGTGCAACTTCACAGTGGTCGTCAATACAGGTAAGAACTTAATTTTGTGGTTTCATTTTGACAATTAGTATTTGTTGTTGCATTTCAAATTCATTTAGGAAAATTGTATGTTTGAGGTTGAAAATAAGTAAAGCTCATCATATATAGCCAGATATATCATGAGAATAACCAATCATATTCTTTATTTCTTCTCTTTTTAAATGTGTTTTATCAGTTGACACGACCTCTCCCAATGTTACATGCTTTCGCATGGTGAACAAAAGATTTAATGCATGGCTGATCGTCAACAAAACGGAGTGTCGAGTGAGTTTGCAAGCCATCCTAGAGAGCCTCTTCAGTTTATGAAATTATTGAAATTCAAGCCTTATTTCAAATGACCAGAACTTTGTTATTTCTTGACCATTTTCTGTAATTTAGGTATCAAATTAAAGAAAAGATATTGAACTTTCCAAAAATGTGGTTTTCTTTTTGAAACCCAGATACCCCCGCCAAACGAGTTTTTGATATTCTTTCTTCAAATTGTATTTGCTCACTCATGCGTGAATGAGAAATAATTTAAGTAACAGAATAGAAATGGTTTATTTGAACAAAAGAAATCATTCGCGGCCCAAAGGCCGAATTACAGATTTTCAGACAAATACAAAAATATACATGAAAATTACAACATAATGAGAAACGGGAATTAAAAACATAATTTGGGGGGAAAAATCACATGCCTGGGGTAAATACATACATACGTTATTGGCAAATCAGTCATCATTGTAATACAATCATTTTGTAACCATTTACTATTTGATTCATTATCATAATTAATCTAAGATTTGATTATTATTGTTTTTATCATTATTATTAATATCATATTTAACTACCCTTTTATTATTCACATTATCATCATAAAAATTGAGTATTGCACATAGAGAAACATTGACACTTTGTATTACACTCATAAAAAATAAATGAAAGATGTTCGTTCATAGTTTACCACTGGTTTATATTGTTACGATGTGAGTAGTTATATGTCATAGTAACTTGAAAAGTAATGCTATAATTGTTTAGGAAGGCTAACAGATGTATTTGAATTCCGGAAGACTTGGCAATTAAAAAAAAAAAAAAAACTCTGTGAGAACTCATAGATTAATTGATATATAAAGCGATTAGCAAACGTGCTATAATGCAGTTGATGAAAAAGATTTAAACGACAGAAAAAAGAAAAAAAAAATCTAAGCTTAGTTTGGTGTTGGAAAAGTAATTATCTAAAAGAAAAGTAAACAAAATCTTCACAAAATTTATGAGAATATTCATTTATATAGAATTCAATAAGTCAATAAGGTAAGGGATGATACCAGATGAAAGAGGAGATTCTAAGCTTTAAATTGGTAGGTCATTTGTGTATTTTATTTACGATTAAGTAATGATAAATTATCGCTAAATCTCGGTTTCGTTTTTTCTGGGACGCACTGTATAGCCAGATATATCATGAGAATAACCAATCATATTCTTTATTTCTTCTCTTTAAATGTATTTTATCAGTTGACACGACCCCTCCTAATGTTACGTGCCCTGATGATGTCTTCAAGACTGTTGAGCTTGGTACTCTTAAAGTACCCATCAACTTTACTGAACCATCAGCTACTGATGTATCAGGCAATGCTACATTGGTCTTCAGAAACTACAGCTCTGGTGATGAATTTCCAGTTGGGTCAACCCTCGTTGAGTATGTGTTTTCTGATGGGAGTGGAAATCAAGCATCGTGCAACTTCACAGTGGTCGTCAATACAGGTAAGAACTTAATTTTGTGGTTTCATTTTGACAATTAGTATTTGTTGTTGCATTTCAAATTCATTTAGGAAAATTGTATGTTTGAGGTTAAAAATAAGTAAAGCTCATCATATATAGCCAGATATATCATGAGAATAACCAATCATATTCTTTATTTCTTCTCTTTTTAAATGTGTTTTATCAGTTGACACGACCTCTCCCAATGTTACATGCCCTGATGATGTCTTCAAGATTGTTGAGCTTGGTACTCTTAAAGTACCCATCAACTTTACTGAGCCATCAGCTACTGATATATCAGACAATGCTACATTGGTCTTCGGAAACTACAGCTCTGGTGATGAATTTCCAGTTGGGTCAACTCTCGTTGAGTATGTGTTTTCTGATGCGAGCGGAAATCAAGCATCGTGCAACTTCACAGTGGTCGTCAATACAGGTAAGAACTTAATTTTGTGGTTTCATTTTGACAATTAGTATTTGTTGTTGCATTTCAAATTCATTTAGGAAAACTGTATGTTTGAGGTTAAAAGTAAGTAAAGCTCATCATATATAGCCAGATATATCATGAGAATAACCAATCATATTCTTTATTTCTTCTCTTTTTAAATGTATTTTATCAGTTGACACGACCCCTCCTAATGTTACATGCCCTGATGATGTCTTCAAGATTGTTGAGGGGTCAGTATCGAATTCATTATCAGAAGGGGGGGGGGTCAGGGGCGTCGATTTTTTTTTCAGATTGGGGGGCAAAATCATGAATCAAAGTTCCGAAAGAATTCAACCACAAAACAAGCGCACCCACACACACTACACATAGACCTATACATGTATATGTATGTATGTGTATATATATATATATATATTTATTTATATTTATATATATATATTTTGTAAAGAAATGGATGAAGAGAACAATGGTAGGCATAGCTTAAATCAAGGTTCCCCAGAGCTATCTACCCTTTGAAAAATTGGTAATGCCGAAAAGATGTATTTCTTCTCCCATACGTGTACTGTATCAAAGCAATCAATATTTTGATTGGTGGGGCTATCGCCCCCCCCCAGGATCGACGACTCTGGGGGGGGGGTGGACTTTGAAAATGTTAATGTGTGGACTAGTGAAACGCAAGTATACGCATACCACCAATCACCTGTGCATATCGCTATACATGCAATTCAACTTATTTTGCAGGAGAGTAAAGTCATCTAGCTGAAAATTAAATACAAATTTAGTTACACTTCATTGTTTTTCATGACATTTTAATAAAGAAATCATATTTCGAATTGTTACTCGGAATGTCCCATCAATATTAAAATTAGCGCGCGATTCGCGCTCGCATATCCTATACTGCCAAAAACTGCTCAGAATGTTCATTGCTTTAGTCTAAATGCATCAAATATCCAAAAAGTAGAACTCGCGCTTCGCGCGCTCATCTATTTAGGCAATGTGAGATAGCCTATCTTGTTTGTAAGAATAAAGCTTATTAAATGTACTTAAAACCTCAGTCTTTATTTGGGACTACCCCTTCTATAAACCAACAGCGAAAAAATTGGCTTTTAGCGGCCCATCGGGAAAACATGAATGAAAAAATTCTGCGCCCCCACCCTTTTGGCGTAATCCTCTTTACATACTGCATTAAAAACAAGTACGTAGGTGCTCTGACTCCGGACTCCAGCAGGGACCCAAAAGTTGGATCCCGCGCCCTAGTCGCGCTTTTGTGAAACATGCAAAATAAATTTAGTCCCCCTCTATCCCTTTTCTTTGCCATTCACCAGTTTTGCAATCCTGGTGCCGCCACTGCCCGGGGGCTCTCGTTATTTAGAAGAGAAACGAAAACAGTTTGTCAATGCTTGTAAAGTGTTTTAATACCCGGTAAATTTTTAAAGTATATTTTAAAAAAATACATCCACAGATTTTTCTCTGTGAGGATGGGATGTGATAATGTGAAAAACGAATCTGATATTTAATGATTTCGTGCACATTTTAGTGAGGTTTGTAAAACTCTTCAGTAAGAAAGGAAGGTTTTAACGTTTTTTCGGGGGGGGGGTGGTTAATTCTGCCCCTCCCGCTACGTACCTACATGTTATTTATTTATCACGTGCTCCCTTCCCCCAGGGGAAACTTGTATAGGACCTATCGCTTTAAAACTATTTTTCATACGGTACATTCCGAGTTACAATACGAAATATGATAACTTTCTTGAAATGTCATGAACAACGATTAAATATTAAATCCTAATAAGTGGCGACCACTCTTCATCAAAATTAATTCAATACTGCCCCCCTACATTCGCGCCTGTCCCACCAAACGCACTTTCAAAAACTTTCAGATGACAGAGTTTGACTGAATTACTGAGAAAAACATATCTTATATTTTATCTGCAACTCGATTCCTGAATAAAATACCGTTGCGACATTATGCGTTAAGACTTGCGACGTTATGCATTAGTAATTTAAGCTGCAACATTATGCATTGACTGTGACATTATGCCAAAATCATCCAACGCATAATGTCACAGTCACGTATAATGTCGCAATTGCGACATTATCGGTTGTAACAAGGCCCCCCCTGTTACACCCACAAATGTAATAATCGCCCACAAATGTAATAACGCCCACAAATGTAATAACACTTTACCCACAAATGTAATAACGCCCACAAATGTAATAACACTTTACCCACAAATGTAATAATTTCACCCACAAATGTAATAATGCACTTTACCCACAAATGTAATAATTTTTGATCGCCCACAAATGTAATAATGACTTTACCCACAAATGTAATAAATTTGAAGGGATTTTTGGCAAATCCGTTCTGAACTAAAATCGTATAGTAATGCGTTCATTTAGCACAAAAGTGCAAAGTCTGTTTTCCTGACCCGGTCAATTAACAAATTATAATATAAATCCAAAGTCTTTATTCCAGACCCGGTTGTTTCAAAAATAATAATATGAGCCCAAAGTCTTTATTCCAGACCCGGTTGTTTCAAAAATTATAATATAAATCCAAAGTCTTTATTCCAGACCCTGTTGTTTCAAAAATTATAATATAAATCAAAAGTCTTTATTCCAGACCCGGTTGTTTAGAAAATAATAATATAAGTCCAAAGTCTTTATTCCAGACCCGGTTGTTTAAAAAATAATTATATGATCCAAAAGTCTTTTCTCCAGACCCTGTTGTTTCAAAAATTATAATATAAATCAAAAGTCTTTATTCCAGACCCGGTTGTTTAGAAAATAATCATATGATCCAAAAGTCTTTTCTCCAGACCCGGTTGTTTAAAAAATTATAATATAAATCCAAAGTCTTTATTCCAGACCCGGTTGTTTAAAAATAATAATATGAGCCCAAAGTCTTTATTCCAGACCCGGTTGTTTCAAAAATTATAATATAAATCCAAAGTCTTTATTCCAGACCCGGTTGGTTCGAAAATAATAATATGAGCCCAAAGTCTTTATTCCAGACCCTGTTGTTTCAAAAATTATAATATAAATCAAAAGTCTTTTTTCCAGACCCGGTTGTTTAGAAAATAATAATATAAGTCCAAAGTCTTTATTCCAGACCCGGTTGTTTAAAAAATAATCATATGATCCAAAAGTCTTTTCTCCAGACCCTGTTGTTTCAAAAATTATAATATAAATCAAAAGTCTTTATTCCAGACCCGGTTGTTTAGAAAATAATCATATGATCCAAAAGTCTTTTCTCCAGACCCGGTTGTTTCAAAAATTATAATATAAATCCAAAGTCTTTTTCCAGACCCTGTTGTTTCAAAAATTATAATATAAATCAAAAGTCTTCATTCCAGACCCGGTTGTTAAAAAAATAATAATATAAGTCCAAAGTCTTTATTCCAGACCCGGTTGTTTAAAAATAATAATATGAGCCCAAAGTCTTTATTCCAGACCCGGTTGTTTCAAAAATTATAATATAAATCCAAAGTCTTTATTCCAGACCCTGTTGTTTCAAAAATTATAATATAAATCAAAAGTCTTTATTCCAGACCCGGTTGTTTAGAAAATAATAATATAAGTCCAAAGTCTTTTCTCCAGACCCGGTTGTTTCAAAAATTATAATATAAATCCAAAGTCTTTTTCCAGACCCTGTTGTTTCAAAAATTATAATATAAATCAAAACTCTTCATTCCAGACGCAGTTGTTAAAAAAATAATAATATAAGTCCAAAGTCTTTATTCCAGACCCGGTTGTTTAAAAAATAATCATATGAGCCAAAAGTCTTTATTCCAGACCCGATGTTTCAAAAATGATAATATTTGTCCAAAGTCTTTTCTCCAGACCCGGTTGTTTCAAAAATTATAATATAAATCCAAAGTCTTTTTCCAGACCCTGTTGTTTTAAAAATTATAATATAAATCAAAAGTCTTCATTCCAGACCCGGTTGTTAAAAAAATACTACTATAAGTCCAAAGTCTTTATTCCAGACCCGGTTGTTTAAAAAATAATCGTATGAGCCAAAAGTCTTTATTCCAGACCCGATTGTTTCAAAAATGATAATATTAGTCCAAAGTCTTTATTCCAGACCCGGTTGTTTAAACAATAATAGTGCAAGTCCAAAGTCTTTTTCCAGACCCTGTTGTTTCAAAAATCATGATATGAATCCAAAATCTTTTTTCCAGACCCGGGTGTTTAAAAAATTATAATTTTAGTCCCAAATGAGATACATTAATGATATTCCAGTGGAATAAAAATTAGAATCGAGCTTAGTCATTTCTCCTCACGCTAATGGTAAATTGAAAATCATGCATAGTCTTTGCTCCAGACCCGGTAACTAAAAGCTGAAACTTTATAGTAATGTGTTTATATAGCACAAAAATGCGAAATCTTTTTTCCCAGACCCGGTTAATTAAAAAATTATAATATAAGTCCAAAGTCTTTTTTCCAGACCCATTTATTTCAAAAATTATAATAATTATAAAAAACAAAGACCCACGATCCTATTTATGTTGAATAACATGGAAATGTAGCGTAGTCTTTCTGTCAGACCCAGTTATAAAAGTCATTAAAAACACAACAACAACAAAACAAAGACCCTGCAACCATTAAAGGTCAAGTCCTCTTCAGAAAAATGTTGATTTGAATCAATAGAGAAAAATCAGACAAGCACAATGCTGAAAATTTCATCAAAATCGGATGTAAAATAAGAAAGTTGTGACATTAAAAATGTTGTTTATTTTTAACAAAATAGTTATATGAACGAGCCAGCTACATCCAAATGAGAGAGTCGATGATGTCACTCACAAACTATTTCTTTTGGTTTTCATTGTTTGAATTATACATTATTTCAATTTTTACGAATTTGACGATTAGGACCTCCTTGCCTAAAGCACAAAATGTTAAAATAATAAATTTCCACGTGTTGCAGGGAGGAATGAAACTTCATTTCACATGACGATGACGAGAAAATAAAAATATTTCATATTTCATTTAAGAAAATACAAAAGAAATAGTGAGTTAGTGATGTCATCAGTTCCTCATTTGCATACCGACCGAGATGTGCATATAACTGTTTTGTGAAATGAAGCGAAACATTAAAATGCCATAACTTTCTTATTTTACATCCGATTTTGATGAAATTTTCAGTGTTATGCTTGTTGAATTTTTCTCTTTTTATTCAAATCAAGTTTTTGTTGGGGTGGACTTGTCCTTAAAAAAAAATAATTTCTTGTATATTCCTTCCTTTTTTCTATGAAAAAACCTAAATAATAAAACATTAAAATACATATGAAAAAAAAACTGAGAAATAAGATATCAGTAAGCAATAGGGGGATTACTTCCCGAAAACGATAAAGTTGTTGATTGACGATCTATGATATATTATATAAAAGAAAAACATTCTAACAAGAGGGGATAACCATTCCATTCCATGTTTTTATTTGGCAATAAGTCATGATTGACTATTTATGCCACCCACTGTATGAGAAGTAGGGTAACAATTTTATTTAGTATTATTTTTATTACTTCTTTTTGTCTCACCTGCATAGCAGAGTGAGACTATAGGCGCTGCTTTTCCGACGGCGGCGGCGGCGTCAACATCAAATCTTAACCTAAGGTTAAGTTTTTGAAATGTATATAGACCTAGTTCATGAAACTTGGCCATAAGGTTAATCAAATATTATTTAACATCCTATCAGAGTTTCATGTCACATGACAAAAGTCAAAGGTCATTTAGGGTCAATGAACTTAGACCATGTTGGGGGAATCAACATCAAAATCTTAACCTCAGGTTAAGATTTTGAAATATCATCATAACTTAAAAATATATAGACCTAGTTCATTAAACTTGGACATAAGATTAATCAAGTATCACCAAACATCCTGCATGAGTTTCACGTCACATGACCAAGGTCAAAGGTCATTTAGGGTCAATGAACTTTGGCCGATTTGGGGGTATCTGATGAATTACAATCAAAACTTAAAAAGGTTTTGGATCTGATTCATGAAACTTGGACATAATAGTAATCAAGTATCACTGAACATCCTGGGCAAGTTTCAGGTCACATGGTCAAGGTCAAAGGTCATTTAGGGTCAATTAACTTTGGCCGAATCGGGTTTTTTTGGTGAATTACCATCATAACTTTGAAAGTATGTTGGTCTAGTTCATAAAACTTGGACATAAGAGTAATCAAGTATCACTGAACATCCTGTGTGCATTTTAGGTCATATGACAATGGTCAAAGGTCAATGAACTTTGGCCATAATGGGGGTATCTGTTGAATTACCATCATAACTTTGCAAGTTTATTGATCTGACTTTTGAAACTTGGACATAAGAGTAATAAAGTATCACTGAATATCCTGTGCAAGTTTCAGGTCACATGATCAAGGTCAAAGGTCATGTGAGGTCAATGAATTTTTTCCACATTGGGGGTATTTGTTGAATTACCATCCTATTTCTGTAAGTGTATTGGTCTAGTTCATAAAACGTGGAAATAAGAGTATCCAAGTATCACTTAACATCTTGTGCGAGTTATAGTAGTTTTTAAAGTCAGCACTGCTGCTATTTTGAATCGAGTGATGTAGGTGATACGGCCAGAGGCATTCCACTTGTTTATTATTATTATTTTTTTGTATATTCATTCCTTTTTTTAATGAAAAAACACAAAACCTTTAAATACATATAAAACAAAAAACCGAGGAATAAGATATCAGCACACAATATGGGGATTACTTCCCGTAAACGATAAGGTTGTTGATCGACGATCTATGAGATATTATATAAAGAAAATCATTCTAGCAAGAGGGATAAAGTTTTAACAAGTTCTTCGGTATTTTAAATTTTCAGTGTACCAAGCACTATTTGTAATATATTCAGCATTTCTTTTTATTAGTTACAATTCCAATAATCTCAGTGGCCTAAGATATATTTTCTGGGGTTATATTGACCCGTTAAGTAAGTAAAGAGAGAGAGAGAGAGAGAGGATTTATGTGATCAAGAAGTGATAAGATAGGAAAAAAAAAACTGATTTGAAATGACTGAAAGAGAGACAGGCAAAGAAAGAAGGGCCCCTCCCACACCCGTACCAGAGTTACGGAGTTAGGCTGTCCCGTCGGTGGATTCAGGTCCATCAACATTTTGAGGTTTAATCTTTCCATGGGGCAAACGTGTGTGTGTGTGTTTGAGTTTTGTCAGACGTGTCTAAATCAGATATGATTATTTACGTCTGGGACCGACCTTTAACGTCACCATCCGAAAGACGTGACCAGGGCTCGAACCTCGAACCTCTGCATCAATTTGTAACTTCCCCACATAGCTTGGATTACAGGCGCACGCAACAACGACCAGTGTGTGTGTGTGTGTGTGTGTGTGTGTATTTGAGTTTTGTCAGACGTGTATCAATCAGATATGATTATTTACGTCTGGGACCGACCTTTAACGTCACCATCCGAAAGACGTGACCAGGGCTCGAACCTCGACCCTCTGCATCAATTTGTAACTTCCCCACAGCTTGGATTACAGGCGCACGCCACAACGCCCAGTCTTTAAATATGGTGTAGTCTTTGCTCTAGACCCATGCAGTTATTTCAAAATAGGAAATTATTAGAAACGATAAAAACAGACAAACAATATTAACCAAGACGCCACAATATCATTGATGTAGAATAACGTTGTTGTTGTTGTTATTTTGGGTCTTTAAGGCGCGTACCATTCAGATCTGAATATTTACGCCTTTTATTAATTTGACGTTTTTGTGGTATTCAATTCAATTCAATTTTATTTATTTCACTTCCATCAAACAAAAACAAGTTGTATACCAACTTACGGTATGCCTTATCACAGGGTTTTATAGTTTGGGAGATGCTGGTGTCTAAGTTTTTAGATTAATCTTTTGCTTAATTTGTATTTTAAGAGAACTGGATGTGGGGTAAAGACAACTCTCTAAACCCAAGCATTTAACTGGGTTTAATTTTAAAGATTGGTCTTAGCTTTAATTTTTTTTCAATATTTATTTATCTTATAAATAGCTGGGTCTAGACGAAGGTCTAAGCATAATAATAATGTTATTCAACAGGAATAAGAATATGACAAAGTCTTATGTTTTTAAGATTGTTTGAATTAATTTCTAAATGACTGGGTCTGGAATAGAGACAACGCTCTAAACATGTGCTTTTGTACTTGGTCTTAATTTGGAGGATTGTTGGTTCTTAGATTCGTTGTTGGGGGTTGGGTTTTATTGTTTTTTATTCTTGAAATAATTGTGTCTGGAGAAAAGTCTACAATCGATCTCCATGTTATTCCACAGTAGTTAGATTATTGGGTATTTGTTTTAGACAATTTTATTTTTAAATAATAACCAAGTCTGGAAAATGGACGTTTTCTTTGCAAATGCATAATTACAATGTTTTGTAGGGGTCTTAGTATTATTATACAAAAGAATCTGGGTGTGAGGTACAGACATATTTTTTTACTGGGTGTAACTTTTGAAAACTGGTTTTAGATTTGATTTTCTTTTTTAATTCATTTCTTAGATAACCTGGTCTGGAGGAAAGAGTACGTTTTACAACTCATGTTATTCCAAGAGAATATGATAGGGTCTTATGTTAGATTTTTTTCGTAATTTTTGTAATAATTAGGTCTGGAATAAAGACAACATTCTAAACCTCTTTTTAAAAACATGTTCTTAGGTTCAATGATTGCTTGGTATTAGATTTGGAGTTATTTATATTTTTACTCTTAGCCTTATTTTGAAAAACAAATGACTGGGTCTGGCTGAAAGACTACGCTATATGTCCATGTTATCCAGCATTAATAACATTATGGGGTCTTTATACGGTTTTTGTTGTTGTTGTATTGTTATTTACAATTTTTGAATAACAGGGTTTGGAGAAAAGGCTAAGCTCGATTTTCCTTTTTCCACTGGAATATCATTATGGTATCTTAGTTTGGACTTATATTATAATTTTTGAAATAACTGGGTCTGGAAAAAAGACTTTGGACTTACATTATAATTTTTGAAACTACTGCGTCTGGAAAAAGACTTTGGACTTTTGTGCTATATGAAGGCATTACTATAGGGTTTTAGTTTTTAGTTTTAAATAACCGGGTCTGGAGAAAAGACTATGCTTGATTCTCAGTTTACTCATAGCGCGTATATTCACAATACGTTCAGTATAATTTAAAACGACAACAAAGACTTTGATTCCACCAGTTTTAATTAACTGGGTCTGGAGAGAAGACTAGGCTCGATTCTCATTTTTATTCCACCGGAACATCATTATCGTATCTTAGTTTGGACTTATATCATAATATTTGAAACAATCGGGTCTTTGGACATATATTATTATCTTTTGAACAACCGGGTCTGGAATAAAGACTTTGGATTTATATTATTATTTTTTAAACAACCGGGTCTGGAGAAAAGACTTTGGACTTATATTATCATTTTTGAAACAATCGGGTCTGGAATAAAGACTTTGGACTTATATTATTATTTTTTAAACAACCGGGTCTGGAATAAAGACTTTGGATTTATATCATAATTTTTGAAACAACAGGGTCTGGAAAAAGACTTTGGATTATATTATAATTTTTTAAACAACCGGGTCTGGAGAAACGACTTTGGACTTATATTATCATTTTTGAAACAATCGGGTCTGGAATAAAGACTTTAGGCTCACATGATTATTTCTTAAACAACCAGGTCTGGAATAAAGACTTTGTACTTATATTATCATTTTTGAAACAATCGGGTCTGGAATAAAGACTTTGGACTTATATTATTATTTTTTAAACAACCGGGTCTGGAATAAAGACTTTGGATTTATATTATAATTTTTGAAACAACAGGGTCTGGAAAAAGACTTTGGATCTATATTATAATTTTTTAAACAACCGGGTCTGGAGAAACGACTTTGGACTTATATTATAATTTTTGAAACAATCGGGTCTGGAATAAAGACTTTGTACTTATATTATCATTTTTTAAACAATCGGGTCTGGAATAAAGACTTTGGACTTATATCATTATTTTTTAAACAACCGGGTCTGGAATAAAGACTTTGGATTTATATTATAATTTTTGAAACAACAGGGTCTGGAAAAAGACTTTGGATTTATATTATAATTTTTTAAACAACCGGGTCTGGAGAAACGACTTTGGACTTATATTATCATTTTTGAAACAATCGGGTCTGGAATAAAGACTTTAGGCTCATATGATTATTTCTTAAACAACCGGGTCTGGAATAAAGACTTTGTACTTATATTATAATTTTTTAAACAACCGGGTCTGGAATAAAGACTTTGGGCTCATATTATTATTTTTGAAACAACCGGGTCTGGAATAAAGACTTTGGATTTATAGTATAATTTGTTAATTAACCGGGTCAGGAAAAGAGACTTTGCACTTTTGTGCTATATGAACGCATTACTATACGATTTTAGTTCAGAACGGATTTGCCAAAAATCCCTTCAAATTTATTACATTTGTGGGTAAAGTCATTATTACATTTGTGGGCGATCAAAAATTATTACATTTGTGGGTAAAGTGCATTATTACATTTGTGGGTGAAATTATTACATTTGTGGGTAAAGTGTTATTACATTTGTGGGCGTTATTACATTTGTGGGTAAAGTGTTATTACATTTGTGGGCGTTATTACATTTGTGGGCGTTATTACATTTGTGGGCGTTATTACATTTGTGGGTGCAACACCCCCCCCCACACACACTTTTGGCTCAGTCCACTTTGAAAACCGTTCCGCGGCCCCTGCATAAATAAATCTATTTCATTTTTGCACAGAATTCTGCCCATAGGTTGAGAAATTTTACTGCCAAGTGGCATCGCTAAAGACAGCCATGAATAAAAGTTGCACCATATTGAATCAGGGGTTAATTATTCTTATAAACACACACACCCATAGTGTCCACAATGTCTATGAGAGAAGAAGTCAAAATTTTAGCAAAAGTGAAATGAGGGTTTGTTTAATGGACCGTTTTTGTTACTTTTGCCAACAGTTATTTCATGAAACTTCGCACATGGCTTGAGAGTAACACTTTCCAAAAGGCGCGCACACCAACGTAACCAATCGATACGGTACAGAGTGGGGCCAAGGCCTTGAACTTTCTTCTCATTTGCATAGTTTTGTTTAAATTGTGTGCTCACTGATGCATTAGACATCGGGATTTTCATAAAAATCAAATCAAATGAACTATGCAAGGAAGTTTGTGACAGATATCCATAGTTAGCAACTGCATTTTTTCGAATAACGTAAACAAGAGCTAATCACATTCTACATGTTCATTCAAGCGTGAATGTTTAATTGAACGCCTTTGAATCATTGAACCATGTTAATCGGTCATGAATGTAACAAAAAAGTTGAGAAAAGATAATTTTCAGTTACCAAAATGAAACAACACTTGAATATGATTTTGAAAAATCGCATTTTTTGTTTTCAATAAATGTTCATTGAACCGTGAAACGATATATATCGTTGAAGATACTCTTCCCAAAAATAACTGTCATCAGATTCGATCATTTTTATCAATATAAATGTGTAAAAAAAAAATCCAATTATAGCGAATTTGGACTTGTAATTATTCAACCGTGAAATTTAGTTTTAAAAAGTTGTATCGTCTTTTAGAAAGTACCTTTTACAAGTGTCACAATGCGACTGTAAGTCTATTTAGTGTTATTCTGAACAATATAAATTATAACCAGATTAGATATACTACGGTCCAGTGTATGTATTCATCCAAGTATAAACCCTCTTTTGATGAAACTTAATTGGTGGAATTAATAACCAAAAATATTGTCACGTTTGGATGCCAAATTATTAGGCCTTGATTAAGTATAAATAAATCACTCTCATTAGATACATATTGCAACATATTCAGTATAGGTTAATTCATGCTGATGTTAACTGCTGAATACAGTTTGATGTTATGTTGATATGCATGTGATTCATGATCTAATTCTGATTATTCAATTTCTTTAACTATAGGTACATTTATAGAGCTGGTCGCTCTGAATTAAATTTATGTTACTTATAGATATTGAATGATTGTGTGATTATTGCAAGTGGTAACTACGTTCATTTCAAACAGAACCAAATCTATTACCAGACTGGGAATTTCAGTCCCAAGATCTGACATTTTGGCGACCACGAAGGGACCCTCTTGTCCATTTGATAGGTTAGGTTAATAATGAAATGATTGTTATTGATTGTAATTATACTTGTATGTAGATCTGATAATGATATTTTGATCTCTTTTCCATTTGGTTGTTTTTACAAAGTTTGTTGTAGGTCCAAGGTTGTAGAAGACAGTGGTGCATGTGGAGGTCAGGGCAAGGAGGCTTTACTGCGTGTACGCCTGTACGTGCCAGTGCTGTGTGCATCAGGACTACATTGCGCTGCGTAAACTGTCTGCATATGGTAAGTTTGTAACTAAACCTGTGGAGTGGCCTACAGTATGGAGAGAGACAAGTTCATTGCACAAGGAGAGAAGTTTGGTTTAGAGGGTGATAAATTGAGAGCATATGTTGATGGATGTGTGCGAGAAGCTAGAGATGAAAGAGCAGCAGCAAGGAGTGCTGAGGTTGCAGCTAGGAATGCTGAGATTGAAGCTAGGAATGCCGAGATTGAAGCTAGGAAGGCAGAATCTTATATAATAGCTCAACGGGATGAAGCTAGGAAAAAAGAATCAGAGTTATTAGATAAACGGATTAAACTTGAAGAGTTAAGGAAAAATAATGGGACAGAAAATGTTTCACGTGCAGGGCATTCACATAAGCCTAGTATTCCGCCCCTCCCCTCCCTAGCTGATCAATTCAATGAAGCCCATGCAGATATGAGAATAAGGAGAATGAATAAAGCCCATCAGTCCAGTTCTAAAAATGTAAATCCTAATGTGAATAAGAGTAATAACAATGCAATTAGTCACACTAAGGTTGAAAAACCGGGTAAGTCCAAATTTGATGACAAGAAGTGTTTCAATTGTAATAAATTTGGACATATCTCTTTTAATTGTCCAAACAAGAAAGGTCGTCGAGAGATGGGAGCCAGTGTTGTCGCAGGCAGGTCAGCAGAAGACACATCAGCTGGAGATGATGCTGCAGCAAGAGTTTGAGTCTAATCGTGCAGGAGAATCTCACAGAAGATGGAAGCGGAGTGAAGTTGGCATCTGGTGACACTCTACCGGTACTATCGGCAGTGGCGAGTGGATCAGAAGTGGAGATGCCAGTCGTCGATGGATTGGTGAATGGGAAGCCCGTGGATGTTCTTCGCGACAGTGGTTGCACAACAGTCATCGTCCGATATGAGTTGGTGCGTGAAGAGCAGTTCTTTGGAGATAGGCTGACGTGTTTGCTCGTCGACCGGACGCTGAGAAACTTCCGACGTGCCAAAATCGACATAGATACTCCATACTTCAAGGGTAAGGTAGAAGCTCTATGTGTACCAACCCCTGTTTATGATCTTGTATTAGGTAATATTCCTGGAGCGAGGCAACCAGCTGATCCAGACGGAGACTGGACGCCAGGAGATCATCAAGGCAGTGCAGTGGAGACAAGAGGGCAGAAGCGGCAGGCGGGACGGACAAGGCCCCCTCTTCCTGTAACCAAGCCACTAGAAGACATGGTGTCAGTGGATAATCTCATCCAGGCCCAGAAGGAAGACAGCTCGTTGGATGCCTCTAGGAAAGCCGCTGAGAAAGGAGAAAAGAAGATAAGTAAGGGTGGAAATTCATCTTGCTTTTTCTTTAAGAAGGATGTACTCTATAGGGAATACATGGATGCAACCCCAGGGTCAGATGTTCTGTTACAAGTTGTCGTGCCCACCAAGTTCAGAAATCAAGTCTTAAAACTGGCTCATGAGTCGATTCTAGGTGGTCATCTAGGGAATAAGACCTGTGAAAAGATCTTGATGCATTTCTTCTGGCCAGGTATGCATGCAGATGTAGTCCGGTATTGTCGGTCATGTGGGCCATGTCAACGTACTTCGCCGAAGGGAAAGGTCACGAAGGTACCTCTGGGATCAACCCCTCTCATCGATGAACCTTTCAGACGTGTGGCGATGGACTTGGTTGGACCGATAGAGCCGGCTAGTGGTAAAGGTAACCGATTCATACTAACTGTTGTAGATTATGCTACTCGTTACCCAGAAGCAGTAGCGCTTCGCCGTATTGACGCACAGACGGTTGCGGAGGCACTGATGGACATCTACTCCAGGGTAGGGATACCACGAGAGGTGTTGACAGACCGTGGCAGCCAATTCACATCAGAGCTGATGAAGGAAGTGAGTCGTCTACTCTCCATCCGGCAGATGACTACTACACCCTATCATCCTGCTTGCAATGGGCTAGTTGAACGCTTCAATGGTACCTTGAAGTCCATGCTCCGCAAAATGTGTGAAGAAAGACCCAAGGATTGGGAAAGGTATCTTAACCCCCTCTTGTTTGCTTACAGAGATTCAGTGCAGGAGAGCACAGGCTTCTCACCCTTTGAACTCCTGTATGGGAGAGCAGTTCGAGGCCCTCTTGCTATTCTTCAAGAGCTCTGGACGGGTGAGGTTGACGAGCCAGATACCAAGACTACTTACCAATACGTACTGGATCTGAAGGAGAGGCTGGAGTCGACGTGTCAACTTGCCCAGCAGAATCTCAGCAAATCAGCAGAGACATACAGAAGACAGTACAACAAGAAAGCCAAGGAGCGAAAATTTGAAGTCGACGACGAAGTTCTTCTTCTACTTCCAAGCGACAACAACAAGTTCTTGATGCACTGGAAAGGACCTTTCAAGGTGGTGCAGAAGGTAGGACCTCTCGACTACAAAATCGATTTGGACGGGAAGACGAAGACATTTCACGCAAACCTTCTGAAGAAATATTACAGGAGAGAAGAGGTAAGTGCGGGAGTGTTTGATGTTGTTTGTGTCTCTGTAGTGGACGAGGACGTATCCCAGGATTGTGAAGGAGAGAGTGAAGATGTGGACCCTTCGGTAAGAAAAGACATTCTTCATCTCCCTAATCTTAACCCTACAGAATCACTCAACGATGTGCAAATCAGTCCACAACTGGATGATGACCAGCAAGAGAAAGTCAACTCTCTTTTACATGAGTATGAAGAAGTCTTGACAGATATGCCGGGATCGACAAACCTAGGTAAACACGACATTAAACTTGTCACTAAGGAGCCCATTAAGAGTAAGCCGTATCCATTGCCACATGCTCTGCGAGGTAAGGTGAACGAAGAGGTTCAAAAGATGATGGATTTAGGGATAGTGGAACCGTCCAATTCCCCTTACGCATCCCCTGTTGTTATGGTAAAAAAGAAAGATGGGTCTATTAGGTTTTGTTGTGATTATCGCAAATTAAACCAAGTCACCATAACTGATGCAGAACCAATTCCCGATCAGGAAGAAATATTTGCTAAATTGTCTAGGGCCAAGTATTTCACTAAAATTGATTTAACCAAAGGTTATTGGCAGGTACCCCTAACAGAAGAAGCCAAGGAGTTGACGGCATTTGTGACACCAGAAGGTTTGTACCAATTTCGAAGCATGCCTTTTGGGCTAGTTAATGCTCCAGCAAGTTTTAGTCGGATTATGAGAGATCTACTCCGTGGATTGAAGTATGTAGACAACTTCATTGATGATATTTTGATTCACACGGTAAGTTTTGAGGAACATTTGGATACCCTCCGGGAGGTATTCGAGAGACTGAAGAAGGCCAACTTGACGGCCAGACCAACGAAGTGTACAATCGGATGTGTAAGTATCGAATTTCTTGGTCATCGAGTGGGTCAACGAGAGCTTCGGCCAGTGCAAGACAAAGTCAAAGCAGTGCAAGAAGCTCAAAGACCGAAGACCAAAAAGCAACTTCGATCCTTTCTAGGTCTTGTAGGTTATTACAGGCGATTCATTCCGAATTTTGCAGCCATAGCAGTACCCTTGACTGATCGAACGAAGAAGGGGGAACCACTTCTCGTGAAATGGGGAGATGCAGAAGAGGCAGCCTTCAATACCTTGAAGACGAAGCTCGCTAGAGAACCCATCCTCCATCTTCCAGACCTAGATCACCCTTTCATCTTGAGGACCGATGCTTCAGATAATGGCCTCGGGGCAATCTTGCTTCAGGAAACAGAAGGTAAGAAGTTTCCGATCGCCTATGCCAGCAAGAAGCTACTTCCAAGAGAGCAAGGCTACTCAGTCATGGAACGTGAGTGCTTAGCGGTTGTATGGGGAGTTCTGAAGTTTGAACCGTATCTCTATGGCAAGCACTTCCACCTAGAAACGGATCACCAACCTCTGAAATGTATTGCCAAGTCGAAGGTGGCAAACGCAAGGATCCTGAGATGGGCTCTGCTACTACAGCCGTTCCGGTTCACCATCACAGCGATCAAAAGTGTAGAGAATGTCGGTGCAGACTACCTAAGTAGGATACCGGATAATGATTCTACATGAAGCAGAAACCAGGATGAGTGTTTTTGGTTTTCTTGTAAATACATTTATATTTGTATATATATATATTAATTGTTTGATTTTCCTTCCAGGTTCGGAGAAACTCACTCCAAAAATTATAGAAATTTCTTGAAGGAAGGGGAGATATGTCACAATGCGACTGTAAGTCTATTTAGTGTTAACCCCTAGTAACCATTCAGCTTGTATATAATAAAAGGAATTTGGGTGGTTGACTCTTGTCAAAGTCCCAGAGTCAATCAACTGTATCTTTAAGTAAGTGATCAAACCCGCTGGGGTGTAAGGATTAGAATTTTACTTTGACTTCTTGACAAGCTTAGGTCATGAGCATTGGGTCATTTAACTTGATATATTTTGTTAAGTTCAATGGGTCTCTAAAATTCTATAGATGTTTGTTTTTATGTATGAGAGGAAAAGATTGTTGAGAATGTTTGAGATGGGAGTTTTGAATAGGTGAAATTAAAGCTTGGATAGTTAAGTAGTTTTAATTGGATATGTTCAGCGTGGAAGAGTAAAGCAGAGGAATATTGAGAATGTTAATGACTTTGTCTTTGTGAGAGTCAAGATGGAGTGGTGTTTGAGTAAAAGCAAATCAGAAATCGTTTGATTCTCGGGAGAGGAAGACCCTTCCACATTTGGTCTTAACTCGGAGTGTGAGGGTGTGGTTCTCGTAGGCCATTACTTTGGGTGTATGTTGCAGGCTGTGTAGTGCAGGCACAGCGGAGTCTTAATCCCCATCGTTGGCAGGCTGGATCCAGGCAGCACAGGCCAGGTAAAGCCACCACATCTGCCCTCATCTCACCAGGCACGACTGTTCCAAAGAACTGGACGAGCTGGGCTCGTACTTCATCCTTGAACTCAGAGTTCGTGACTTGTGATTCATCGTAGCAATCTTCGTACTGTGGCTCTCAGCCCTCATCATTTCGTCCGCGAATCTGGACTGGCTTTTCGTCGAGAGTTCGCTCGCTTTACTTCGCGTCGTCGAAGCCACCGCAGCTCGCTCTTAGACGACTATATTCATCGGACCAACGATAGTCATTGACGATGTCGAAGGGGTCCTTATTCTGAACAATATAAATTATAACCAGATTAGATATACTACGGTCCAGTGTATGTATTCATCCAAGTATAAACCCTCTTTTGATGAAACTTAATTGGTGGAATTAATAACCAAAAATATTGTCACGTTTGGATGCCAAATTATTAGGCCTTGATTAAATATAAATAAATCACTCTCATTAGATACATATTGCAACATATTCAGTATAGGTTAATTCATGCTGATGTTAACTGCTGAATACAGTTTGATGTTATGTTGATATGCATGTGATTCATGATCTAATTCTGATTATTCAATTTCTTTAACTATATGTACATTTATAGAGCTGGTCGCTCTGAATTAAATTTATGTTACTTATAGATATTGAATGATTGTGTGATTAGTGCAAGTGGTAACTACGTTCATTTCAAACAGAACCAAATCTATTACCAGACTGGGAATTTCAGTCCCAAGATCTGACAACAAGTCTTCTGACTATTTTTCATGATGAGAATGTGGAATTCGTTCCAATAAAGTGGAATCAAAATCATGATATTTGGCTTGTGACTTTTGAAAAGTGACAATTTGACATCTAGGGGTGCTCGCTGAAGCATGCCATAAAATACGTCCATGACATTTATTCAGAGGGTAGCTTATAAACACGCTCATTGTAAAAATATATATTAAAAACTCGCGTTGGTTCGGAAATTATTGATGTTTGTTTAAGGGGGACTTACTTTTTTGTTGTGTATAGTTTATTAAAATGTCACGTCTTCTTATTTTCTTGTATAATTCTTGGCGAATTTAGAGTGTCTTGTCTGTTCTTAATTTATCAGTTCAATCTAGATTTGTCATCTTGGAGTACTCCTTTGATCTTTGGGGTTTTTTGTAATCAAATAGTACCAATAATTTGATTCAAAATTTTCATCTAGGAGAGTTATATTTTAATTATTATGTAGTGCATATCTTATTGATCACGTAGTCAGGCGAGACTCGTGAACCGCCTTGTTCTTTACCTATTCAAATCATATCATTCTCAGCCTGGCGTCCCGACCTTAATCACTTCTGAATGGCCGTAAAATCATATCAGCAATCTCAACTTTAATCTGCAAAATGAAATATCCCCGTTTATAGCCTAATATTTCTTAGGGTCATTTTACACCAATACATCCACTCCCCTTGTAGTCAAGACATTGGGAATTTCACCAGGAGACTGAAATGTAAAGGATCTGATTATCTATATAGTTCATCTGGGAAGTTTGAGAGTATAGCGGTTACTACTAAGTCTTAGTCATTAATTATTTTCTTATTAGTTTTCTACACTGATAAAATTAATTTCATAACCGCATGCTAAAGTAGGTTCGTTCTTATTTCCACCAGACATGCCAGGTGACTTCGATTACCCCTTGGGCGTTGAGAATGGATTTATTCCTGATTCAAGTTTAAAGGCTTCAAGTTTTTGGCATAGATATTGGAATCATGATGGTATTCATTATAGCTGTCCACCACAAAGGGTGCGTTTATCTACAGGCAGTGAAGAGCTAGAAAATGGTACCATACTCTGTGGAGCCTGGTCACCGGCTGATACTAATAATAACCACTGGATGCAGGTGAGCTATAGCTTATAACACTCCATGCCCCAGAAAATTTGACAGTGTGCCTCTTGAAGGAACAGTTCAACACTGACGAATATTTTCTGAAAAATAAACTAAGTTAAGGCCTTGGTTCTTGGTTCTTATACAAGCTTTGCGTTTCTGGGCAGGTCAGTTATTGTAACTTCAATATGAATGTCCTTGATTTGTCTGTATTATTGTGATCATGTACTGTAACTTCGATTATTTTTTTTAACTTTGTTGAACAGTAATAAATAAATCTTAATCTAAAATAACAGATAAAAGACGATAAGTATTGTGAAGATTTAAACAAAATCTATCTAGGTTTTAAAAAGTTATTACAATTTTTGTTTATTTGTGATGTCACCTTTAAATCAGCTTCCCCATATCATGTTAAAAGGGAAGAAATGTAAAGATAAAAAATGAACACGGTTTCATTGTACCTTTAGTATATCAACATACAAATCATTTCAGACTCCTGAAAGAAACTGAAAGAAACAAATCATGAATCCCAACAATAAATTGATTTGAATAAAAACTGATTTCGCAAAACAGTTATCCTGGCTAGTATGCAAATGAGGGAACCGATGAACCCATCCACTCACTATTTCTAATGTATTTTATTATCTGAATGATAAAATATCATAATTTTCCATTGCCGTGTGAAATAGAGGTTTTGTTTTAGTGGAATTCATGAATTATAATGTTTGTTTTATTTCCGTATATAAAATTACAAATACAAAGTACATATACACATAACAAGAGATGATGAGGTCAATGTTAAATACAAGAATAAAAAGGTAAGGCAATAAACTTAATTATACGGCTGGTAATCCATTTTCAGCTGCAATAATGCATTGTTGCTGGTCTTCCATGGAGCAGGTTACTTGCAATATTATGATTACCATAATGAAAAGGAAGTTGACCTTCAGACATAAAAGTGAAATCATTAAAAAAAAGAAAAAATAAAACATATAACCTACACTTACCCCCCCCCCCCCCACCCTCCCCCGGTACAAATCAGTGATTTAGTTTCATTTAGCACAGATATATTTCAAAAATGTATTTTTAAAAGAATTAAAAGTGGTGACATTACGCACGTACAAAGGGATTCTGTTGAATTCAGAGGCAGCTCGGTAAGAGAAAGATCTTTTACAACTATTGGTTCTAGGTCTGGGTAAACATATGTTATTTTCATTTCTAAGAGGGTAAGGAGTAGCTTTTGTACGAAACATACTTTTCATATATTCAGTGGACATGTTGTTACTAATCTTATACATGAATAATATCAAGTGAGTATACTGTCTCTTTTGAATAGTGTCCCAACCCAGAATAGAATGAATTTGAGAGGTTGAAGTGTGTGAATTGGGGTCAAAATATACATATGTGGTTGCTGATCGTATATGACGTCCACATTATCAAAGACTTACAAATTATAATAACTTGTTCAATCTTTCATGGATTTCACTAAAATATACATGGATATTTTTCATCAATAGTATTGTATTTTGCAAGCTATTTGTCAGCGTGAACTTCCCCTATAGCCCTAACTAGGACGGGGTATTTTGTGGGATCATAATAGATGTGGGTTCGCAGCACCCCCCCCCCCTTCCTTCAGATCTGGGCTCCGTCTTACAGAGTTACGATTGGTCTGATCAACTCTATAACTCCATATGGAAATCAATCAGTGTCATATTTTTTCGACGAAAATTTTCACAATGTCCTTTGCATGCAAACAGAAGCGCAGTGAATTTTCAAGAAAACAATGAATGCATGAATATACACCACAGCTAGAAAATATTTTGAACACGGCTTTGGAAAAGCTGCAAATGTGGGTTTTACGGTGGAGATATAATAAAATCAATATTTGAATCAGTAGACACAAAAACATTTATGAGTTATGAAAACGGCTGAAATCGTAATTTTATAGAAAATCTACGGAAAATTGCTTATTTGACCAATTTAGGGTTCGACATGGATGTATTATCATATACGTATTTTCAAAACCTGGACGTCGCAAATTTGTCATCAAAAGATGTGCGGAGACATATGGCCATACGCATAAATTTTCGCTGGGCGGGCAGCACACGTAAGCTTTTCGAAAAAAAAAATGAAAGCGAGGGAGCGAAGGGACCGAGCTTGTTTTGGGGGCATTTTTTGCACTGCGTCAAATGAAATTGAAGGATTTTATGCATACTTTTGATTAATTTTGTGAAAATATTCAGTAGAAAATGTAAGTTTTCAAAATTTTGGGTGGGGGCAACTGTATTAAACGCTATATAAAAGCGAATTATTATTACTAAAACATGCCCCCGTGCCCCTAGCTCTGCTGCGCACGGCCATGGGGAGTCTAGAAGAAAAAATCCCCAAAACATCGATGCAAGAATTTTTCGCGTTGCGCAAATATTAGGTCGAGGAGGTGGGGGTGGTAGAATTCCCGTGCCCATTATGTATATATGGTCAGCTAAAAGGAAAATAAAAAAAACTACTATTCGTTCCTATGATGAATATTTGTGTGATAGATGTGTTCAGGGCCCAGTCTTACAAAGAGTTACGATTGATCTGATCAATCGCAACTATGGACGGCCAGCAACGTCAACATATACTAAGCATGCAGAGAAGACGCACATCTAGACTAAACACCGTCATTTAAATCCACTCATGATGGTAAAAGAAATAAAAGCTCTTTAGAGTAGGACTGGAATCGCAAAATGAAATATGCAAAACCACATGAAATAGTATTTGTATATGGAACCAAAAAGAACTGGATACACGTAGTAAGGTTTTTTTTTAGCTGAGGTAATTATTTTTCGCTATCCCAGTTAAAGAAAATAATCAAATTTGAAGTTTAGCTACTTGTGTGTAGAATGATTAAACTAAAGATAGAAATTTTGATAAAGAAAAATGCTTATACATTATATCCACACCACACATAATATATACACACAATTTTTGCATGTTGGGAACGAATCGATACAATGAAGAAATCTGTAGGCGAAAAATGTGTGAACTAAAAACATGTCCTCTAAAGTTGGGTTAAATTAAACTATGGTTTGAAAATGAGCACAACGCTTTATTATTTGTTGTGTGTTAATTCAAGTATTCGTGAATTTGTGCCATTAATTTGTCCTAATTTCATTTTAATTTAAAATCTTCAGGTCGATCTTTTGACCTTGTACCGAGTACGAGGAGTGGCAACACAAGGTAGCCACGGCGCTCTTCATTGGGTGACTAGCTATAAGATCAACTGCAGTCAAGATGGTAATAACTTTTATACCTTGCAGGATATCAGCAAGAATCCGATTGTCGACAAGGTACTTCTAATTTTTTTACCAATCTCACGACATTAGATGGCAGCAGACCAATCGGAATTTCTTTCACATTCCTACGATTTAAAAGAAAAATCATAAGGCAAACATGCCTAATTCTTCAAATTGTAAAGTGGAATACCACTCTAACTATATGAATAAAAAATGCACCAAACCAACATAACGCTGAAAACTTTGTCAAAATTTGATAAAAAAGAAGAAAGTATTGACATGCTTTTTGAGTTTTCAACAAAAAAGTTATGTGCTGCACGGCAAAATGATCTGCAAATATCACAGATAGTTCAATTCATGGCATTGGCCGCGGAACCGGGGGGGGGGGCAGCCCCCCCCACTTTTTTCCAAAACCGTGTACAAAAACGTAAATGACCATAAAATTGTGATTTTTAGCGTGGTCAGCCCCCCCCCCCCCCCACTTTGAAAACCGTTCCGCGGCCCCTGCATGGTGTCACACACTTACTTTGTATTTCTTGTGTGTGGGGGTGTATATGAATTAAACTATATTCACTTTTTTTTGCAGATTTGCTAATATAGGTAACTCTTCATCAAATCACGACAAAAGATTACAAAAATGGGAATTACACATGTTTAAAGATATACATAGGCCTATATCATGTTTCATATAAAGATGGGGGAAATGGATGATAACAATTTATACTCATAATTATGTGTAATATCATTATAGGAGTTTCGAGGTAATTCAGACCGCAACACTGTTGTGAAGAATGCTCTCCCCGAACCCACGGTATGTCGCTTTATCCGTCTCCTACCCATATCATGGAATCACTGGATTGCTCTTCGTATGGAGTTATACGGAGATCCTCCTATTGTGGGTGAGAAGTAGCCAGATTTACATAATTAGAATTTTCTCATTTGTTTCTTTGAATCTTTTCAGAACTAGTAGAGAATTGACGAATTGATTTTTATACACAAAACTTAAAATATTATGTGAAACACTATAACATATATGATGGTACTGAGAGCCGAATAGTTTGATCTCACCGTCAAATTATGTGACATGCCACCCCTAAATCAACGATAAGTCAACCAAAATGAATTTAGAGTCTTTTATTGAGCTTTCAAGGCACATTTTAAGCTTTATTAAACGAAATTGATTGATTGAAGTATCCATTCAAGTATTTGATTGAAGAGATAAATTCAGTAATCGCTCCACAAAATATTAAGTTCTACCAAGGAGATAAAACTTAAAATCTGAGAGGGAGGGAATCAAGCGAAAAAGAATGTGACTTTTACATATACGATATTCTAATTTGGTTTTAGATTTTGTCTTAATACTTAAAGAATAATATGACATTTCAGTTTCACCTTCTTTCCTTTCCGTATTTTTCTCTTTTTCATATTTGGTTAAACATGATTTTTTTTTAAGGCGGGGGGGGGGGGGGTATGGCCCCCAGCGTCTCCCCCACCAAGTGCTCAATCCCGTGTGTTTCTGTCAGAGAGAGAGTGGAATGATTCCCACCATGGATAGTAATATTGCAATGGTATATTCACAAACATATAACACGATTGCCATCTTCATTTATTTCTTGAAATTAAGGCCCTGACGTTGCTAATAACTGGGAATGCATATCGCTCAAGTGCTACCACTTTGGTGCCCCACGTACTTGGGAAGGGGCGAAAGAGTATTGCAGCAACCTACCGGGTGTACCAACGATAACCGGAGACAAGAAACCGTCTCTCCTCTATGTGGAAACCGATGATGAGATCCGAGACATCATTGAGAGAGGTTGGAACTTGCCTCTGGTCATGCCGGGTGTTTGGATTAACTGCAACGACAAGCAAACCGAAGAGGAACTCATCTGTGACGTAGACGGTAAAGGAACTCTGCAAAGCACGACCAGTATGTATGACTTACATCTTTTAATTTTGCTTTCTCCTATGCATTCTCGTTCCTTTCAGGATTAACTAAAGCGTACATCAGTGGCGCCCTTGCTGCTGATTCCACTGGGATGATAAAAAAAAAAACCGGGAAAAGGGGGGAAAAGGAGGAAAAGGAAGAAAGGAAGATAGAAAGAAAGAAAAGAAGAAAGAAATTAAGATAGAAAGAAATAAATAAGGAGAGGGAAAGAAAAGGAAGAAAAAGAAGAAAGAGTGGAAAAGGAAAAATAAAGGGTAACAAAGAATACAAAGAGAAGAACAAGTGGAATGCCTCTGACCGTCTCACCTGCATCACGCGGTTCAATATAGCAGCAGTGCTGACTTTGAATACTACTCTAACTCGCACAAGATGTTCAGTGATACATGGTTACTCTTATGTCCACTTTTTATGAACTAGACCAATAAACTTACAGAGATATGATGGTTATTCAACAAAAAACCCAACATGGCCAAAGTTCATTGACCTTACATGACCTTTGACCTTGGTCATGTGACCTGAAACGCGCACAGGATGTTCAGTGATACTTGATTACTCTAATGTCCAAGTTTAATGAACTAGACCAATAAACATTCAAAGTTATGATGGTAATTCAACAGATACCCCCGATTCGGCCAAAGTTCATTGACCCTAAATGACCTTTGACCTTGGTCATGTGACGTGAAACTCATGCAGGATGTTCAGTGATACTTGATTAACCTTATGTCCAAGTTTCATGAACTAGGTCCATATATTTTCTAAGTTACGATGACATTTCAAAAACTTAACCTCAGGTTAAGATTTCGATGTTGATTCCTCCAACATGGTCTAAGCTCATTGACCCTAAATGAACTTTGACCTTGGTCATGTGACATGAAACTCTAATAGGATGTTCAGTAATACTTGATTAACCTTATGGCCAAGTTTTAACTAGGTCCATATACTTTCTAAGTTATGATGTCTTTTCAAAAACTTAACCTCAGGTTAAGATTTGATGTTGACGCCGCCGCCGTCGGAAAAGCGGCGCCTATAGTCTCACTTTGCTTCTCAGGTGAGAGAATAAAACGGAAGGAAAGAAGAATATAAAGGAAGAAAAGAAGAGCATGTAAGAAAGAGCAAAAATTCATCCCGAAATACCAATACATTAGAAAAGGGAAATAAATTATGACATAGAAAGAGAATTTATGGTGGGAGAGGAAAAGAAAAGAAACTAAAATAAATGGGAAATGAAGGTAAAAAAGAATAAGCTGAAAGACTATTATGGGAAAATTGAATTTGAAAAGGATAAAAGGGAAAAGGAGAGAAAAAACAGAATTCAAGAATACGGCGAGACTGTCAATAATTCAGAATAGAGAATGGGAAGAAAGAATAGGATGGTGTATGTGTATGAATGTTATAGGCTTGCTTAATTTCATGCAGAATAGGTCGCAATCTGGACAAATCTCTCGCTCTCGACATTTTAGAACTTTACCCACATTTGCCGAGTTGTGCCCTTCAATATTTTTGGTTTATTACGCTTCTGTGGTGAACTAACCCGTTGTGTAAAACCTATACCCGTGATTTGATTGAAAATAACGACCTTCTTTGAAGGTTTGAAATGGCTGAATTTGGAAAGGTTTCACAGGCTCCGCCCCGGAGGCTACCAACATAGCACTGGAGCACAAATGGAATAGTTTGGTGGCATGGCCCAAATGAGTTTTATGACCAAGACCAAATGAAAAGGTGAAAACTTGGTCTCGCTCTATTAGGAGTTGTATTAAGCAGCCTTTTCTTGTCGCATGCGCCATGCAGTGCCCTTTATCTATTTTTTATTTTTTTACTCATCACGCTCCTGCCGCATAGAGCGCGCTGAAGCTCGCGTACAGTAATGAAAAATCATGTTCACATCAGGATTTATGACCGGGGAAGTTTCGGCTCTTGCCTACCCACCCCCCCCCCCCTCACCCTTAGGCCACAGATGGATTGAATACTTCCTATAATGGAATATTTCAAATAAGTGGCTCTGTCTCTTTCCTATTATCATGGGTCGTGTGTTCGAATCCCACCGCGTATCCTAACATCTTTCTAAAGCCCCTTTTACACCTTCACGGAAGCAACACGGATCATCCCGGATTGTCAATCCGGGGTCATCCGTGTACAGTCCGGGACTACCGTGTACACTCCTGCTACTCACCGGCGCCATCCTTGATGTACCGGCATTTCCGGGAGAAAAATTGAACATGTTCAATTTTTTTCAAATAATCATCCGTGTTCATCCTTGTAGCCTCCTTGTACATCCGTGTAGCTACCGAATGCACCCGGGAGGCTCCTTGTAAGAACCGGGTGATCCTTGTTGATACCGGCTTTATCCGGGGTCAAATGTTTGTATTGTTTGCGTACATGAACAATAGTCCGTATTCATAACCAAGCACGAGCATGCTCCAGATGCTGCAAAAAGGGACGAAACTTCATTCTAGCCAGTACAGAATGTGAGCAACCGTTAAGGTCCGTGTAAAGACCCAGTAACATCCGTGATCATCCGGGTATTCCGTGTTGGCTCCGGGAGCATATCAAACAGGATCCCTATTGCTACCTTGCCTATCCTTGTAGACTCCGTACTTTTCCGTACATATCCGTGCTAATAACCAGTTAACTCCGTACTCACTCCGGGAATGCTAGGAAAATACAAATTTGGCACCCCGCATCATCACGGACTGAGATCCGTGATGATCCGTGTTGCATCCGTGAAGGTGTAAAAGGGGCTTAAAAGGCATCGAACCATAGGTTTGCTACCCTTGAGTCCGAACGACTTATTGAGTCTTCTTCAAGATGCTCTTAAGAGAACATGAAAAAGACGGCAGCATGTATTTATGAAGAAGTAAAAACGGGCATTATATAAGACGTACGATCGGGCACGAGCATAAGAGGCCATTGACATATTATGAATGAATAAATGAAAATCTCCCATTTGTAACTTTGCACAAATAACAACGGTGTAAATAATATGATAGTGGTATGCAGATGGAAAACTTAATTATTTTCACCATGATTTTTGCCCTATTTTTGCCACGATAGATTTGTTGTCAAGAAAAATTGCTGCAAACAATCAATAGAAATTGAAATAAAGTAAGCACTTGAAGGAAACAAATAGTAAAATAGGATGTCAAAGTGAACAATAACCATACGAATTAACAATAAAAGCAATACATTTCAATCCACGAAAAATAAAACAAAATCAGGCAAAAGGTATTAGGAGCAAACCTGCCAATAGTCATCTGAACAAATCAATTAATGATACACTGTAAAAACTGCGGTGTTAAAACTGACACCAATTGGTGTTAATAGAGGACCACACCCTGAGGTGTTAAAATTACACCCTAGAAATTGAACATAACATCAAAGATTGTAAATATAACAACAAAATGTGTTGTAATAACACCTATAGGTGTAAAACTAACACCACCAATTTAACACCGGTGTAAAATAACTGGTGTGGTCCTCTATGTACACCGGTTACCACCACAGATTTTGCTGTGTAGGGGAAGACAATTTAATATCTAGTTCTGACAAAAATAACCTTACTGTGACTTCAGACCATGGCATGCTAATATTTTCTCTATTCACATTTGTTATTTTGGCACAGAATGGCTAGCTGGCGAACCGGATGGTTCCGAGGACGAGAACTGTGTAGCTATCCCGGTAACTGATGAGATTGGTCAGATGAGTGGCGGCTGGGCTGATGCACCGTGTCAAGATGTATTCAGTACAATATGTCAGATATTCTTGTAAAAAGTGATGGATGACGAAAAAGGGATAAAAAATTAAAATGAATTTCAACAAAAAGGATGCATGATAGAGTTAAACTCCTAAGAATCTCCATATTAATTCTTCATTTTTTTATACCAAGTAAACAAAACATTGTGGATGACGTGCAATAAAGTAAAACATGTAGGCCTATCGACAAAAATGAACAAGCTGGAATATGATTGAATCATGTAATTTATTCATATTATCTGAGCAGTTTTAAAAGGTTTTACCCAGCATGTGACTACATTCCAGGTGGGTGTTTCATAAAGCTGTTCGTAAGTTAAGAGCGACGCTGCGAACGACTGGTGATCCTTCTTACGCTCTAAATAATCACCAATGAACATTTAATGGCGAATGTCATTTACCACAAGAAAGGGTCATTGGTCGTTCTTAAGGTCACTCTTAACTTATGAACAGCTTAATGAAACGGCCCCACCTATAATTCCAATAGGATCCAACATAACACCAGCAGTTTTCTTCTCATTCAAACAGACCATCACAAATTTCATAACGCGTAATAAAAGACCAATACTAGGAGAAATAGAATACAAACCATCATAATCGTGATGTTGGAACCTGTTGGCCAATCGGGTCCAATAATGTTGCTAAAAGCCTGAAGAACAACAATGTGGTGTTTGTGAAACCATTTTATTTGCTTTGTTATCATTCCTTCATTCATTTATTTAATATTTATTTGATTTACTTCTTTATGTATATATGTTTATATCATTATGTATATATTGTCATTAATTTGTTATCATTATTATCATTAGTAGTAGTAGTAGTATTCAATTCAGTTTGTTTCAACTTTTGTTCAATTTCATTATTTATTATCTAATAATCTTTTTTGGGGAAGTGGAGAGAGTATTCATGGAATCCAACGGATTTGGATGTTTTTTAATAGCGCCACATTCCGAACAGAACTCCCAATGACACGAGTGATTTATTGATTGATTGATTATTTTGTTAATAATGCTCGAGTGTTCCTGCGTCTTGTTTGTCTTTCACCCTAATTTGGGTTCTTTCTTTTTCTTTTGTATATTATTGTTACATGTATTCGATTACAATTGTGCAACACTTAAAATTTTGGGCAACATACTGTCCACTTTGTGAGGTAATGTATGTCAATTGGTAAAAACAATATACATGTATATATTATTCTGGGCTATCTATATTATCCAATTGAGCAAATTTATGACCCAATTATTAGTTTTTATTGCCCAATTTGGACAGATTTTAACCCATAGTTGTGTGGACAATTTGTTGCCAAGGGTTGGTTAAAAGTTGGGCATTTTTCCCAACTATTTTAAGAGTGTGAGTCATAAAGCTTGATGCTTTTTAGAGTAAAATAGCTCAATAACTTAAAGTATATCGGTGTGTGTTTTTCAGTTTGAGACCAAATAATTACATGGCATGTGAATCTGAATCAACTCTCATTTAGAGATTATTGTAATTAGAAACCTAACAAGGGAAACAAAAGAAGTGCTGATAATTAGCTATCCCTTTATTTCGACACAATTTTCTGCGCAACTTGTTTTTTTTATTAAATTTTCACACTCTTCTTGGTCATTTAAGCATAAAATATATGATCATTTTTTATATCGAAATAAAGACGGCAAATTGAAGGTCATGATGGTATAAAATGAATATCACGAAGGACCCAATTTCTTTTTTTTCTGGGACTCACTGTAATAATCTCTTCAGGTAGTTCACGCTTACAACGTAAATACCTCGGTCACAATTCCTCGAACAAACCGGCGGCCATACGGCCCTTTTCAATCATTTTTTTTCAAACAACCTGTGTCGCTGGTATAAAATGTTAAACCGGTTACTTTCGACTCGCCGTACCACCGCTGTAGAATGAATTTGACTGAGGTATACATCAATAGTTTAAATGGAAGTCCCATTAACGAATTATTCTCTTGTATAGATCGTTAATTTAATTGGTTTAATGGAATGGAAGTTATTAAACATCATTATTCCTCATATCCCTACATATGCATCCTGCTTAAAGATCAAGTCCACCTCAGAAAAAATGTTGATTTGAATCAATAGAGAAAAATTAGACAAGCACAATACTGAAAATTTCATCAAAATCGGATGTAAAATAAGAAAGTTATGACATTTCAAAGTTTCGCTTATTTTCGACAAAATAATTATATGAACGAGCCAGTTACATTCAAATGAGAGAGTCGATGATGTCACTCACTATTTCTTTTGGTTTTTATTGTTTGAATTATACAATATTTCAATTTTTACGAATTTGACGATTAGGACCTCCTTGCCTGAAGCACAAAATGTTAAAATAGTGGAATTCCACGTGTTGAGGGAGGAATGAAACTTCATTTCACATGACAATGACGAGAAAACAAAAATATTTCATATTTCATATAATAAAATACAAAAGAAATAGTGAGTGAGTGATGTCATCAGCTCTCTCATTCGGATGTAACTGGCTCGTCATATAACTATTTTGTTGAAAATAGGCGAAACTTTAAAAGCCATAACTTTCTTATTTTACATCCGATTTTAATCAAATTTTCAGGGTTATGCTTGTTGAATTTTTCTCTTTTTATTCAACTCAAGTTTTTGTTGGGGTTGACTTGTCTTTTAAGAAAGGGATTCTTATAAGGTTTTATGCTTGTTTCGTATTTGAAACCTTTAAAGGTTCTCTAAAAGGTTCCAAACTGCTACTTTTGAACATTATAAAACCATTTAAGGTTCTTGAGCACCTAAATAATCTTTTTGTGAACTCCTTTCTCGAGGGCTCCAAATACGGGGCGGAATTGTTCCAATTTGCACCTTTTTTTTCTAAGAGTGTACTGTACTAAATCAATATTGTGTTTCGCTTTGAATCGCATCTATGTATATACATGTATATATTAAAAAAAACTATATATTATATGTATCTCAATCTTTAAATTGTAATTCTGACATATTTTTATCTTTGAGATGTAAAGTTTTCTATTTGTATATCAATACAATAAGTAAGGTTGATACATAATTCACTTTTCCGATCAAGGCATTGTCGGACTTGTTGTACTACAAAAGTGGGCATATGATTTTAAAATATTTGTTCATGTTATTAATTTTCATCTCATCAAATGCCAATGCAAATTTACCTATTTTTTTCCATGTGATGCTGTTTACTTTAAATGAATGTATAGAATTATTACCAGTAATAAAGCTTGTTCTTATGAAATGATTTTGGAATAGCAAAGTTACCGGAAAAAAATAAATGTAAGATTGATATTAGAGCTATAATGATAAAAATGCAACTCTTGTTGTATGCCACCTATTTTGCTGTTATATATTTTCAGTCAACAAGTAAATTAGTTGATATCAAGGATCGATTTAAAATCATGGCAATAGAATAGCTGAATAAAAGGTCTTTGTTAATCGTGAGAAATTGGGGTCCACTATCGAAAGACATTAAATGTCGAGCTAATCAATTTTAAGGATCCCATTGCCAAATTGTGTCCCCACGGGGTTCACAATCGGCAATTTTGGCAGCTAACTGGGAATATTCATCACAAAAAACAAACAGTGACCTACAACATAAATGAATACACATTTCATTACGGATTCGATACTGTAGTAGAAGTTTCAAAATAGGGCGTTCTGGATAGTTCGGAGCAGTGTTTTTTTAGAGAGAGAAATGAGGATTAATGCTAATATATACATGTGTTTGGTAATGCAATTATGACCATATTTTGTGTAATAATATATGCGTGTTCTTGTGTAAATATGATAATATTAATTGAATTATGATCATTTCTGTTTGCTGATACCCGCTATGCCCACAGTACGTACTAATGCAACATTAGGAACTTGACAGATCAAGTAAGAATATAATTTATCTTGTTGCTCCGAGAAATTGTCGCCAATTGAAAATGTCTGGATCGTTGAAAAGCTAGTCCTTTGCCAGGACTGTTTTATTTTTCAGTTATGTTGTTGATCAATAACACAATCTTCGACCTCTACGCCCGAAATGAAAACAGCACGATTGAAGGGCGTGAAAGAGAGGGGATAGCGCGATCACTGGGGAAGGCGCGCAGGGGATGGAGAATAAAGCAAATGGAGAGAAATAACAAGTACACCGACGTCTAGAATCTAGACTATTGAAAAGCCTGAAAAGAATGATTGAAACACCTGTTTAAACCACATTCCATCTTGTTATCGGCTCGTCACATATGTATACAGTAGACTGGTTCCATTCCTAAGAAACAGGTTGTACGAATTCACGAGCATACACTGCAATTCCTTTGAAATTGGATGAAGAATAAAAAAATTACGATAGCCTCAAGTATTGATTTTTCAGATGAAACAGTAATTTTGACTACATGTCATCATGAACACTGGCGGATCGAGGGAGGGGGGCAGAACCGGCCCTTGCCCCCCCCCCCGCCCTTTGAGAGACACAATTAAAATATCTAATGTATAATATGAGCAGAAGTGTGCCCCCCCCATTGAAAGTGAATACCCTTTTTTTCTTTTATTTGTTTGCTTGTCAAACTTTTCCTCGGGGAAAATGTGCCCTCCCCCCTTTTGGAAAATCCGGATCCGCCCCTGATCATGAACATGCGATGAGCGTATATTCCCAACTTTCTAGTAGGCCTAGTATTCTATCATTTAATTCCATGCTATTTGATAACAGAACTATGTGCCAGTACATGCTTTGCTGTGTTATAGTCACGCAAAAAAAGAGAAAGATGCCAGACCGATCAAAGTGTTATCAAAGTACAAATGCCAATTTATATTTATTTCATGTATTTATAAAAACAAATCTACTACGCATCAGGCAATACATAAACTTTGGTTAAATTATTTAATAGTATTGATAATAATAATAATGCATAACATTTATAGTATGGATATAACTGTATTATCATTATTATCATTATTATTGTTATCATTATCAACATTATTGTCGTTGCTGTTATCATTGTTTTTATTATAATAATTATCATAAATAGTTATCATTATCATCACCTTCATTATTATTGTAATACATATAAAAGGAAGTTATTTTCTGTTTAGTTTCCATACTGATTAATATTGTGGATATTAATACAATATTATATTGTATAATTTAGCAGTGATCATTTTGGTTTCAAAGATTTTTTAATCAGTTAAGGATCTCAAAAACTCATTTGACAATGCTTGCAGGGGCGGAAATCTCTCCCAAAAGGTAGGGGAGGGTGAAGAGGCTCGAAAAATTTGACCAGCAAAAAAAAAGTTATCACCCCAAATTTATGGTGATTTCGACGAAAATAAATTTGAAAAGCAAAGCTACTATTTGGAGTACGGGGGACACGTCCCCCCCCTGTACCCCCTGGGATTGCCGCCCATGAATGCTTGCGATATTAACCTAGAAACGATGGGTGTGTACTGTAAGCACGAAGTCTGGGTATTAAGTTCTTGTGTGATCTCAGCTATATTTGGCAATTTGTTATCTTGAAACTGTGCTGTATAAGTATGCTGTTTATGTGCAATATGAGTCTTGAATATTTCATTAAAATTTCTTTATCTTCACATGAAATGCTCTATTTTGTTTTTGTTTTTTGGGGGGTTATTTTGCTCCTAACGAAATGGTTCTTTTTTTTAAACAAATGTTATTTGGCTTGGAAAATGGTATACCACTTTGGTGATGATTACATATCCTTCACGAACAAGGGTTACCCCTGCAGAAAGTCAATTGAGTTGTAGAAAATGAATTAATAATCGTACATTACAGATTCCTTCAAAATCGGGTGAACTTGAGAATAACGAATATGACATCCTAAAATATTGAATCTTTCAGATGAATTAGTTGACTGCTTATCATCAAAATATAATGAGGGGCTATTCCAAACTTCCCAGCAAAAACGCCTTTTGCCTCCATCATGGCTCCAAACTGGCGAATTAATTTTCCTACATAAGTAAGCAAAATCGGCAAAAGGGGTTGGATAACTTCGGGTTCGGCAGCCCCCCACGGGAGGTTAGATGTACTAGCACTTTTCATATGTAGCTGAAAGGGAAAATCCTACCCTTTCGCCCCCCAAGTTATGCAAGTGGTTTCACGAAAATAGAAATGACTTTACTTTACAGCAACAACGCCTTTTGCCTCAATGGTGGCTCAAAAATGGCGAATTTTCCTACTATAAAGCAAATTCGGCAAAAGGGGGTGGGTTGAATTCGGTAGCCCCCCCCCCCCGCTGGAGCTTGAATTCAGCAGCACTTTCTACTTTACTAGCTGAAAGAAAAATCATATTCTTTCGTCTCTTAGTGGTTTCACGAAAATAGAAATGGCTTTACTATTATGATGATGTATCAGAAAAGCCTTTTTGGCTCAGTGGCGGCTTCAAAATGGACCATAAGCAGTGGCGTAACAGGCAGGGCCCGGTATAAAAGGGGAAAAAGGATAGGGAACAAATGAAAAAGGGAAGAAAAAGAGGGAAGAGATTAAAGTAAGGGAAATGAAACAGGGAAAGGGAAAACAGAACATGAGCAGAAAGGTGAGACGAAAGGAAAGAAGGAAAAATCCCGCAAAAGTAAGGAAAGAACATGCGAGAAAGAATAAATCATCTCGAAATAATGATAAATGAGTGAGAAAGGGGAAATATGATTATTAAGAGTTGGCAAATGGAACGGGCAAAAAGTAAAGAGGCAAGAGACGGGAAATGAAGGTAGTATGGAATGAGCTAAAATGCTATTGGACTGAAAAGCTGATTTGGAAAATTAAAAAGAAAAAGGAAAATAAAGAATTTAAGATCAAAGCAGAGTTGCTGAGGATTGAAAGTAAAGAACGGGAAGAAAGAATGGGATGGCGTATGTGCATGAAGTCTATGGCTTGCTGAATTTCATGTAATGACGGTCGCAATCAGGAAAAAATTACTAAAATTACTTTATCATTCTCGAAGCTATAGACTGGGTGAATTGACAAGTCCATTGACCCTATTAAAGGTGTATTAGTTATAGTTACAGTGGTAGACGGAGTGTACGTCCGCCTCATGAACGGGAGGTCGTGGGTTCGATCCCCGGCCGAGTCATACCAAAGACTGATAAAAAATGGACCTTCTGCCCTCTTGCTTGGCGCTCAGCATTTAGACTGGAGAGGGGTAATGACATATTATGCGATGCAGGGCCTGCTGGAAGAGCAGTCTCATGGTTGAAGTGGCTACCCTGGGTATTAATCAAACGTTATATCATTATTATTATAGTTTTAAACGATGGAAATACTCGAGGTTTCGTATTCTTAGACATATTCTAAGTAGACTAAATCAATTAGACTAAATTAATCAAATGTTGAGCACATAATCTTACCTATAATTTCCATCCACAATTCTCGAGTGGGAAAGTACACTTGTACTTGTAACGAAGACTAGATCATGATTCATCCTCTATCCGATCAACTGAAGCTCGATGTCATTACACAAACACTGGTCTCTATTCAATGAAAAGGTCGTACCAAGAGCAGTCAGGTTGCTCGC